>NW_026067931.1:1366639-1472787 GCF_014885135.2 Alexandromys fortis | reverse complement strand
GGCGGGGAGGAGGCGGAAATCTTTTTTTTTCAATAAAAAAATTATATTTAAAAAAAAAAGCAGGCCCTATAGAAGAACCATAATAATTATTCTTTTTCATTACAATGCTACTAGACACATATCAGATGTACAATCAAAGAAGAAAAGATAAATTTCATACTAAATAAATTGATTATGTTTTATAACAAATGAAATTTCATGAGATTCAATTAGAAAATATAATTTAGATAATATACTTAAAGCTTAAACAGGTTTGCTATTATTTAATGTTTTATAGACAAAGCAGTCTAACCCAATTAGCTAAGTCCTGAAGTAGAATTAATGTGGAGAAATGTGGGGTTTTAGGAGCTTATCCAATTAGAAGTTTTAAAAATGATTTAGACTAATTAAGATAGAACTTTCCTTGAAATGTTCTATGATTTACAAAATAATCTGTGTACATTTTGTCCTCCTGCAGTACCTCCTACATAAAATAGAGGCATTCTGTCTTACTAAGTGTTACCATGGGCCTTGAGATTTTTTTAAAGCTCTTCAAAACATACTGCCTGTTGTGAAGAAAATATAAAATTGTATTTTGTGGGTCAGTAATTCAGTATGTCTTAAATTGCCACTAAATATCTGATATATATTTAATATATATACATATATATTCATTAGAAACATAGATGTACAAGCGAATTTGATGACAATTGATTTTAGCCAAATTTACCAGCAGAATCAGAACTTTTTGAATGTGAATCCACAGGTTTCACTCAAACAAGTAACCGACATGACATGTGGAAATTAACATTTTCAAGTCAAGCAATTAAGCAAGAATAAGACATTAATTATCAGTCATGTACACAGAATCACAGTGGAAAGGTGTTGATCTGACAACCAAAAGTTAAAATGTGTGCCCACATATCTGTCTGCTTCAGACTGCCATTATGCACGGAATTCAGCCAGCAGTGCCTGCCTTTGGCTGAACTCACACACGAATAACATTTCCCCCCTTTACAACAGTTGTTTGACACAGTGAGGATGTTGTTTATTTTAAAATTTCTACATCCCAAAAAAGAAAACCTGAGATTTCTATGACAATAATCCACCTGCCTTCTAGAATTTACATATCTGGTTCCAATGGGCAAGAAAGCATCTAGAGAAAGAATGGAGAGAAATCGTTTCTTCTCCAGCAGCGATCCCCTCATGCCAGCATTAGCCACACAACTCTGCATTTGCTTCCACATAGTCAGTCAGTGGCTCACAGATTTGTCAAACTGATACTTCTAGTAAACATCTAGGCATATCCATTAAGAATTTTTATACAGTAAAAGTTAATATGGGATATAATATATACATGAAATTAAAAATTGATTTATTAAAAAAATAAAAATCCAGAGAAACGTTCTTTGAAATTTTATTCTTGCCTCTGTACAAATCTAGGTTACTAAAATTCCCTAAGCTTCTACTTTTTCATCCCTACATTTAGTCAAATTAACATTAATTAATGAGGCCTCACAGAAATATCACATACATAGATGCCAATACTCAGCTCACAATGCTCAGCTTACTTTGATATAAACTAAGCACACTGATTCCGATACCTCACAGATGCAAGAATTAAAAAGATATATGCATACAGATAGATATACACACATATATAATGAGGACTGCATGTAATTCATATTACATACATTTAATTTAGACTATAAAATTTGTACTATATGAATGTATTTTAAAATCAGTGAAGTTTAAGATATTGAAGACACAGAAATATGGCACTAATATTCTTTTTAAACAGAAGAAAAGGTAGTCCAATAAAAATTTACCTGGAATTCAACAGCAGTTACCTTTTACAGTCTACTGATATATTCTATATTTTCCATACTCTATGAAATATTAGTCTTTCTAAGGACTCCCAAAATTTATTAGCTCTAGAGGGATACTTTTTCAAATATCTGTAGATTCAGTTATATACTTTTGAGCTAGCCTAACTCAGTCTGGTATGTTCCCTGATAACCACGCATCCCACAGCTCAAGTCTTTCGTAAGGTGGTATTTTAGAGCTCTGTTCAGAGTCCTTGTTAATAAGAGTCACTGAACCAGAGACACACTTTAATGACATATTGTTTTTATTGCACCTTACATATTTAAAACCTGTCTCCATGAGTCATTGGATAATATCAGTATTAAAAATTCTGCTTACATTCAGCAATTCAAACAGACTCCTAAGACAAGATTCCTGCAAACATACTTTCGTCCACTGCTGTAAGGAGTTCCAGGCTTTGGTGGGGTGTAGAATTTCCCACCGCAGGTAAGTGTAAGACTCAAACAACAGCAGTCAATAAGAATGTAGGATACACACAATAGTAGAGCATTTGCCTGCCTTGTATGCAGAACTGGGGGCCACCCCAGCACTAGGTGAAAATTAAAATCCAAGGTCAGTGAATCAAATTGGACCTCTCTAATGGGTATAATTTAAGGTGTTGAATAAAAAAAAGTGGAAACAAAAACATGGGCTGAATTCTTTTCACTAAATGCAATTATTTCAATCTTTGTCCAGAAGCTCTAAAGATAAATAATTTTAATTTAATGTGTAATAATTTTAAATATACTATCTATACATATATATGTGTACACACACACACACACATGCTCTAAGACTCAGTAGTAAACACATTATTTCCTAATTAGCCAGACCTTCCATTCACTTAAGTACTCATTAAGCATCCTGTTGGTTAGAATACTTGTAAACATATTTAGGATGTTCATCTATCTTTTCTCACTACTTTATTGATTATCATCTACCACTTCTACAGTTAAGCCAGAAGCCAAAATAACGATGTTCAGTATACAGAATTCAAAGTCCTGGGAAACGTACGTGTTTATTGTACACTTAGAGATATGGACTATTCATCAGATACTACATTCCAGCACAGGAAAGCATGCGTTCCTTGGCTTACGATGATCAAGACTTTGGAAAGGCAGCTGTTTGACAATTTTATTTACATTTTCTCAGATTTTATTTTTAAAGTTGAAAATTCTGTGTGTGTTAAAATGTACCCCTACAAGGTTAGGGAATCAAAAAAATGAAAGAACTCTACCCCTGGCTGATCACACTGGCTTCCACACAGCGCTGCTCTTTAGCATCTTTCAGTTTGATAGCATTTTTGGATGTAGCTAAATGCCAGATACCCTGACAAACATATATTCTACCAGCTGGATCTCCATCTGCTCCACTAAACATTTTCACACCAAATCTGTATAAAAAGCTATGTTTTCAAAGAGAGCTCCCTACAACTGAAATATTAAAATCCTAACTCCAGGAGTCCTTCCACTTACATCCATCACACGAATTTCATCAAGAAACAAAACTACCTCCAAGTACTCTTGGTTATCTGTTTTAGGATGAAAACGTTATCTCAGATCGTTCATGAAGGGTCGGGATGACTAGAACACACACACACACACACACACACAAACAGTTTTGAGAGATTTCACCAAAGCAAAACTATTACTAATATTTGTTGATATGTTTGCTTAGAACAGTAAAATACAGAATTAATGTGATGATAGGATAGTGAAAAACATCTGTATTTTTGTCCTAGTACAACTCCCTTTGCTGAAGATGTCTATGGTAACAGTTACAATATATTTATAAGTCCTTATAATCTTGATCACGATCTTCATAATTAGGTCTTATCTACGCAGATGAACCAAGGAAGACTCAAATAATGAAACAATCTTCTAGTTCAAAATCAAAGTAGTCAAAGTAGTGCTGAGGAATATTCCCTATCAGTAGCTACTAGACTTTTTCACTTGGAGAAGAATCATTTTAAAAAGAATCACCTATCATCACCAGAACAGAGGAGGATGAACTGCAATGGCCTAGCAGGAGTGACAAGCATACAGGCTCCAGAACTCACAACACAGTCCTGAGGAACTGGGACCTTATGCAAGAGGCTTAGGGAACTGGAGTCTATCTAAATGCTATGTACTGCCTCCAAAGAACATTGAGTAACAGATTTCTTGATGTACATCAAAGAGGTGGTATTGTAGTTCTAGGCAGAGAACTTGCTTACCATGAACAGCATGCTGGGTTCTGACTCCAGCACTGTAAAGAAATATTGTGTACAATAATATTGGAGCAAGTACAATGTGGGTCATATTCCAGACTGGGGAGGAAAGCCAGGAAGAGAAGGAATCAATAGTGATTTCAAATTACACACAAGGAAGCATACATCCTTACTTCCTGTCTCCCAGACAAGCAGCTCCAAACCATGTTAGGCCCCCTAACCTATATGATAAGCTAAGCCAACCATAGAAAAGTGACATGAAATAACTACTTCCAGGAACAATTATATCAAATTTTCTATAATTACAAAATTACCCATAGCAGTAGAAATCAGGATAATTCCGGAGTGTATTTCTTTCTTCCCACTCTCTATGCTTAGCCTTTACCATACCATGTAACTACTTAGAGTGGCCTGTTTAAAGCAAATAGGGAGATAAATGAGGAGAATCTTTAAAGGATTCTGGCAAAATAATCCATCAGTTATCTGGATATTGAATGTGAGTGTGTATTTAGTCAATATTGATAATGTTAATATAATCTTTAGTAATTAACTAGCTTACTTTGTATTTTTATTCAAACATAGTTTAAACAATCTATATCTATCTATATATGAAGATACAGAAATATGACTACACAAATGATTGTGAGTCAAGAAAATAATCAATGAGAAAAATATGCCTAATATAAGCATTCGCCAAGAAAAGCAGCTATGAACAAATACATGAAATCAAATAATTATTGTGTCTTTGCTAGCTCAAGAGAGATGTAGTTCTAATGTCTATATTCACTAATGAAATGATACAAAGACATGTCTTGCCATAAATAAGATCTACCATTGACTCGGAAATAATATTTTTACATTTATAAATCACGGGATACTCTCACCAAATATTAGCCATACAACACAATCTTAGTTCATGCAATAGATCTCTCATGAAAAACACACTATTAGCCATGAATGGGGAGAAAGTGATATCTGTATCTCCCATTAATTGGAGCATACAGAACCCACATCTCCCTCAAAGACTGCCTGTGCACCATGAGAACACAATAAACATCTTTCAAATGTGTAAAACCAAAGTCCAAATCTGAATATAGCACTGCAAGTAATTGTGACCTTAAGTATGTATGTAGTGCCCACAGAGACCAGAAGAGGGAACTGTATCCCCCGAGAGAATGGTTGTGATCAGCCATGTGTGCTGAGAATCCAATCCTATTCTTCTGAATGAGCAAGAAGAGCGCTTAAGTGGAGAGTCATTTCTCTGGCCATCAGCGCTCATTTTAAATGAATTTTCTCTTGTTGTAAAATATATGGATACAATTTATTATGTACCTTAGCTGTATAATCAAACACAAATCTAAAATTTGCTTGCATAAAATTTGGCTAACCTGGCATAAATCATCCATATAGTGATTTACAATTTACTAAAAAGTAAAAGTTGACAGCATAGAAAACAATATTTACCCTAAGAAATTACTTTCTTCATCGAATGTTTAAAACTAATTCTACCTGCCCAGGAATTGCTGAGGGAAACAAACATAGATTCTGTGGCACCTAGACTACAGAGAGGAACAAGAGCCAATCTGCAGTTAAATCTATTGTATAAGAGGAGAATAAAATGTACAAGCAAACAAATAAATAAGAATGAACTAATTTCTTTCTTTTTACTTATAATGCAATAATTTTTCTAAAGTGTCCCATGAAACTGTACTACATGGCTATACATGCATGTACTGCGAAGTCATGTTCCATGGATGGTACTTGGTGATGAGGTGTGATTCCTGTTAGAACAAAAAAGATTGTGGATTTACAATATCACCACATCATAATTCACGACATATAAAAAAAAATCCTGTCTTCCTTGCATACTGCTCCATTACCACTGCTTTGTAGAGTGTTCAGCTCAACAAAATCACCCAACAGTTATTAAATCAATGAGCAAGGCAGATGAGAAGAACTAGCTGCATGAAAGAATCTTCTAAGACATAAGGTTGCAGAATTGTTAGAAGATCACTATTACTTATTCCTCACGTTCTTCCAAGTGCGTCATTTTTAAACTGGTTTCAAATTAGATAACTGTCAATTGCTTCATATAACACCTAACTTTAAAATCTATTTGTTTATAATAGTTAACTTGCTGTGACTACAACTACGTTTGAGTTCACAGCGGTGACTGTGATACAAAGATAACTATCAACTGCATTTATTTATTCTCTGGTTAGCATAGACTAAAGAGATGTGAGACATTCTAATGACGATCACCTCCAGAAGTCTGTTCTCGGTCTTCCCATGACAAGTCTCTGTCACTATCATGGACACATCACAGTCGTCTCCTTGCAATACTAATGCTTTGCTTTTGGCATCAAATTCTAAATTTCCTTCCCGCTTCACTCCTCACTGTTGCTCTATTCTTTTTTGAGTTTTGTCCAACATCCTGAGCACTCTCATTTGATCTGAAGTTTTCAATGTATTTATACTCTTAATTTTTCTTTGTCCCTTAGTTTTATGATTTAAACTACATCTCTACCTAGATTCCATACTTGCTCTGTAGACTGCTGCATCAATCAGGAGGTAACAATGCATTGTAGGTTTACCATACTCCCAATGGAGTCCTAAAATCCTTGGAACCTGGGCCTCTGTCAGATGTTCACATGGAAGTGACTGGTGATTTTAGCTGTTCAGTTTCTCAGGCTTCCGTTCCTACCTCCAGATCCTAGCCTTGAGCACCTGCCTCAATGTGGAATGTGATCTGAGGGTTATAAATTAAGAAAAAAAAAACCTTTCACACCAAGTAGGTTTGAATTGTGCTCTTTTATGAAAGCAGTAGAAGCACCAGCTAAGATACCTACTTAGCTGAAGTGAGTAGAGCAATACAGGTTTTGCTACCTTAAACCTTCTACTGTGCTATGTTACATGAAGATTTTCTCTTCTACAGATCTGTTGTAAAGTAATAAATAACATATAATTAATGTAAACAACTTCAAAGTGCATTCCACAAGGTCTGGGAAACACTTATACTTCTAGCAGTGGTGAGCATTGTGATTGTCAATCTTTAGCAATTTTTACTTTAAATAAGGTTTATAAGTTTTGTTGTTATTATCTGAGCTAGAGTATAAGTAACATGAATGGAAATACAGAAATAAATATGTTCTATTTATGCAACCTAGCAGAGCCTCAGCACATGGCCCAAAAGCCTTTTGAAAATTATACTCCATAACTAATAAGCAAAGAGCTAATCAAATATTAATACTGATATGTTTCTTTTTCAATAGTTTTAAAAGTAGCTATTTGTTGTAAACTTTTTAAACAAAAAATACCTTTTAAATAATATGCTCTATTCACTTAACAGAATGAATAAATTTATATAAGCTTGGGAACATTCTGGATTTTCTCAAATAATAGTCTTCATTTTAAACATTGATAATATCTAAAATGTTTTTGCATGTATCGCATCCTTCATATAATAAAAATGTGACACAGCTGGAAACTGAAACCTGATATATTGCCATATGTACAGTCTTCTTCCTAGTGCACAGCAGCTTATATGACCTTTAGAAAATATAAAGATGTGTACCTGGTTCTGAAGATACTCAGCAATGATGCTAATGACTACCGCTAGCAGTGCAAACTCTCTTTAAATTATGAGCAGGTCCTCAGTTCTGCTTCTTACAAGGAGAACTGAATGGCTCGAATATCATAGTGGAATGAAGTGGGATGACTATGGGTAAATAGAGTAATGATTTTACATTAAGAACACCAAGTCAAATCTTTTGAAAACAATAAGAGTGGACATATATGTGAAATACCTTCATGAAGCAATGGGCTGTTCCGATAAAAAAAATTACAAATACTAGAGTGTTCGATTAATACAATGGAAGGCCATGAGCCTATAACACCTTGGATATAACTTTGGCAAATGATATACAAATAAACACTATAAAAATAACTTCACCACATTTTAGGAAAAGCAATGAGCAGAGACAGCCTAATAGATGGCCTCTGGTTTTACTTTCTGAATGTCCAATCATAATCCAGAATAAAAGTATATCTCCTGATATTCTTCTAAGAAATCTAAAGGATTTTTCTCACTTGTCTTCATTCTTAATGCTTTTCAAAATTCTACTACTTTAAACAACACATCTTCTTCAAATACAGTTTATATAGCTAGAAGAAAAAGACATCTTGTTTTTATTAAACCTTAAATATTTAGAATCTGTCTTCATGGGGTCATTGGAACTGAAACCCTTCTATCAAAAACAATCAGGGCCCATTAAAAAAAAACTTACATGGAAAAAAGATATCTTTTTCCAGAAGAAATAATGAAATTATTTCATATGCATAGATAATGTTTCCTTTCTTCTGAAAATGATTACGGAGAGTTAAGGAAATGTTGAGAATAACCAGGGACAAGAAGTACTTCAAATGAAACGTGTAATGAGGCAACATTCCATTCTCCTCCAAAACCTTCCACGGTGTAATCCTTAAGGGCTCAGAAAACAATTCTACACAGTATACCCTGTTAATCGATAGCTATTTCTTCAAAGGCGCTGTTTTCTGTTATTTGGTGGCTATCATACAGCATCATGTCATTTTCTGCATCCTGAAACCAAGACTGAATGAGCAGGCTTTGATTATACAACTTTGCCTTAAGGTGAACAGAGACAACAGTGTGTGTTTCAGTTTTCACATATTTCAAGAGAAATCATTTGTCAATTCATTTTTGTAAAGAAATGCACAGCTGTTTTTCAAGTACATTGTGAGGAGCTTGACTCCAAAGGCATTTCACTATGTGTTCGTGTTTAAGGATAACTCATTTCAACATAAGGAAACCTCACTGCCTACCTCACCTTAGGTTAAGAACAACTGACCAGAGGACAAGTACTGAGCCCGGTGGGAGATGAGGAGAACCAAACCAAACAAGCCCAAATAATCAAACTGTTGAAAAATCCATGAATAAATAATATTAACAAAATAAAATATGCATGATAATGGAGAATACAGGTCTTTTTGCTATGGTGCTGGAGACTTGTGCGTGCAAGGAGCCACACGGCCAACTCACCTTAACTCTAGCAAATGCACATCTACTGTCTGACTCTGTAAAGACAACATACCGTAAACAGACAAACTGAAAAATCTGGGTTTTGTAAATCTGAATTCTTTAATCAGGTACGAACTTAGAGAACATTAGAAAATGCCATTCTTTCTTTGCTATGTGGCTTATATTTTGAATTATTTGCAGTTTCTATATAGAGGCACAGTTGTCACTATAATAAAGCTTTATTCTGTGCTCTAATATGATACATTTGTCTATGGCAGAAATAGACTAGTTAATGTACACACTACTATTGACTTTGTGTTCCTACTGTCAATATAGCTTAAAGTCTGAAGGCAAAAGGAAAATACATTTCACAAAACACAGTGTAATTGAATAAAATAGGATTCAGAATATTTAGAAACCCAGAATTAAAAAATACAAACTGGTATGATCGAAACTGTGTCACAAAAATATTTAAGACAATTAAATTAAATATAAAAATACTAATCAAATTAAACTTTGTATTTCTATTTATAAAATTTAATTTTCATAGACAAAACAATTTAAAACAAGTACAATTAATGACAGTCAAACTTAATGTACATCATCCAAAGCAGCACATTAAGATGTCATTTCTGTTCCCCTGCACAGAAGGCTGTATCCTAGTGGCTTTTCTATGCATGAGAACAAGGATGTTCTGAATCAAATCACAAATACTAAGGTTAAAAGTGTGACGCAAATTCATTTCCTTCCCTGATAACAATGAATATATTTGCATGCTTCACCTTTACCCTTAATACAATATAGAACTAGTATAGATTGTGATATGTGCCCTTATTCAAATGATTTCCAGTAGGGCTAGCATCAAATTTATCAGAATTGACTTTTTGCAGACTTAGGACAACCATGAAATACAAGGACAGGAAAAGGTAAATCACCTGGTAATTGTGAGCTGGGCCAGAGGTCCATGCACCATCCTGTGTACTTTACCTAGCCACTTCATCCCTGGCAATCTGCTCCCTCTACTGCATTCTGAACAATATATTTGCTACAAGAAAAGAATGATGCAGGTTTGACTGCTAGTGAGCCATTAAAGTGTTAACAGTAGGAAGGACCGACTCCCCCTTGAAATTTTTATGTAACTCCAGGCTTAATTTCTCTGCCATCAAGAACATATGGGGATACTCAAGAAATACTGTAAAATCCCCTCCTTCTGGTTTTACTATTAGAAAAGCACGAGGTTCTCAGCTAATGCACAGCACAGTCATCCACACATGTGATGTATTATCTGTCTACAGTTGTAACATAAGCTTTCTGCCCTGATCAGTCCTGAGACGTGAATTCTATTTAAAATTTAACAGCTTCTTTGGTATTTACATTATAATTCCAAAGGATTTATTAAAGTTCAGGGCATCATGAAGGACATAAAGAACTCCATTTTAAAAACAAAGAGAAAAAGCAATGAGATAAATATATTTTTCAGAAGCATCTGTGATTTGTAAGAGATACAACCAGATTTGTTCTGGGTTAGTTAGGAAAAGAAAGGCATGAAAGGGAAAAGATTATTGAACTGGAAGTGAACCAGGTGACCAAATCACTGGTAATACAAGCATCATCCAGAGTTACAGTTTTCTAAAAAAAATGTATAAAAGTAAAAAAAAAATTAAAAATTATATGCCTTTCTAAAACTTGGACTGGGAAATAGCATTCTTTCCAATTTTTGTTGTAAAATTATTTATTATCAAGAATTGAAGAACTATAAATTAAAACATATTCTCTGATATTCTTGAAATTTAAAAGTAATTTTATTTTTTATTCAGTAATGGAACTGGGATTATTTATATTCAAATCACAGATAGTAAAATTCCATTACTTCTCATTGACAGTCTGAAAGAAGGATTATTGGAGATGTTCATAGTATAAGGAAGATATGCAATATATGTTTGTAACTATAATATAAAAAAGAAATACAGATATTATCTTTACTAGCCAACAAAAACTGCATGATCATTAATTGTAATATCTTTTAGGTAGGCCAGGCAGGAAAACATTTGTCCCACAAGGACCCAAGTTAATTCTCAGAACACACTTAACAAGGCAAACACAATCTTGTCCGTGGCACACACAATCTTGCATTCCAGGACTAAGAAAAAGGAAACAGGTAGATCCTTGGAGCTCGTAGACCAGTCAAGCTAATATATGAGACAAGCTCCAGGACAAAGAGACCTTGTCCCCAAAACAAAGTGATTATCTCCCAGGAATGACAACTAAGTGTTGTCTTCTGGCCTCTAACTCACGTACACACATGTACATGTGGATACACACAACACACACATGGATATGTACAAAACTATTGAAAAAATTTAAAGTCACCTATTAAAAAGAGAAAACCAGTTGAAGTTTTGACCAAAACCTTCAACTCTTTCACTTATTATAAAGCATTAAAATATACAGAAAATAGTGTGCAACTATCACACGATGTTTGTAAAACACAACAGTTGATTGCTAATGATGACCAGAGTAATATTCCTTACATTTTTTTGTGATGAGGTGAGCATCAGTAACCTGAGCAAATGCAGACCATACATGAACTTTCTGGATTCTACCCATAAACTCTATGCTATAGTGGCCTGCACATCAGGTGCCATCTCGCTCGTAACCTTAAGGGCAGATAAGTGGGAAGCTCCCAGAAAACTCAGTCACCTTACAAGAACAGAATGGAATAGCTTCACCCCAACAACAGGCCACCGACATGCTCAGGTTCATGAAAGCAAGCTCTTGCTTTGCATGATGTCCTCCAAACTTAACATTTTTGGCATGTACTTGAAGGATGTTCAGAGCAATAAAAACAGCATAAGAGCTGGGTGGTGGTGACACAGACCTTTAATCCCAGCCCTCAGTAGGCAGAGGCAGGCGGATCTCTGTGAGTTCGAGGCCAGCCAGGTCTAGTTCCAGGAAAAGCCCAAAGCTACAGGGTACCCTGTCACAAAAAAAGAAAAAGAAAGAAGGGAAGGAAAGAAGGAAGGAAGGAAGGAAGGAAGGAGCGGAGGGAGGGAGGGAGGGAGGGAGGGAGGGAGGGAGGGAGGGAGGGAGGAAGGAAGGAAGGAAGGAAGGAAGGAAGGAAGGAAGGGATATTTAAATCAGCTAACCTGTTCTTTGGTTTGCTATAGGAGGATAGGTTGCAAGTAGAAAAATATATGAGTGAAGTATAGATAATAATTTAAAGGGACTAATGTTTACATTTACTGCATTTGGTTGGAGTACAATCATTATAGTGACAATCTTCACAGAAAGTGTCTTTAGAATAGGAAAGTACAATTATCCTGTTTCAAATGCACTATTCAAAGACTCACTTCTCTCCCATGACAAATACAAACAATAGAGGATAATCTTCACAGAGAAGGTTGCTCATAAATGTCAAAGATTACCAGTGGTCAAAAGCAAGGTTCTAAGGACTGCACACCATTTTCCGAAGGTCAGAAACATAAGGTCACTCAGTAAGTGAATGTATTTCCACATTGATATAACAAGGCAGAAACAAGAGAATGGTTCTATTCTTTGGAATATATATTAGAAATGAGACCTATTTTTCTGTAAGTTTTTGACTAAATCTATTCACAAAAAATGGCTTTTCCAACTATAAAAGCAGTTTGGCTATTCTGTTGCATTGCATTTTTTAATATAAGTTGGAAGATAGAAAATCCGTTTCAAAGAGTCTCAGTTATTTTTAAAATGTTTTCAGGATTATATAAATATGTTCAGGAGGTTAGAGAATTCTCTCATAACGACCTGGTAAAAGAAAATATTCTCTTTTTTTATATCAAATAATAAGAGTATCACAGACTGACCTGCTGTTATTTTTAGCACTGATCTAAAAACTGAAGTTCTAAGTTGGAAGCAACTCAAAGAAAAGTAAATGTCATGGGATGGAAGTGAGAGCTGTAGGGGTGGGGCATAAATTAATAAATTCTGACCAGCAGGATGGCTCAGCAAGTAAGAACACTTAGGACCCAAGTCTGGTAGACCAAGCTCAATATCTGGAACTCACACAAAGTAGGAGGAGAGAACAGACTCACTGTATCAATAATAATAATAATAATAATAATAATAATAATAATAATAATAATATATTAATTATATAATCGCAATAAAAAATTAAAAACATAAATTGCCCGGTAACACTGGCTCTGTGTTTACTGTCCACAGGACTTTTGTCATACTATACTATCAGTTGTGTTATAAATAAGCCGTTCCCCTCTACAACTAGCTGCTCTCCACAAAAACACACAGCACAGAAGGAAAGGAGGGAGAGAGGGAACATGGGGAAGAAGAAAGAATGAGTGAAGCAGGGACTGACCGAATGAGAGGAACTGATCAAATAACAAGAAAGCAGAGGATGGGATCCAAGTATGTGATCATGTGGAAAAATCGTACAACAAGACAAGCCAGGGGAGTAAATAAAAAGACAGAGAAGATAATTTTCTATGTAAGGGGAGGGGTCTGAACACATTACCTTGGTTATGCCCTACAAAACCAAAGAACATATGGGAAGTCCCTTCGAAATGATCCTCTTTCCTAGTACACTGTATCTTCCTAATTCATAATCAACATTCTGAAAAGTGTAAGAAAGTTGCATGTAGGTAAATGGGCAAAGCCAAGGCACATTTTGATCAACAGATAAAGAGTTAAATTAAGTAGAAACTAACTGTATATATGAAATGAAAGAGGAGTGTTTCGGTTCCTTGTAAATTCAAATAGAACTAGGAAAATGAATATTCTTTTTATGAGAATCTGAGTTAAATCATCAAAATCCAACTCTCTCCAGACTAGCACTATAGCAACTAATAGTTCTCTTAGTCTGGCCATAAGTGGTATTTAAATTCAAATATGCATGTTTACAAATACATAAAAATTTTCAAGGATGTTAACTGTCTGAATATTCAGTAGGAATAAAAACAAAAACAAATCAGTTTGGACTGTGTTACTGTTTGATGGAGAGGGACAAAGAATAATTCTTTACAAATCTAAACAAGTTCAGATTATTGACCTGCAGAAAGTTTCACTTACATTCCAGTAAAATCATTATCACTAAATGTCATTTATCTATCATTCAAAATGCAATTAAAAATGAGTAGAAAGCTGTAAAAGTTGAGGACACTAAGAGAGACTTACATAGATCTAATCTACATGGGAAGTAGAAAAAGACAAGATCTCCTGAGTAAATTGGGAGCATGGAGACCTTGGGGGAGGTTTGAAAGAGGGAGGGGAGAAGCAGGGAGGGGAGCAGAGAAAAATGTAGAGCTCAATAAAAATCAATAAAAACTAAAAAAAAAAAGTTCCTGTATTCATCTGAGAAACTATATATAATACAAGCTATGGTGTGTACTATGAATTTCTAGAGAAAGAGATTAATTAACTTTATCTCAAATTACATAGCTATTAAAATGTATACACATATATGTATATTCACATGCAGTATCATAAAGACAACATCTGCCACACAACTTAATTGACAAGATCACTGAAAAAAATGCAGACTTAGAAACTTTAAAAATTATTAGAAAAACTACTTTATTCAGAAATAAAACCATTTTTGATAATCAGTGATATTAATAAGCCTCTATTATTTCCTGGAATTAAATGGACTATGAAAGTTTTGTTCAGCTAGCAGACAAATATTAGTATTACTTTCCAAGAATAGTTAATAGTTCATAATCCTTTAATAGTCCAGTTTGCTGAAAGTGTTATATATTAGATTAGCAAAGGCAACTTGAACCAAAAATAAAATTACAGCATTATTTTACTAATTTTAACAAGATTCTGCTTTGGTACAGGTACAGTTGTACCACAGCTTTCTAAAACTTCACCCTAGCATATCAGTGCTTACATAACACAACTGCTTATATAACATGGTGAGGTAGATTAAATCTAATTTGTCCAAGCTCAAAAATCAAGTGATTAACCTGAAACACATACTTGAGATTCTAAATCCAGTGACCAATTTGTCTGCCCTGTCTCTGTGTCCTACCTTTACTTGAATGCAGTACTACATAGAAACTGAATTTTCTGTAGAAATATAATATCAGCAAAGGATATCTATTGCCTCAATAATCAAAGTCATAGATGTTTTAGCAAGACAATCCATTGAAAATGTATGTCTAAAGGATTATATATTGGAAAAGAAGAAGAAAATCTCCTTGCTCTTGAAACATTCTTCTTTTTAATTTATTAAGTTTTTTTTTTCATTTTTACATATCAATCCCAGTTTCCACTCCCTTCTCCTGCTTCCTTCTCTTTCTTTCCTACCCCATTCCCTATCCATTCCATATAGAGGGTATGACTTCCCATGGGGAGTCAACAATGTCTAGCACATCAATTTGAGGCAGGATAAGCCCCTCCCCAATCTAAGCTGAGCAAGGTATCACTCCTTAGAGAATGGGCTCCAAAAAGTCAGTTCAAGCAGCAGGGCTAAATCCTAGTACCACTGCCATGGCCCTACAGACTTCCCATTCATACAACTGCCACCCACATTCAGAGGGCAAGTTTGGTCCTAGGCAGGTTTCCCTGTGGTTAATCTGGAGTCAGTGAGTTCCCAATAGCTCAGATAGCTGTATCAGCCGGTATTCCCTTCATGGTCTTGACCCCTTTGCTTATATTATCTCCCTCTCTTCAACTGGAATTTGGGAGCTCAGCCCAGTGCAAGAATCTGTGGACTCACTATAAAGAGTCTCTATTATTTAACTTTAATTCTGTTATCTCTAAATATCAATTAAATGTCCATAGTCTAATTCAATTGGTGTTCTAGGGAATAAAAACATTTGTTTGAGTATACACTTTCATGATTCAAAGGTTCCAAAACAGATCACCATAAGGAGACAAGTTAAAAATACAGAAACCTACAAAGACATTGTGCATTTACATCTGATTATTAGGAGACATGTGAGGTAAAAATACATTTTCATTAAAATGTTTAATACAAGCACTGTAGATGTGTATGTATTACTGAGAACATGTGAGTGCACATGCCTTCCTGAGACCTGAATGGAGGTGGGTGGTCCTTGGACTTCCCACAGGGCAGGGAACCCTGATTGCTCTTTGGGCTGAGGAGGGAGGGGGACTTAGTTGGGGGAGGGGGAGGGAAAGGGGAGGCGGCGGTGGGGAAGAGACAGAAATCTTTAATTAATTAATAAAGAAATAAATAAATTAAAAAAGAAATTCATAGTACTAAATCATCTAGAATTCAATTTCAACTGTAATTGATTCTGTTATATAGCTTGCAAATGATTATTAAAATCATATATAGTAAAAACAAATAATCAATGTTTTTGTCAAGAAATATTTGGGATGGCAAATATGCAATTAAAGTAAAGGAAAGATTTTTTTCCCTAAATGTCAAAAGCAGAGCAATGCTTGAATTAAGAAGAAATAAGATCTTTATAAAGAGATGTTAAATGTTTTAAGAATGTAAAATAATATGTTAAAATGTATTCAATTGTTTGACTTAGAATAGTCAGATTAAAATTATACATACAGGAAAAGATTAATAATAAAATTATATTTCTATGGTACAGGAACTTATAAATATAATCACACTCTCTGGTCTTGTGGAGATACCTAATCAGGACATTGTGAGAGAGGTTAGGGCTGGAGGCAGGTACACAGTCACTGAATGACTACAAGTTGTAATTGTACCTTACATGTAAACCTCAAATAATAGGAGGTCAACACACACAGTAAAGACAACAATGTAATTTTCAAGTTTTATATATGTTCACACCTGATTAAAGATTTTCACAATATGGAAAGTACACATTCTGTAGATAATTGTGTATATGACCAGAAAGGACCTTTCTTTTCCCCACTACCACCAATCTGTGTCTTCCGAGGTATTTTCCAGAGTGACACATAACCTTGTCAGTGCGTGATGATCACACAGCCTGCTCGTCCACACAGCAGACAATCAACCCTTTACAATCATGGCATGCATTTAGAGCACTTTTACAAGCTCAACCTATTTCCCTCCATGCTTTGATTTATTCCCAAGGAGTCTCCATGTTTCGGGAGTCTAGAAGTAAAATACTGCATAATTCCCAACTCTAAAACCCGTCAAGGTCTAAATATTTTTGGGCAAAAAGGGCAATTAAGTATTTCAGTGTTTCTGCATATATACACAAGTGAAATAAAATGGTAAAAATATCTTTGGTAGTATTCAGCGTGGGAATTCAGCAATTAAACTCCAAAGTTAGGCTGAAGGTCAAGTGCCTAAACTTAGAATAAGGAAAACTTTGGAAGATGGAGTCAGATAGTATAAAGTAGAAGGATAATTTCAAGTTTTTCTGATTTTGACTTATCTTCAACCCAACTGTTCACATTAATTCAGGAAAATCTAATTCTCAAATAAAATACCCACTGAAGTTTAGATGGCTATTACCCAACATCAGCAAAGGGACACAAGTGTTAGCTGTGTTTACTAACTTAGCATGTTTCCTCCCCTGATGAACTGACAAACAGTATGGGTACATCAGTGAGGGAGACTTGACCTCGTTTTAATCTTAATTTTAAGTATTGCAATAATCTAGAAGTTGTGGGTGTACATGTGTAATACAAAATATAATTTATTGCCAGTATCTATGAGAAAAAAAATTCAAGACATAGTTTTGGGATTTGGAGAGCCTCAAATCCCTTTCATGGGCTCCTTGGTGAAAAGACCCAAGATCCATTCAAGCACACATAATTCAGAAGGTCTGCCTGCCAGTGTAATAAAGGCCGAAATTGGATACTTGGTGAGATTAATTACCTAGATAGTGGTTGATAATGCAAGTCAAATGGGAATGTAATTAAAGTGCACCTTCCATGAAAATTATTCATTGCTGATGGATCAAGTGACAGATAAATCAAAAGGCATTTTAAAAAAGCCTACAGGTTAACTTGAGGCAGGTCCGTCCTCTTTTTAAAGCTCTGTAATTGCAGGTGTGCAATTCACTCTTACTGTTCTATCCCCATCAAGATACCGTAAGACAAAAGGGTAGATTGTAATGTAATCTATGCGAAACAGAAGCCAATGGGAAAACCATTAGGATCACGGTTACAAACAAAAGGTCAGTGAGACTGGAACCCGTTGGCTGGCAGCTTTCAGAAAGAGTGTCACTCTGTGCTCCTACTATAAAGGGACTTGCAAGCATAAAGAAAGGCAAGTGATGAATTAATAAGTTGACTACTCCCTAGGGTGCAATTCTTGCAGGTGAAAGGCATGCTGTGGCAATCAAACAGTTATAGATTAGATAAATCAAATGGCATAAAGACTGTTTTGCATCATTATTGTTAAATAAAGTCTTTCTAGATGTGCTATTAATTCTTTGCTTTCAATACATTTATTTACACCCTAAGAACAATAAAAAACAATGTTTTATAACAGAGGCAGGATAGTTTCAGCCACCCAGAGGGACATTAAATCTAATTTTAGTGTTGAATTCTGCTAGATATGTTTACTCTACACCTAAGAATAGATATACAAAACAAAGTGTCCAATTAAGTGATACTTATTGGAAAATATGGCTTTATATGCTACTCATTTGGCTGCTTGAAATAATAAATACAGCTTTCTGTTACTGACGTCTGTCAAGAGTGCACATAACACTCTTCTTGTCTTCAAGAACAAACTTGATCCTGCACAAGGAAGTAATTTGATAGATGGCACAATGCATTAAAAAACAGCTCATAAAAATAAATATATATTCAGTGTGGATGCCACGAAAAATGAAGAAATCCAATTACTATGGATTAACTTTTATGAACATGTAATTCTGTGACTTTTCTAAAATTTTATAATTTAAATTTTAATTTAGAAAATCTGAAATCAATGCACTCAAAAACCCATCCGTACCAAACATAAAAATGTTTCAAATTTCTAAAAAATAATGCAATCAAAATAGATTTGTACTGATTTATCGGAAATTTTAAAAAGTTAAATATAAATATTTAACTTAGCTCTAATGAAGATATATTCTAAGTTGTTTTAAATAAGAATAATTTTTTTTAGGGTTCTAGTTCCAAGAATAGGAACGTTTAGAAGCAAATAGACAATAGAGTATTTCAAAGTGGAGACAGAGGCAAAGAGCTTGTATCTGAGTTCTTAAGGCAAAAAGAAAAATAAGTCCTCAGAAACACCTGTCTATAGCCTATAGCTCTCCATCCCTAAAGGTTATGGATTAGAGTTGAAATAGACTCCGCAAACACCCAATGCATTTTGTCAGAGGACAGTGTTTTTCATGTCCTCTAAGGGCCCTAATTAGTAACTTAATCCTCCAATACAAAGTCAACTGCTCCTGCTTTGGCAGATTAGCTGAAGTTTGTCTAGAAAACAGACAGAAGAGTCAGAAAGATAAAATAATTACAATCCACTCACCCATTTCCACCTTAGGTTTAAAAAAAGAATGAAGCTTTAGAAGAGTCAGGCAGCAGTTTAAAGGAAGTCGACATCTTTTCTGACATAACAGGATTTAGTACAGCAGGTGTACATTACAAATCTTATTAATACCCTAAAGTTGTTGAAATATATTCGTGGAGTTCTGATTGTTTATAGAAATTTTAAAAATAAAAAAAAATTGACTAAGTGAGAAAATGAAATTTGTGCAGTATTAACAAATGTTAAAAATAGTAGGAATAATTTTCAAACATTTCTGGTGTGTGTATGTGTGTGTGTTTTCATGAATTTCAATCACAGCAAGCATCAGTACATATTAGTATACAGATATGTCACCCAGCCTATCACTATCACACAAACATGCATCCAGCCAGATCCTGACACGTTTAAAAACAGGTGAGCATCTTTTATGGGGCACAATCTATGATATACGGAAAAGAGGAGAAACAGAAGGTAAAAAACAGCCACACTACATAACAAGCTATATTAATGTCCATAGTGATATATGTATAGTTATAGATCAAGTCCCTCTATAAGATGTATATTGATTTTATAGCATTCCACATTAAGAATAGTAACATATTACCGGACATATAGTGATAGATGGATTAATGATAGATGATAGATAGATAGATAGATAGATAGATAGATAGATAGATAGATAGATAGATAGATAGAAAGAAAGATAGATATATAGATACATAGATATACATAGATAGAGATAGATAGTTTTTAATAGAATTAACATGTCTCCTTTTTATGACCTCTATTTGTGATATTATGAGGTTCTCAACAATAAAATTTATGTGAGGCTAAATTTGGGTTGTTGGTGATGTCAGGCATGTAAGGAAATAGAACGAAATGTCAAAACGAGGAGAAAACAAGGTTATGATAATGCATTAGAAAAGAACAACAGCAGCCATTTCTTTCCAAACACAACTCAGACTCATTTTCCGTCTCAGTCCTTAGCAGTTTGATAAATGTTGTATGAAATCAGCATAAAAAGCAATCTATTACAATTCAGTTCAGCCAACACCAAGGATGTCTGCTGCCTGTGCCACAGTGCATTTGTTTCTGACCATGGAAATAGGATTATGATGTTTTCTACCTCAAGTTTCCCAGCAGAACTGCTTTTCATAGCTCCAAATATGTTCAGATTCAATGGATTTCCTTCTGTCTTCATTCAGATGACTGCATAAGATATTTGAATCTATCAGTACCCAGCTGGAAAGCATCCCTTATGTCATTGCTGTGATAACCTTGCTGTGGGACTCAGAAGCCACTCCGTCTACCTTTTCATCATGTGGTGATATTATTCTACTAGCTCCTAACATTGGCAGTTCTAAAAGCATTTTTTGTCGTGTATATATTGCTGTTGCTGTTTATATTCATGTTGCTACAATAAGTTATATATGGTATAGTCTGACACATCTAGAATTAATAGCTGTGACTAAAAATATTAAAAACACTTTATAATATACTGGTGGAAATGGCTAAACCACTGTTTGCTTTTTTATCACATATAATTGTTTTTATGGATGCTATACGATGCTCAATGTTCTGAATCCTTCTATATGTTGAACATAATGACCGAATATTATCAAAACTTGAGATGCTAATTATCTGATGTCAAAATACAATGGATCATTAAGAACTGCATGTTTAAACCTATGGTAATTGTTTTTCACACACTTCTCTCTGTGGTCCTTCTCTGAGACAGGACAAGTATGCACGGGTCTATATGTGCGTCTCTGTCACATATTTTGTCACAGAGCATTCATCATCTGTCCTCTGTGTCCCAGATTAATTTTGTTAGGATAGAGCAATTATCTCTCCCTTTCTGATTGACCTCTTTGTAAATGAAGTACAGGGAAGTTGGATAATATTTCAGGGACCTTTCACCTCTTAATTGATTCTGCCCATTGCCTCTAAAAGAACAAAGTCATAAAAAAAAAACAGATTTAAACAAGTTAAGAGCAGCCTATTGCAGTTATAACTGACAGATCTGAGAAGAAAGATCTTGATAGTGTTCTCTCCTTTACCCTATTACTTGGATCAGTTGGTTAGAACTGTTAATGATCCTCCTGAATCAATGTCTTTTCTAGGTAGCTCTAATTTACTGCATTGGTGGATAAGTACAGATGTTTTCTGGATAGCTCTGCATCATTCCACCAGATTGCTTGTCTGAATTGTATTTGCTTCAATTCATCACCAACAAAGCAAGGAATAAAATAATCAACATTTACTCTCTCTTTCAGTAGACAGGTACTGAAATGGAACAACTAAGTGCTTTTCAATATAAAGAGCATCTCCTCCTACTCTCAAGGTGATGCCACTATGTAGGTTCAGGAACTCAAGTGGTTTGAATGAGTGGGATGGGCAGTATATAGGAATTGGGGCTGGAGAGAACCGTGTGCTACTAATACAGGGGTCTACGTGTTTATTATTGTTATCATTACCTGTTCACACACACACATGCGCACACACACACATTCTTATACAAACAACTTATGAAGCCCTCTTTTCTGGCCTTTCATGGCCTGAAATTACATCTGCCTCTATAACGCTGTCATTTAATCACAGAAATGGCTTGATAATTGACTCCACTAGAACAGATTAATGACTCCCATACCAAAGCAATCTGTACACTGGATAGTAACCACTGAGATAACTGGTTAAGATTAACCAAGAGTACATTCCAGATAAATTCATATTAGAAACCTTCTGTACATTTGAATTACTAACATATTAATAAATATTATATTTTTATTACTTTTAGCTGTTTAGTGTCTCCGGAAACAGATAACAAATTCAACAGATATCTACCAAAGATTATATAATATGCACTTGTTTTTGTACATCATCTTCGGTCCCTAAGTGAACATGGGGTTTGTACTTTTTCTACTTAAAAAAAGAACAAGTGGACACATTTTAGTGAAACCTACTTTCTAGTTCACAATTACAGAAGTTCTTTAAAATTTAAAAGTGCAATAATTATTCCTTTCTAAATATTGTTTAAGAGGAAGCATTTAAGTTGGCTAAGGCCTGGGCTCAATAAAATTACAGCAGCAAAATGAAAGACCTTCTATTAAGGGTAGTACATCATCTAAGAATTACTCTACATAATACTACCATTATGGACTGCTCACGGGTAATAATCCAGTATTTATTTAAAAGAAAGGGCTTAAATTTAGTAAGTTACATATTTAATTCTCTGAAATATAGTTATAAAAATTGTTTCACAAGAATATTATATACAGCACTTACTTTTAATCACGTGCAAATTGCTAGATGAAAATTGCCAAGAATATGACAAACTTTTTCAAGCTTGAAAACTGGAACAAAAATTCATAACTAATTTCTACAGAGTTTCCTGCCACCATCACGTCACAGGCTCCATATCTCCTTAGAAAGGAACTTGTCTTGTGTATGGAAAACTAAGCATAACTGCTGGTTATTTTGGCTTTTCCTAAGGCTCCTCTCTAAACAGGTTCAGACATTTTAGAGAAGGAAAATCACAAATGGTATAAATATCTGTACCCCTCAGTTTGCTCAGGACACAAAGGGGCAGATGCCTTATTTAGCCTCACGTTGACAGAAAGCAAATATTCTCTTCTCACATCATGTGGTGAAGACCATTATTTCAAAGAAGAAAACTTGGATTAGTCAGCATGGTCTGCTAGAACATACCATAGCCTTACCTGAAGTCATTTTCCTATAGTTCTGGAGACTGGGGTCCCTGAAACAAAGCCCAACAGGGTTCAGCTTTGTTATGCTTCATTTCCTGGCTTAGAGATCACTGCTTTCCATAGATGTGCTCATGCACACATATTTTAATAAAATTAACACTTCCACTACATGATGTTTTAATTTTTTTTTGTATTCGTAGCTTTTTATATCTAGTGGTGAACTAATGATATCTTAGGGAGACTGCTGAATGTAATCTTACTTTACATAATCAGTAAATGTTCTAGAACAAGAGGATATTTATTCTTAATAGCATATTCCTTCAACTACAAACCAAGGTTAGAGATTTCCAAGAAATATAAAAATACACCAACTTAAATGGAAATAATTTATTATATAGATTAGACGTGTAATTTGATTTGTATCCACTTTAAGTCATTGGAAAAAGATGATTAAAAATATTATAGTTGAATCACATTAATTCACGTGAATATAGCTATTTCTGAGAATTGAAGAAAATGACTTGTGCTAGTATCTTTTTAGTATAGTTTTGCTTATGCATATTGTTATATCATATGACTTCACCAATATATTTTATTTGTGACATAAATGTCACAAATCAAACTAAAGGGACACTGAAATAAATCTTACACTGAGAAATCAATTCTGGGCATTGAAAATATAAAATGAATTAAACTAAATTATGGAATTATATTTTTCCTTAAGGAAAGGGAATAAAATGGCAATCATAGATATCACTATATTTATGAAAGTTATCTCTCAAAGTTATTCTGTCATGACATTATTAGATCCCCTTTCTTTCAATAGTTCTTACCTTATCTAACCTGAGAATACCCATTTATTGGATTATGCAGCTAAACGATTTAAGAGAAGGCTTTGATATAATTATATGCACACTTTTGAAAAGTCTGTGGTAGTCAATATAGTTACTTGCAATAATCTGGGTCAAATAATTTCCTAGTGCTTCTTTAAAAGCCATAGTCTTAAATTCAATGCTTTACTTATAAAATTTCACAAATTTGCTCAAATGTTTAATGATATGATACAGGAGTGCTATAAAACCCATGTATCCTTATACAATAAAACTTAGAATAAAGGAAAGAAAAGAGACTAAGCTATCAGTGATAAGTGATATTAGGATATATGAACCATACTGATTGATGTCCAGGTACATTCTTGTGGCTTCAGGAAATATCTGCTTCATACTTAGAGAACTGTTAAAGGCAATCTAACTGGAATTACTAAAGAGTCAGGGAGACATAGCAGGACGTGGACATCTTGTCTCAACAAATGAAGCTTCCAATCCTTGGATTAGGTCACACAGACTAGAGTTGTTAGCCAAAAGGGTCCCACTGGAGTCTCAAACAACCCAGGCTCTCGTCAAGACTACAGGCTGTTCTCCACAATCTGACAGCAAGGCTACATTGCTGAAGACAATACCTATACAACTTATAAAACATGAAAAAGTCAAGCCGGTGCCCCCTGTGTGCGCTAACTGGTGGTTCTCTGATTCTAATGTCTTACATTGGGCTCTTTTACATGTCCTTGCTAGTTTTCTTCAATTCTAACATGATAGATTTTTAGAGATTATTTTATCTTATTATATTTTATTTCATTATTTTCTCTTAGAAGCCTGATCTGGATGGGAGGGGAAGTAAAGAGAACTTGGAGGAGTGGATGGAAGAAAACCTGTAATCAGGATATAGCCTGTGAGGGAAAAAAAAATCTATTTTCAATAAAAACGGGGACAGGAGAAACCACAATTAGTAGGCAAGATGTGTTGTGGAGGGTGAACAAAATTAACAGTTAACAACTTCCTTTCTCCCCAAACCCAGCTATCCTCACTGCATCAGGTCTTGTTTTCAACAATGAGGCTCTCACTAGCCCTTCAGGGAAATCTTCACTAAACTAGCCCAGAACATTGTCTTTCTCTAAACAGAGCCTGAACTTTGCTCCCTTATTTTTTTTAATATGACTTAATTTTAGGTAATGGATGGTGTGATGTGGTGGTCACAGTCCCCTTGGTAAAGGACAAAAGAAATTATTTTACCAGCTGCTGAGACAGCTGCCAAGAAACAGAACTTACTTCTCTCCTCCATCAGAAGTTTTTTTCTGTCTGCAAAATGATACCATATTCCTTCTAGGTGAAACTTACAGTCAATATCTGGGAAACACCGGAGTGTAAAATCATTTCAAAAAAGGATAACACGGAAGTTCATTAAGTGGAGACTGTTCCCTGGAGACTGAATAAGATTCCAACAAGAAGACTACATCACAGCTCAATTTTCCCTTCGCCCACTTTTGTTTGTTTCTCTCTTCCCTGGTTGCCTAATCTCAACTCCACCCTGAATCAAGTTCTGCACATCAAACCCCATCTTCCTGATTGCTTCTTAGTGAGACCAGGTGGAGAAACAACATATTTCCTCTTCAAGGAGTTTCAGTTTTATCTTAACTCCTTCGCAGTGCTTCCCAGAACACAACAGCAGTCCACTGATCATATTTTAAACACACACACGTGCGCGCACGCACACACACACAATGTACGTACAAATATTACTCAGCACAAGTCCATATGCAGTTGTCATTATATAGACATAATTTAAACAGACAACACGGTGTTAAAATTAACAGAGAAAGGAGGGCTAGACCAGACGTTTAGTTAGAAGGGTGACTGGTTTCAGACAGTCAGCCAAAGACCACAAGGACCTTCCTATAAGCCTATTGCAATGCTCACAAAACTCCATCATCTAATGCAGGCCACTTTTAGGACTGGTGATAACCTAACCCTTGGCTACATCCACTAAATATCGACTGCACAACATCTTTCAACAGCCTCTGCTGAGAAAAGCTGCAATTTCTGAAACCTTTTCCAGTAATAAGATTTTTCTGGTGGTTTCAGAAATGTCTAACTTTTCAAGCCGACTTCATTACACACTTTTCAGAACATATTAACTGCAACAAAAACTAAGGAAGGCATTTCAAATATCAGTAAAAAAAAATAATGAAAGCTAACATGAGACTAAGCTACAAGTTCACAATTTTCTTTTGAAATACTTGTTAAATTTGTTAAGTTTGTGTTACAAAATCATAAAGAGTCACAGGATCCCACCCACATACAGTGATAACATTTAAATACCCTAATGCAAATCAAAAAAGGGAAATTTTCAGATATTACAAGAATCATATTGTATACGGTAAAAATTTAGCCAGAAAATATACGATGGTACAACAACACCATTCATTATTTTTAACCGTCATGTAGATTATAATCCTAAGCATAAACCACATTGAAAAAGAACACATACTATTCACTATTTTGGCCAGTAATTTCTTGTTCCTCTTTTAGAACTTTCAACAAAACAGTTCAAAGTACAGCACTTTAATCTGGCTTAAAATGCTTCTGACAGGACTATGGACATATTAAAAAGAATAAATGTCAGTTAACAGGTAATAGAAGAAATAAATAAAAGCTAAATCAATAATCTGGCAAAATGAATTCCCGTGTAGTGATGTTAACAACCACTCAAGCAGAACCACTAACTAATGCAGCCCCGCGTTGCGAACTCAGTAAAGACACACAGCACCTACCTGCTTGACCAGTGGTGACGCTAACAGCTGCAAAGAGCCTCTGCGATCGGCTTAAGTCAGAAACTCCATTCACAGCTTCGACTTCGAAAGTGTAATTTGCATGGGCAAGCAGATCCATGACAGTGACATAGTTATCCTCCAATCCCGTCTGCTGGGGCATGTATCCAATGTTACTTCCACATGGAACACATTCGCCTTGTTCCCAACTGCACCGCTTACACAATATTCTGTAGGTGACATCATTTCTTCCCCCGTTGTCTGCCGGAGGACTCCATTCCAGACTTACAGTGGTTTGATTGATGTTGAAAATAAGGTTCTGTGGTGCAGAGGGAGGCCCTTTGGAAGCCAAAAATAAATAAATAAGCAGGGAAATGGAGAGGTAAAATGTATACAAACAAAATGAACAATGGTGTTTATATAGGATTAATTGAATAAAATGGAAAAGCCAGAAGAATGGCTACCATGATGTCTTTCACATAAACAAAGCACTGTCTTCACTAGAGAAGCTATAACACTTGGCAAGAGGCTTTGTGTATTTTCCACTCAGTGTTGAACAAGAACAGGATACCAACTGCCTATCTACTTTTGCTACAGTCATTCACAATGTTTCTCCTAGGCAATTAAAACAGCATGCCCAAGGTAAAGCGTTGTGTGATTGTGTAGCTTTCCTTTGAACCATATAAAAGTAAACACACTAATTTCATTCACAATACGCTGGAGAGTGACTGAGAGCAATGAGTGAGACTGTTTCTACTTGGACCTCTCAAACATTAATTGAAGCAACAATATGTAAGATTGGCTCTTGTTTATCATTGGGATTGTAGTTCAGAAAAGACTATTGTTTAGTCACATTTCATATACTCTACAGCCAATAATTTGCAATATTTTCTAAGGGCTACCACATATAAAAGAGTCATTATTAAATGACTCTTGGTTTCAAGAGGTGAAGTGATATTAATGAAAAACATTACTTCTTAACTGAAACTGCTTATGGAAAAGCTTACAAATATGAAAAACTAAATGTTTCAAACTTAAAGCCTGCCTTGGTTTTTTAATTGATCAACCAGTGGATGTTACAGACGAGTGGAAAGAAAGTAAATGCCATTTTTTTTTCTTTTTCTGGTTTCAACTTACTCGTGCATGCGACATAGGGAGGGTCCGAAGGAGCTCTGTAGTACCCATCTTCACATTCGCATCTCGAGGAGCCTTCCCGGTCAGAGAAACTGTGGGTGGGACAACGGGAACACTGAAGATCTTGGGAGGAAGATTTGTAGAACCTGCGGCCACAGGCTGGATGGGAAGCAAGTGATGAGAGAAAGTGAGCAGAACTAGGCCAGGACTGTTTCATCTCAGAACACTGTCAAAAAGAAAACCAAGATATTGGATTTCTTTTGTGAAGCCTTCCATGAGCAAATACGTGTTTTAATATATCCCACCCGCTCGACCTCACACTAGATTTTAACACAAAATGATACAAACAAACTATACCGAAGAGTTGCTCCTGCAGCTGGGCTCAGAGCCGGGTTAGCACACCGACGAGCAGGGTGACTAATTCAAGTAAAACCAAAGGACGTTTCCATCAGCACTGGAACTGAAGAGCAGCAATAATGACAGAGAAACTTTCCTCTGCATATGGATGAAATGTCTTGCCCCACATTTCCAGGGATTACAAACTTTAAGTTGAAAACATGCAATTATACAGCAGGCTCGCCTCTGAGATACAAATGGTTTTGGTACAAGAAATACTTCAATTCTAACAGCACGGGAGGACTCATCACCAGGGAGAAGGGAGCTGTGACCTGGAGGTGGCTGGTGGTCCTGAGAAGAGGAGAACTGATCATCAGGGAGAAGGGAGATGAGACCTGGAGTAAATGGTGGTCCTGTTTCTCCTCTGCTACTATGGGTTTCGTCCCCAAGAAGCCAGCAACTGGGCCGGGCAAAGAGCAGAGAACCACAGAAGCTAGGACTTGTGCAGCACTTAATAATCTTGAGTATCTCATGTTTATCTCCAATTAAAATGTTGCACGTTGAAATTTTTATTATTTCTGCAATGTTGTTAATGTGTGTATTCTACATTAAATATATTAAACAGACTCAATTCATATTCTTTGTATTTACTAAAATAATACCTAAGTACTTTATGCTTTATGGAAAAAGAATAGCTATATCTCTAAAGAAGAGTTGGTGGATATTTTAAATAAACATATTTTAAACTATTAATCTTTTTGCTTTTGGTATCTTAAAACAGGGTCTCTGTGTAGTTTTTACTATCCTATACTATCTAATAATCCACTATGTAGACCAGGCAGGCCCTGAGTTCACAGGTATCAGTCTGCCTCTGTCTCCCAAATGCTGGGATTAAAGGTGTGTGCCACCAAACCCAGCTCTTAAATTTACCTCTTATTTAAAGGTTTAGCTTGTTCTCCTTGTGTGCAAATCAGAAAATTAAATAAAGTTCATTTTCTGGGTAGCAGAAAGTGAGAACCATCATACTGGGGTGTCATAACCTTCAGATATGTTGCCATTCTGGTTATTTTTCTGGGCAGTTTTGAAATTTTTAAAAGTATATTATTTGGATTTCAAGAAATCAACACTGTTTACAAGATAGGTAAATATTATAACATGAATTTATAAATTTATAGATGCACTATATTTCGACAGAGAGATAACCAGAAACAGCACAATCTCATTGCAAATTAAGATCCCCCACAATCTGCTCCACTAAATTGTTTTTTTTTCCAGTACAGACAAGTGGAAAACAGGAACAGTTACATTAGACAAAGACATACAATGCATCCTAACACATTCTCAGTAGCAATTACTACACAGAAAACTCCTCCAATATAAAACTATAGCAAAATTAACAACCCATACAGATCTGATCGTGCCCTATTGAAGGATGTTAACTGGTAAGAGTCTAGCATAAACTTCACACACACACACACACACACACACTCCTGCACGTGCACACACAAACACACAAATTGTTCCTTGGTAAATGACCACTGTATCTTGCTTCATGTTCTATCTGTATACAAAGATCAAAGCTGACATGGGAGAAAACAGAGCAGGCACTGCTTCATTTTGCACCTTGAAACACTGCCTTTTAGAAATGTCAGAAAGAGAGTTCTTGACAATGTATTGTCATTTATTTATTTTTAACAGAGAGTAGTGGGAAGAGAAAGAACTATGGGAGTCTATGGTGACACTATGATTTGACATTTAGCAGATGCAGGCTTTCTGGTAGCAACCTGAGGCTAACTAGTGGAATCTCTAAGAATTTTTCTCCCATTTTTTTTAATAAAGGGAAACCCCTAAAAACCCCAAATTAGAAAGTGAATTTCTTCATGAACATTCATGATGTTGAGAATGTATCTATAATAATCTAACGTTAAGAAATTTAAAAGTCTTATTGCTCATCTTTCAAATTTCATTACATTCTATTTCCCTTTTGACAGATGGGGAAACAGATTTGAGGGAAAAGTAACCTGAATTCTTCAAATAATTCCTCTTCCCTGAGTTAAAACTGGATTTAGAACACAGGTCTGCACACAAAAACCCGTATGTTGCTCACCACAAGAGTCTCATTTTAGTCCTGCCTCTCAAGGCTCTTAGTTATTCTAAGTAATTTTCAATCAATCTTTATTATCTTGTTTTTAATATACCACTACTAAATTACCGCCATTGTTTTAGTTTGGAAGTCTATGGGCCAATACACCAAAACACTTTTATGAGAATAATAAAATGATGATCGCAACTTTCCTATGAATTCTGGCACTACACAATTATGAAATGCATACATGGCTATAATTAAATAGAGGCAATACTGGAAAAGTGTTTATAATTATTTTCCTTGGAAGTAATGTTTGGTTCTGTGCAGGTAATACTGGAAATGATAAGTTTTGATAAGTGAGTTCATTTACGCTCAAAGGAAACTATCAATTTAGAGTCATTTAAAATAAGTTCAAAACCTTATTTTAAGGGTATTAAAAAGAAAAGCAAGAGCACGTGAGGGCAGGACCTGAATCTATTGGGAAAACAGAGAGCAAGTAGGTGGGAAAACCTTGGGAAGGAAGCAACAGACAGTCTTAAAATTAGAAACTCAGATAAGATATCTATGTAAAAGAGCTAAAGTCAAATACCAATGAGATAAACTTATAAAGTAGTCTATTCTAGAATACACGTGAAAGAGAATTCAGTCTCCTGACTACAGAAAACATCTGCACAGGAACTCTGACCACTTTTCTCTCTACAACAGCATGTAGTTTTCTAAGATGCACTAGGAAGGCGTGAGGGATACACATTGCAAGTGCACATGGTCTTACAGAAGAAAACATCCTAGGAACTGTGAACCAACCATTTAAACACTTTTCTTCCCTCGCTGTACTGCAAGTCGCTTACGGAACTAGAACTCAAAGCAAACTTGAGTGAATGTGGTATGCATTATTATAACTTGTTATGCCATATTTGCATGCTATCCCTGGGAGGCCTCCTCTTTTCTGAAGGGAAACAGAAGAGGAGGACTGGATCTGGGGAAAGGGGAGGTGATGAGGAAGGATGGGAAGAGGGAAGAGAGGGGAAACTGCAGTTGGATGCAACCCATGAGAGAAGAATAAATTTTTTAAAAAATGAACATACTAATTTAATGTTCTGCCTTTTTAAACCTTTGCTTTTTATAATTGAACATGGGTTTAAATGTAGCATAGTGTGGCACTCATGAAGAATGAGGTTATGTATAAAATATTGTTTCAAATATTTAATTGTCTTTCTAAGAATAAACTCTCACCTAGTTTAATGGTAGTTTTCTGTGTTAACACAAAGTCCTGAACTTGATTCTTTTGACTGATTTTTTGTCATCTTGGACCTTTAATAACTAAATAAGTTTTCTACCCTAACTCATGCTAAAGTAAGTTTTGCTTGTTTTGTCTGTCCTGTAATCAGAAAACCAGACTCAAGAAAGAGTCTAGGAAAGTTCCATATACTAGACTATAAACATTTCCCATTACAATATAGCTACAAAATTTTATGGTAGCATACAATAAGATCTTTTGTTTGCTGCCATGAAATAACTAAATTTTATTATTCATTTTAGTTTAATGACAATATACCCTTCTATATAGTAAATTTTATACAAATAATTTTTCAACTTAAATTCCTTAGCAAAGTTAAAAAGCAATCCAGTTACTTACCTATAAAATAATTACATAAGAAAAAAAATAACGCACTTAACTTCCAAACACAAAAAATTTTTAAAGTTGATTCCAAATCTTTGTATTCAGTTGTGAGTCTACATTCCTACTAATCACATTACCACAGTTGCCTTCTCTGGATTCCAGGTGTTAGAGCAATGAGGGCCCTGGCCTCTGAGTTGATTTCTGTCTCATGCAGTCAGCAGAACAATCGTAGCTCTGTTTTAAAGAATGTGTGCTCTAAATGAACATTCCTTAAGTCCACAAAAAAAAAAGAAAGAAAGAAAGAAAAAGAAAACACCAAGCATTGTTCACTCTGCTCCAGGCTAAGTAGTAAGGTAAAATGGCTCTCTCCCATCCACGCTAGTGTTCAAATATAAGGATGGGCTTGCTTCTTTTAGTTTGTGACCTATGGGGGCAAACCTAGAGAAAGTTTACCTAATTATTTAGCAGGTAAACAAGGCTGGAACACTGACAATACCAATGGACATGTTAAAGTGGAAGGTGGGACATTCCATGGTGTCCCATCCATAGACAAAAGAACCCCCAGGAGCTAAGGACTGCTGGAGTAGGAAAGTCAGCGTTTTCTAGGGATGAGCACCTTTACTGGTAGTCCAAAGCAGAGTGGTCAGTCTTGAAACACACCGCCACCAAAACCAGACTCAGCAGGAAGTATTTAGATCTGTGTGTGTGTGTGTGTGCATGTGTGTGTGTCTGTCCATCTGTGTGTTAATAAAAATTAAAGAAAAGAAAGCTATCAACTTGAGGAAGGATGAGAAGGGATTGAGGAAGGATAAATGGGAGAAAGGAAAGAGATGGGTAAAGTGATGTAATTCTATTTCAAATAAAAAAATATTCTAATAAATAAATACCCTCTTTACATAATCTTGTCCTAGGAAATCCACAGAACTCAAGAATCCTCTACAGTCAGGAATAACTTCCTACTTGGGAGTGGGCTCATTTACTTTTTATTTCAGGCATACTTGACATAATCCTTGACATTTAAACTAAAAATCCATATCTTGTTTGGGGATTCGCCCTGACTGTATATTAGGAAAGCTTTGGGAAAAAAAATGCCTTGACTAAATCACAGTTACTGAATCATGACTGGGACTTAGATATTTTTATGTCTAAAATTATTAATATCTATTCACTCCATGAAATGACAGATTTAGGGGCTTGCCAGACAAGCATGTAGGCCTGAATTTCATTCCTAGAATCCCCATAAATAGCAAGGCTCAATGGTACCCACCTATAATCCCAGTGCCAGAAGGTGGAGACAGGAGGCCAGCTACCTCATTCAAACTGGGAAGCAAAGACTGTCTCAAAGAAATAAGAACACCCACCCGCTGAAAAACATGGAAAGCCATCCAGCAAGGTGCTACAATTGACTTCTGGCTTTCACATACACAGGTATCCATGCATACATGTGTATACCACGGAAGCAAAAATTTAAAACCGTGACAGGTTTCATTTATGGCAGTTTCGTGCACATTTATCACAAACTTTGCTCATATTTGGACATTTCCATTTTTAAAAGTCAATCAACCAACATTCTGAAGGTCCTAAATTGTCCCTAAAATTATGGACGTTCAAGTAAAATACATGACAAGAATGAAAAAAAAATCTTATCTTTAATTACAAGATCATGATTTAAAATAAAATACTACCAAAAGCATAAAGAGACTTTTAGGAAATATTACAAAATTAAAACACACATATAAGCCAATCAATATAAGTGAATTAGGTGAAACTAAAGCACATATACAATCACAAATAATAAGTGTTTCTTCACTGGAGATATATAAATGGCTAACAGGCACACACACAAAAAGGATGTACAACAGCATTATCCAGTATAGGAAAGCAAGTCCAAGGGCATTATTGAGACACAACTACACCAAAGACAAAGGCTAAAATTGAAAATGCTATTTTTAAAAAGGCTGGAAATTGGTATGAAGTTGGGAGATGTTCGTGGGAGAGGCAAAAGAAGGAGCAGAAGGGGACCTGGGGTAGATAATATCTAAATACATTGTGTTTAGATGTAATAAAAATATTTAAAATCCACTACAAATTAGCTACAAAAGAATAACAAGTTTTAGAGAGTAAATGGGAAACAGAGTCACTGGCTCTTCTGTGCCAGTGAATATTTAATTCCTCAAATGGGAAGTAGTTACCATGAAATGTAATGGAATATTATATATTCTTCAAAAGACTAAATTCTGACACACAGAGAAGCAAACATAACCTGATACATGCAAGAATAGAGTTACAGCGGTGGCGCACGCCTTTAATCCCAGCACTCTGGAGGCAGAGGCAGGCGGATCTCTGTGAGTTTGAGACCAGCCTGGTCTACAGAGCTAGTTCCAGGACAGGCTCCAAAGCTACAGAGAAACCCTGTCTTGGAAAAACAAAACAAAAACAAAAACAAACAAACAAAAAAAAAGAATAGAGTTACAGAACATTACACATGCAAATCCATTTATTTGAAACACCCAGCAGGTAAGGATCAACATTAAAAAGGATTGAAGGCCATTGGGCGGAGCAATAAGAAGCAGCGAGTGCTTGTTATTGGGAACTGCTTCTTGTTGATGGTCATGACAAGCACCTAACAGTAATTTGCAGCGCCTACAGCTACACCAAAATCTTAAATTCTGAACTTCAATGGCCGCTCTGTATGGTATATTAACTGTATTACATTATAGCGGCAATAATACAGCTTCAAGTCTAAATGTTCCAGCAAACAAGCTTTAGAAAAAAAAATACAGCTTTCTCATAAATTCTTTTTCAAACAATATACTCTACATGCAAACATTTCATAATATATTTACATACATATAGGAAATAACTAACGAATCTCTAAAAGCTTACACCATTAATGTCCTTCTGCATATGTTCACTCTGTGGATAGTTTACAGTTCCATACTTCAGGTCTTATCTGAGTAGACACTTGTCATGTAATAGAAATAATGAACAGTTCAAATTTATAATTATGGAGTTATAATATATGTTTAATTTAATTTCTACTTCTTTGTTTTGAGATGGGGTCTATGTAGGTCAAACTAGCCTCAAACTCACGGAGTGGACAAGGTTGGAATAGCCTCTAACTTCAGGTCCTCTGTGTCTACCACTGCACTAATTGGATTACAATCATGAAGCCCCATGCCTGGCTGCAGGGGAGTCTTTGGATAGATCTATATAGTTGGTTATGAGTGAGCAACTGACTGCATCATGCACCTTCTCGTTGTTGCCCTTTGAGAGGGAAAGGCTGTTTGCTTCCTCCGTGTCACCCACACTCCGGCTTCCTCTCAGTTAACTGAGTAAAACTAGATTCTTCTTCCTCAGGTCTTACTTCATTTCTAGACCTGTGATTTTAAGCACAATTGAACATTTTCTAAAAGAATGGTGTGTGTCTGTGTGTTAAATATGAGGCTTTGCAGATGTTTCCGGCCACAGTAACACAGCTGCAAAGAGTTTATTAATTATGAACTAAAGGATTGTTCTGTAATTGAAACTTTCTGGGCTTTAATATTATTTTAGAATCTATGTACATACATAGTCGGCCCTCTAATGAATGCCATCATTTTATTTATTGCAGATGGATATTTTGCCTACTTCAGAACAAGCGGGTTTGTTTCCATAGGAGCTTTCAAATATTTGTGTCACGTTAATATCCCTGCTTCCATAAGGCAGAGGGGAAGCACAGCTTACAGAAACAGTCCTCCCCCCCCCTGCTCAAAGTGCTGACCTCATCGGGGAGAGACAGATCCAGAATCTGTATTTTAATCCTATTGACAGGCCCGCAGTGGGAATAATTACAAAAGTCGGCCTGGAATCCAGACCTCCTGTCACTGATAGGCTATGGTTTTTCACATTGAGAATGAACAGCGGACAGGGAGGAGAAAAACAACATGATGTAATGAACATATTACTGTCTGTGAAGCACCATCCGCATTACCCTATAACTAACTCACAAAAAAAATGTAGAAAAGAGACCAGGAAGGATATTCTGTTCGGGAAAGCAGGTACTCAAGTGTCTGGAAACAATTTCAGATTTTTAAGACTGAGAAGAATAATTCACTGCAGGGGATTTAGTAAGTGCATGATGTCTGTTACTTATTTTATGTATTTAATTGAATATTTATTGGATTTCTGTTAAAAGGTGGGAACAAAAAAATCAAGCTTTATAATGTAAATGTGTAAGATTTGTAATGTAAAAACAGATAAATATTGTACGTAAAGCATTTTTTTAATTAAATGAATAGGATATGATAGAAGTGATACGTTGCTATGTTTAAGCGTTCTTTTACCAGAATACCATCATAATGAGGGCATCACGATCACAGTGGTAAGAAAAACAGAATAAAGCTGCCAGGTTAAAATGTTCTAGTTCCTTTTTGTCTTCTTTATTTTCCTTACAAATGCTGGCGCATGACAGAGAGGAGATGTGACGCAGAGAAAGTGGATTCGATTTTAAACACCTGGGTTCAGATCTTCCTTGACCACAAGAGAGCATGTGCTTGAGGGGAAATCGTTTAACAGTAGGTTTCAATTTCCTCTATTGCTTTGTTATGAACTCTAAAATACTAGGCACTAAATAGTTTGGGGTTTAGTTGTCTTGTTTGGATTTATTTTTATGACATTACAGATCTTTTTGGAAACAGTTAAGAATAGTCCAGCAATCATTTACCTGGCTGCAAGTGACTCAGCAACAGAGTTAATTGAAACGCTGTCTTTAAAACCATGCATGATTCTATTACATCTCCCCCACGCATCACAAAGAGTGGTTTGCAAAGGCAGGGCATTCGCTTGATCTTTCAGGGAGAGTGTGGAAGAGAAGGGCTCTCTTGAATGTACACACCAGTTTCCCTTACAGTCCCTGGCTGCCTATCAGGTCTTCTAGTCTATCACATTTAGCTCTCCTGAGGCACTATTTAAAACCTTTTTTCCAAACTCTGTACGCTCTTATCAGCTCATGTAGATAAAGGTGCAGAAATGTCTTGTTAAAAATCATATAGTGTATTAAAAGGGAAAAAAATCAGGTCTTACACGAAGAAAGATTAAAAATGATACGTCCTACCATTCTGAGTCCCACGCAATACCATCTGTATGTCATAGTCTAGGACTGCACATTCTCACTCTCTCTTTCCCTCTATTCCTCCCTCCCTCCCTCCCTCCCTCCCTCCCTCCCTCCCCCCCCCCCCCCCCCCCCCCCCCCCCCCCCCCCCACCTCTCCACATGCAAGCTCCAGTGTGCTTAAAATTAGTTACCCAGGAGTGCTCACGATTTGGGAACTGTGCTGAATCACTGTATTACTATGGTTTTCTTATGGGCTAAAAAACCCTTAAATGAGGGCAGCTCGTTGATCAAACTCAAATATTCATCTGCAGTAACTGAGCGGGTGGCTTATTGGATACACAACATTATTTCATTCTCTGAATGATTTTCTTTACTCCATGTGAGTGAACAAGAGGCTGCAAAAAGGAGATTTTATTATAGTAGGGATTCTAGTTGGGGATAATTTACTGTACTATATAGCATTTATGACACTGTCAAGTTACATCCAAATATTTCCCTTATATTCATTCTAATACCTACCACGTATTTTACAAATTCTCTTGTAGTATTCATCCATTTCATTACTTTTTTTTATATTTTATTACTTATTTGTTATATTTTTATTTATTATAATTATATATTATTTTATTATTATAATTTTATTACAATTATACTGAAAAAGGTAAGGTGATGTAGACTACACACCAAAATACCTAACTTTTATGAGTGAGAATTTCCCGTTTAAAAGAACAGAACACATTACCTAATAGTTTTCATTAAAAAAAAAAGTCTCAAAGGGTAATATTTGTATTTTAGGACTGGTGAAATGGTTCAGCAGATCATGAATGGCACTTGCTGCCAAGCTGAAGACCTGAGTTCGAGCCCACATCATTTGAGAGAATCAAATACAAGTTATTCTCTGACCTCTACACTTATCACAGCATGTACACACACACACACACACACATATATATCAAATAAATAATAAATTTTTGAAAAAGTTTAAATGACCAACCTTTTAAATTCTACATCCGTCATTGCTTTCATACAGATGTCAATTGAGCTGAGGGTTTGACTCCTGGTTGAGTGCTTGCCAGGCATGTCAGGCCAGAGGCTAAGTAGTCAGCATGCACAACCTCCACAATATGAGTTTGGTTTCTCTTGCATTTACTATCTATGTGAGCTTTACAGATTTGCTTAAGTCTTGGGGTCCACTTTTCTAATCTACAGTACAAATACAGTCAGCTTTTAAATACCATCATGAATTAAAAGAGATAAAGTGACGTAAGGCACGGTGCTTGACATGGAATAAACACACAACAAATAGATAACAACTATTATTTTGTTTTATCCATTTCTACTCGAGTCTTTGAGCTCATCCCGATTTCTATGTGATAAGTGCGAGGCCTGTCTTCTACCAGATGTGCATTTTGCACAGCACGAAATTCAAAGAGTTAACCACGTACAGCCAACTGGTTTGTTCCCTGATTGGCTAATTAGCGTGGGCCACCTGTATGCTCACTTCTGTGCTAGTCAATGGAGATGAAGGCTACCTTTACAGAATTAATATGATGACCTCTAAAAATAACCCATCGCCACACTGACAAGCTTAATATGTCACAATCAGATAATGAGTTTATGTGCACGGAATTTCCAAGAATCAGAAGAAATAGCTTCTATAAATTATGTATACTCTACCTTACCGTGCATATTTTGCAGCTGCCCAATTATCTCTGATTTCAGTGGTGAACAGAAACAGTAAAGTTGCCTTTGTTGCCAAAGCCATAGCGGTTTATCAACGTGAAGTGAGAAAGAGTGCAAAGAGCCAGGCTGGAAGCACATGAAAGACTATTATTGACCACTTATATTTAAACCAGAAGGCTATTTCTGACAGCTATTAGCTTGGTTTTCAAAGAGGCTCTTGGTGGGAATGGGAATAGCAAAAGAGTCAATAAGGGCAGATTACCTCACTTTTACATTTCAGTTCAACAAGAAATATAAACATAAACACAAACATCTATAATTTGCTTAAGTTTCAGAAAACCATTAACTCAGCAGAAAGAAATAAAATTAAACCATTTTGTGAGTATTCACCAAAGCTAGTTTGTCTCCACATGATGTACTTAGATTATACATATTTACAGAACCCGTCTGCAGAATACAAAGCCAAAAAGAGAGTCATTCCTAGCAAGCAAAGTTCGACACAAAGCAGTATAACATGAGATTTCATAATCAGTTTGCAAGAAAAATTTCAAAAAAAAAAATGAGTAAAATAAGCATAAGTGAAAGCCATCTTTACAGTTATTTTGTAGGGTCTATGTTTGCCTTATTTAGTCGATTATAAAATGTGAATCAATGCTAAGTCTTGTGAAGCAAATACCCCTAAAGCAGTTGGAGACCGTTTGAACATGTGGAGAGATAAATAATCATTCTGTTGTGTCAGGGGAAAATTTTCTGAAGATCATAAAGAAATCCATTTACCCTGAAGCAGGACATTTTAAAAAAGATGCATCAGGGTGGTGAAGAGGTTCACTCATCCTTAATTCTTGGAAATAAAAGGCAGAATAAATCTTTACCAAAAAAAAATGATGTTGCTTGGCACAATGCTTCTTTCTTCAAAAAATAAGAACTAGCTAGAAAAAAAAAATTAAAAAAATAAAAGAATAAAGAAAGAAAGAAAAAAGAGAACAGCAACATACATTTGTAGATCTGTGAGAAAAACAAAATGAAGAGCAAACAGCAAATACCCTATGTCTGGGCCCCACCCTTAGGAGCTTGTAAAAGCAAACGAGGTAATTAATCCAAAGTAGGTAATTAATCGCTGGGTTTTATCTCCACACCTAGAAAATACGTGATCCTTTTCTTTTTGGTTCCTGTGGACCCCAAATCAACAGCAACTTACAAACAGAAAATAGAGGAATGAGTAGGACATCATTTCAACTCGCTTTAGAAAAAGTACTTTTGTTAGATATATGAAGTGGCACTCCCTACAGCGTCATTCTTTTTTTTTTTTTAATTAATAGCAATCAAGGCTGTGAGAATCGCCTACCGCTTAAAAGCATCATCTCTGCCTTCCTGAGAATTCACTGTGTACCTTACCAAGCTCACAGAATTGACTGTGCTTTAACTAGTACTTTACGTGCATTTCTGCTACGTCACTAGGAGTCCTGATGGTGGGGTTATGCCATATGTACCCCTGCATTTCTGAAGCACACACTGGTTACCCTCAACTCAGTGACAAATCTGCACTCTTACCACAAGCCTTTTTTACTAAATGCTTCGTAAAAACCCAATCCATGGGACTGGCAGGTGGCATTCTGACTGGTGGCAGCTAGACCTCAGCTACCTCAGGCAGGGAGCCACTGACCAGGGCCTGCTTCTAATGACACTCCTTGTTACACTCTCAGGGACAGCCACGGGGCAGCCACAACAGAGCAGGCGTCTTCACGTGATTCCTAACGTGACTCCATAAGCACATTGAACAGAGCGACAAAAATAAATGAAGGCATGACGAGGAAAACATTTTATGACAGTACCTGGGACATCTCCCTTCAACATGGAAGAGAGGAATCAAGGGAGGAAAACTAGTGAGTCCTGAATTGTAAGTGAGAAGATTGTCCCTGGCTCAGGGCTCTATTTCAAAGAAAAATGGAAAAAGAGTAACAGTTTCCATGGGCTCTGGGTTCTTAAAAAAAAAAAAAAAAAAAAAAGATTCTTTTCCCACAAATACAATACATCCAAATGTGAGGAGAAAATGGTCTAGTTTTATATTACTTACCATTGTCACACAGTAAGAGTATAAAACTTTCATTTATGAATAGAAATTTGGAACTAGACAGGCCACTATTAAAATAAATTCATATAATTAAGATTTCTATTAGAGACTACAAAATATCACTAAGGCCCTTTGTTATAGAAACCCTTTCAATTTATTTCTTACTAGCGCTCTTTAAAACAATTATTGTAGTGAACAAAGGCCAATTTAAATACAAGGGGGCATTACATCTTTTGTTACCATTTATTATAGGCACAAACACACATATACATCAATTTGTCCTTTGATATATTTGCATTTTTACCATTATACTTCTGTGGTTAAAGAATTAATTTGATCTCGGACCTAAAATACGGGTATAATAAAATGGGGCCTAAAACTTATTCACAGGTCCACATGCTATTTTATCTTTTCCAGGCTTATACTGGAACAAGTAGAGTATAAAATCATAAGATTACTATTAAAAAATAAGCCATAACATTACTAGTGACTCCAGAGATGGCAATGGCTAGCTCAGCAAAGCAAATGTGATCAACACCAATACAGCGGTGCAGATCGACCTGAGTTCCTGACAAGTTTTCTCATGGGAAAGAACAATAATGTGTACTGTATATCCAAATGAAAAATGTATCGATCATTCTTATAATTAATAGGAGAAATTAACAGAAGGGCGTATTTTATCTCTGTACTAGTGGTGCTAGAAAATAGTGTTCTGGACAGAGAGCTGAGAGTGTATTAAATTATCTTAATATCTTAACATGAAAGCAATCTGAAAGCTGACTACAAATTTGGAATTGTCCATCTGTACTAAGTAGAAGAGAGACTATAGGTTTTAAAGCAGTTAAGATAGTGCATTCTGATGAAGGGATAAGATAAAAAGTCAATGATAGAGTTTAAGTACAAAACTGTCCCAGGTGGATACTGGGTTGAATGGGTTTGGCAAAATTCTTAGGCTAGATTTTATAAAACTCTTAAGCTGAATTTTCTTTTTGAGTCAATGTTCGAGCAAATACAGAAAACAGAAATTAATAAATATGTCTAAATATATAAAGACCAAGAGGTGAATGATTGGTACTATATAATTTTGGGGAAAAAATAAGCATTGTGTAATTTCTGAAATAAATACTTTGTGACTGAATGTACATTACAGGGGAAACAAAAAAGCAAACAGTAGCCATTTTATACTCTGCATAGATCTCACAATAGTGAACATAATGTCAGGAGCAAAGACAAAGGGTAAATCTGCTTGAAACGGAAGGGAAAGGAGTCCGGAAGTTATGAAAAGACAGACATACCTTCTGAATTTTTCAACATGATTATTTTGTAGTTTAAATTAGTATATTTTAAATAAAGTTCTTAAGAAATAGGGTAGAGGGTGAATCCTTTCAAGCTATAGACGTTAAAGGACTATGTCTAGACATGATGTCAATAAAGGTGGCAAAGTTCTTTGATTTCACCAGACTTAAATTCTACGTTTTATACAAACAGTGTTGAGTGATATAAAATATTTCACAAAATTAGAGTTCAGAGGAAACAATTTTATTCAAATAAAATGTACTGGTTTTGCTAGCCGCATGAAACATGGACCTGATAAGAAGTCCACCTTAGTTATCCACTCAGCTGTCGTGAAGTTTCCCAACTTTTAAACAGTTTTCTGTCTGTCCACTCATGAAACAATTCATGCACCTAACTGTGCTTGCAGCTCTAATAGCCTAAGAGTATGTACAGTTAGCTGAACTTTTTTCCACATAGAAATTTAATAATCAGCAATGTATATATAGTAGCCTCATTCTGAAACCTATAACAATAATTTATTAAATCTAGAACCCCATTTAAATAAAGTTATATGCTTAAGAGAACTGCAAATTCTTAAAATATACTGGTCTCTTCTGAATTACAATATACATCTTACTCACGTAATGTATGTATTAAAAAAACAGCCAAAAGAGCTGAGGAGGCAATATAATTGTACCTTCTATTGAAATGTCTGTGATACATAAACATATACAGATAGATAAGTCTTTGACAAATATTCTCTATAGTATATTTTATAGTTAATTTTATTAATATAATATAAATTGTTACACTTTACTTTGATATCAAAAGGCAAAAAAAATCAAAGTTATCAGAAATGAGTGCTTTAAGAGCAATCATTTTCAACCTTTTCTTTAAATCAGAACTTTTGATACAGGAAATTTCTTGAAAGACTGAATAATCAGGCTTCATGGCACACACTGCTCAATCTCAACACTAACGAGAGAGACAAGTGGATTTCTGTAGGCCTTGTTGTAAGAAGAAAGAAAAGAAGAAAGGGGGGATGGAGGGACAGAGGGAGAGAAAAAAGGAAAACAAAAAAAGACAAATAGGTCAAATAAAAAACAAACTGTCAGGTGTGGAACAGCACACTTGACTTCTTCAACCAACACTGTGAAAGAACAGGAAACCTTGCTTTATTTACTAAACCACATTTAATCATATTTCTATTATTCAGCATTAATTTGGAAACAATGTGGAGCAGGTTCTCAGTTTCACCACAACCTCTCGTTACCATGATCCAGAGTTTGATATTAATGTTTTACAAGCTGTCCATCACTTGGAACTCTCACACAACAGCATGTGAGAGAATAGGATATTTTAACGATAACGGGAAATTTATGATGCTGTCTCATGAATCATAAGTATCTCTGAAGGGTTTTTAATAAATTATGACAATAGAAGCTAATGCTACATCTACCAGTTGCACTGTATTTGGGCGCCTTTCCTGGAGCACCCAAAGCTTGATATCCACACTCTACACACTAATGGAGTAGCACACGGTTGCAAGGTTTAAAACATATTTTTGAAAAGTTCAAAGCCACACTTTACTAAAAGACTAAAATGTGGAGAAGCAAATCTTTCAGAATGTAACTCAATGACTCATAGGCACCTCTACCAATTTCACGGAAAATGGCAGGAGAATAAAGAATTTATGAACTGCCAGGAGTACTATGAAAGTAGTAAATACTGAATTGCTAGCCATCAGAGAATATCAAATGCATTGGCAGGCAATAGATGTTTAACTAAACTTTTTAATTATATATGTATATATTCGTATTCATAAAAACATTCTGCATGGTTAGTTTGCTATATAAACCATGTGAAAGAAGTGAAGCATGCCCCTGGCGATGCTGAAGCATGCATGGGCAGCCCATTTGTATTGGATTTCATGGTCTGAGTTGATGAGGATGACTGACCAGGTCTCTTCTTCAAGGAACAGCTTCCACCAAGATACGACTTTGGATCACTTGTATTCAAAGTCCAGAGCATTAACCACTACACCGCGAGAGCTGGTGCCATATAAACCAAATACCTAACTAAATGTAGAACTTAAAATCCTTTAATTGTTTCAACATATATTGACTGGATCTATTTAGTTTCAATAACTGCAAATTAATTTTAAAAGGATTTTGATCCTACTGCATGTACTGGCTTTGTGGGAGCCTAGTCTGTTTGGATGCTCACCTTCCTAGACCTGGATGGAGGGGGGAGGACCTTGGACTTCCCACAGGGCAGGTAATCCTGATTGCTCTTTNGGACTTCCCACAGGGCAGGGAACCCTGACTGCTCTTTGGACTAGAGCGGGAGGGGGAGAGGAGTAGGGGGAGGGGGGAAATGGGAGGGGGAGGGGGTGGAAATTCTTAATTAAAAAAAAAAGCACTTAAAAGTTCACACAGTATCCCTTCTGTTTTCATGAGTTTTTATTTGCCCAGGCCAAAAATAGTTGGCCTGATCCACTGTTATATTGACAGTGTAAGAATTCTACCTGTTATTCGACAATGGATAAAATATGCCAAAGACATGTTTAAATTTATGTATTTTGCTACACACTGCTAAAACAATTAACAAAGTTTGAACAACATCTCAAGGACTTAAAACACTTACGATATTCTAACAGCATATAGGCAACTAATAAAAGTAAGGCCCTCGGTGAATTTTTGAGAGAACACAACTTGTCTCTCAGTCACCACAGATGAACACTATGGATCCTTCTGCTTTCCATACAACATTATATTTTTTCCTCTAAAAGGCACTAAGGAAAATGAAAATTCCCATTATCTTCTTTCAAAGATACAAGAGACAACTAAATAATTCGATCAATATTTTAGGTTTTTGGCCATTGTTATTCGTCTTCATTAGTATGCTTACAGACATTTCAGTAAGAAATGATGTATTATAAATAGATGTAGTGGAGAATAGACAAAATTAGGAGGAATATGTCATCCTGTTATAAATAGTGAAATTAAGACAAGACACAGAGAGAGAGAGAGGCCATACTCAAGAGAATATCCACACCATCACCAGCAGGAACCAGGGGCACGTTCTCCTTTCAGTCTCGGTTTTAGATACCAATTCTGCACTGCTTTCTTGCAACCAAACAACTACTATGGATCATTCAGAATGACACCTTATCCACATAATTCTTGAGAACATAAAGCAGAAGATCCTTCCTACACCTAGAATAATTTCCTAAACAGCTGTATCATTTTATTTTCTTTTTTAAAAACACTTAAGCCCATAGGTTTGAAAAAATTAAATCAGAGCACATATATAAAGGTGCCTCTGCAAGGGAAGTTCCTCATTTTAGGAGACAAAGAAGGCTGCTTAGTGCTCCAAGCCAGACGCCCCCACCCCAGATCAAATATTCGGGCATAGTTCTGCATTTCTTCCTTCCACCTTTGAAGTAAACTTTAAAACAGTGGTTCTCAACCTGTGAGTGGCAACCCCTTTGGCAAATCTCTACCTCCAAAAACACTTACATTACAATTCATAACAGTAGCAAAATTACAGTTATGAAGTAGCAACAAAAATAATTTCATGGTTGACGGTCACCACATGAGGAACTGTATTAAAGGGTCGCAGCATTAGGAAGGTTGAGAACCACTGCTCTAAAACAAGCTACAAATTAATTGCCTTTCTCAGGTTTTCTTCATCTCCTCTATTTCTTAGATGGCATTGCCTCCCATGACAAGCTACCAGTGTTCCTTCACAATTCCACATTCCTGACCATATTGGGGAGAAGTTATGCTTTGCATTCTAATTACCATAAAGAGGTTACCAGGGACGTCTTCCACTGAAATAATTTCTATGTGGGGGCAATTCCAACACTGTCTGGAAACATATGTAACTGTACATACTCTTGGCATAGGTGCATGAAAGGGGCACTGTTCCTGGTACCACTAAAGAAAAGAACAATGTACAGCAAAGGGTTAGCATGTATGGAATCCAAATATACCATTGCTTAGAAATAATCTTTACTGCCTATAGGTGTCAGTTTTACTTCAAACACTGAACTACCTCCTTGTAAATGAAGCCTAGGGCTGTACCTAAATTTACAAAAGTATCCAAACAATGAACAACAATGAAAAACCCACACATAATATTATTACAAAAGGCAAATTTATCTTCTAAATTCTTAGATTATCTGGAAACAAATCTTGTCAAAAATGCAGGTAGAAACCAGAGAATAAACTCCAGTGTCGTTCTTCAGTGCTTTATACACCACACCCCCACTCCTCTCGCATTTGGGGGGGAGGAGGTTAGGGGTTGGGGCTAAGGGAAACTCTCAATGGCTTGAATCCTATCAATTGCCAATTAGCGTAGACTTTCTGGGCATTGATCACCAGGCATCCACCTGTCTCTGCCTCCCAAGCACTGGGATTACAAGCACTGACAACCATACCTGTTTTTTTCTTCATGGGTTCTTGCAGTTGAATTCAGGTCCTTATGTTTGCTGGGCAAGCATTTTATGATTTAGCCATCTTTCTGCCAAGGGTCATTTCTGTCACCATCTCTTTTACCTTACAGATCTACCTGATGTGGATTCCCCTCTCTATGCTGTGATTACTACTAATGAAAAAAGAAAACTGGCTTGGCCTACAGAGTAGAACAGAGCTAGGTGGGGAAAACTAATCTGAATTCTGGGAGAAAGAAGGGTGGAGTCAGAGAGAAGCCACGTAGCTCTGCCGGAGGTAGACCTGGGAACTGTTCCAGGTAAGCCACAGCCTCATGGCAATACACAGATAATAGAAATGGGTTAAATTAATGTGTAAGAATTAGCCAATAAGAAGCTAGAGCTAAAGGCCCAAGCAATGATTTAATTAATATAGTTTTCAATGTGGTTATTTCAAGGCCAAGTGGCAGGCAACTAAGTAGCGACCTTCTTCCAACATCTACATAACATTTTAAATTTCAAAAGGAGAAGAAAAAACTTTGAATTTATTATTTCTTCAACAGCAGACAATGTATTCTCTACTCCATTTCCCATATCAAGTTAAATAATTTCCATTATTCCTTTGAAACTCACATTATATCACCTTTATCTAGTCTTACGACAACTCAATTCAATTCAATTATATTCCTAATTGTTTCAATAATTAGCTAATCATTCAACAAATATTATAATGCTTCTCCCAGAGTCGTGAAGCTAAGAACAAGGCACACTGGGAAGACAGACACAGTCCCTGCTGTTAGAGACCTCCATGTGCAGACATGTAGCAATCAAACAAGCAGTTCTAATAAGGCATTATGTGCCAAGGAAGGGAATCACTGCAGGAACACTCTGGTGTAAATGAAACCACAAAATAAGTAAAAGATATTCAAGAGGGGAAGGACACAAAAGCTAGCAGGAGAAAACACACAGACCGAGAAAAATCCAGCACATGCAAGGCCATGATGCCATGGCTGAGAAAAGTGAAAGTCTAGGAAGAGCAAGAAAACAGAATAAAAGAAGGGGGGTGGGGAGACAAGTCAGGGATTTTGTTTTATTCTAGAAGTAGAAATCAATCAGTGCCTTTTAAGACATTGCCAGCAGGAAGAAGAATACAGGAAAGGGGAAAACCACTGAAAAAATCCACACAGGCAGACGACTGCAAAGAAAAGGACACGGTGGCCATTTTAAGGGCGGAGAGCATGTGGGAGTGCTCGGGAACAGAGCACCACAATCTTGACTCCATACATCCAAGCCCTTAGCACACAAACTCTCCAAGTACACATCACACAGCGTGGATTCACATTTAAGCTACTGCAGCTGAGAGTGTTGCTTGACCTACAACAGTAAACTGGATCCCGCAGCATCATATGAGGAGTATGGTGAGAGCGGGGACTCAGAGGAACACAGGAATTCACATAATTTTGAGAAACTGATAGGTAGGTCAAATTTGTTTACAAGCCAGGCATCTACTTCTATATCTACTTGATATTCCAGTAAAGTCTCTGGCTTCAGGTTGTAGAATACCGGATTCTGGATTCTGCTTCTTAACAGGAGCCAAAATCCTCTGTTGCTTTGTGTTTATTTTACAATCTCGTATCTACTGAGTGAGGCGAAGTTTCCCAGCAGTTGCACAAATGCATTTGCTTAGGAGTGACAGGTCATCCCACACCGAAATGCTGATCCAGCACAAACATGCAGCATGTATAACTAATATGAAATCATACCCAAATATTTAATCACTCCAAATAACACAAGAAGAGACAGGGATATGACTTAGAGGCAGAGTGCTGGCCTAGCATGTGAAAGGCCCAAGATTAAATCTCTAGTATCATAAAATAATAATGCGACAGATGGAGGAAAGCGTTATTTCTAAGTGTCGTCAGATTAGAACTACCTGGTAGTGTGTTGCAAACATAAATATATACTGTGTAAGCTCAGTGTTTGTCAGTATCGATCCTCTCCAAATGGGAATCAATTTCAGAGGGTTAAAAGACACATAAAAGAACTGAGCTGCGTTTTCCTCTATAACCTATTTCCCCCCCCATTCAGTTGCAAGTTGCCAAGCAACTTTACAGTCTTCATACTCCCATCTCTAAATTGAAACAAAGCATTATGATTACTATATTTTCCCATGAGAAGTAGGAACACTGGACCACACTTTAAGTACTTAACTTGGGCTGTGATAATTAACTTGTTACTAGGCACAGTTACCCATTCCACTTTTGTAAATTGAATTTTGGAGAAGAGAGGTAGACGAAACATTTTTATTTAAAAAAAAAAAAAGTACCCAAAAATCTACTTTTAAGTAATTATTTTAGAAACAACTATGGTGAAAAGACAAAGGTCTGGAGAGAAATCAGTATTTGTATGGGAGGTAATCATATCAATGACCACACCTTTCGAGAGTGAAGGAAAAACTAGCTATTAATAACTGCATTCAAGTGTCACTTCAGGAACTACAGTGAGATAAGAGTGAGGTTCTTAAAATTACCAAACAAGGCTCTCAGTGATCTTCCTTTAGTGTATGTACTCATACACTGAATTGGGATGCCCTGCTACATTTTAGCAGCCAGTTCCTTTATGGCGAATTTGGAATTAGAATCAGCACATTCCGAAGCAGCATTTCTTGTGAAAGGATGCTGAGAGCCGTGTACTTTTGTTTTTATCAGTTTGAACGTTTCCTCAGACTAACTAAAGCTATCATCTGGGGCTGAGGTTCTGAATCCCGTGGCCTAGTTATTTAAAAGTTTCCGCTTCCAGCAACATTTACAAATATCAATTCCACTTAATTGCTCCTTAACTTTAACTTGGGGAAGTTAACAATGAAGGCAAAATAAATCCAATCCAATTAAATACCCCCATGATTCCTGCCCATCACTTCCAAACTGTGGCAAGGTAAAGTCAATATTGATAGACAAGGAAAACAGTGTTAAATCAGTTGAGAAAAATGAGTTGTGAACAACAGCTACTAACAATACAAGAGCAACATACTCCTGCATAAGCCATCCTGCAAGGTAGCAGACACTCTATGTCGGTAAAGAAAGAAAAGCACTAAAGGGATGAAATGCTATAACTGAATTCTTTAAGATGCCCGCAGAAAGAAATATCCATTAGTAAGTGGCATTCTCCCTGGGATTGCATTTCTTGAATATTCTCCATCAAGTAGATGCGAATATCAATTCTTACACTTTAGTCCAAGAAAGCGATAGACTGAAATGAGAGCCGCTAAGAATATGCAGGCACTGTGAAATTTAAGGAAATGTGCATCAAGAAGCTAAGGGAACAAAACACGGATAACATTCTCTTCATCCTTACAAAATTGGCACATTATTCCAAGTGAGGTAACAGGCAGAACTCCACAGCAGATTAAAAGGAATTTGAAGACAAGTGTTTCATTCAGTGGGCCTTTCTATATACCAGATAACTTTCACCCAGTAAAGAAGCGCCTTGTCTTCCAATTCCATTTGAAGGTTTGTGTTACTATATAAAGCCCCCCTCCCCCTCCTTCTCTCTCTCTCTTTTTTTTTTTTAACTTATTTATGACTGTACTGGCAAGCACTTTTGCATCACTCATACTTAGAGAATTCAAAATGGCAGGCGGTCCTTAATTTTTCCCTGAAACTATTAAATGTTCTGCAGAAGGTGCTTGCATTTCTCCACCTCCCTTGTGCTTCTTTTAGCTGTTGACAGGCAATGGCCCCTAATTTCTTTTTTTGTAAGTCTCTGGAAGAACAATGCTGCCCTGTTTGGATACAATATCTGGCAAGGGTTTCTAAGATTTTCGTGCAGGTATGTATTCATTTCAATGGGTCACAACTCTTGGTTTGAGCATTCCTTACACACCTGCCTTTGGCAGCACATTCCTAAGCATAGGAAACTGCAGTGCTATTGATCTTTAAATGGAAAGAAAAAATACATAAATATGTGCTGTAAATTATTAGGTATTCCAGGAATACTTTAACCTAAAGCAGAGAAGAAAGGATGGGCAACTCGCAAGACCAAACACAATGCTGTTAAAAGAGCATATTTTGGAACACTACTTTCTGTGATATTTTGTATCACCGCTTTCTGTGATAGTTTGTATTACGACTTTCTCTGAAAATAATGATTTCAGAAAATTGTTATCATTTCAAAATATCTCCTGAAAGCATTTTTCTACAAAACGAAAACCCACTTCTCTCAGTACTGTTATTGTTAACACATGTATTTTGGGAAAATAAACTAGACAGTTACCCAAAATCAGCAAGTTAATTGCAAATTAAACTAATCAAAATTTGTTACAAGCTAAGCGCTGAGAAACTTCCTGTATTTATATCATTATTGAAAATTGAATCCACTGACCTAATATAGGAGAGGAGAAAAGAATCTTGTGACAAAATGCTTTGATTTGTTTGTTTTGGTGGCTGGTGCTGTTGCTTTAATGCCTGTGGTCCCCAAAAGCAAGTACCTGTGTAGTGTGTTGCCAAGACAAATGACAGCCTGCCCATCTGTCAACACACACGACATATTTAATCAAGCATCATGACTTAGAATTTTCCCCGTCAAAAATTGAAATCTTTCATTCAATTTCAGCTTAGAAGCATGTTTTCTTCCCACTTAAATACTATTTTTTACACTTTTCTCCTTTGAGAGTACTAGGATTCCCCCAAACGTGTTCCGAAACACTATTCCAAATTCCTAGTAACAGTTTAGAAATACGCATTTAACTCTTTATCAGTGAAATGCCTGGAAAACTAGAATGATTATTTAAAACTGGTCCTTCTCAAAACTTTGTCTCATATTTCAAACCCCATGAAAGAAGAACAAAGTATTTCATGGGTCACACAAATAACTAAACTTCACTGTGGGGAGAGCTTCTTCTTTGTCTTCACCACAAACACAAACTCTCAGCTTCCAGCATTCTGTCTTATGACTCAAACCTGGCTTCCTGTAAATCTCCTCCTGCCTTCAGCATTGTATACATGATGTGATAAGGCTCTCTTAACCGTGTGTGTCTGGAAAACTGCACTGGGATTTATTTTTAACCTGTCTTCCTAGTTTCTTCCCTCTACCAACTATATTTTCAAAAATACCTCTGGAAATTCTCAATACACCTAAGTCACTCCTAAGGGTATTGCCAATACTGTACATGGCCACCATCTCTAGCTGTACCCCTTCTAAGTAAGAAACTGAGATATCCAGTCATCAACACTGAGATCGTACAGAAAATGGATACTTGAATGTAGTCCTTTCTTCTTCTCTGGAGTTTCACCCTTCACTTTTTCTGTTCATCTTAAAAACAGCCTGATATCATTTACTTATTTTGCTTGGGAATGTTTGTTAGTTATATATTTGTGTCACTTAGTTTAATAATAATATTGTGTATCTCTCATGATGGATTCTATCATGATCCCCTAATTTAAAACAAAGAACTGAAGTTATGGGAGGTCTTAGATTTGAACTCCTAATCATAGAACTGCACAACTTGCATTAAAATATTAAAATTATATATTCTGTGAGATATTGGTGCCAACAATGGCAATCAGAGATACAGCCATGGAAGCGTGAACACATGAGCTTTCAAAAGAAGAAAAAAATCAAAGCATCCATTATACTAGGGAAAGTCCGACTTAGTATCATCATTGACAGCAGCAGTTTGGCTGAACCAGCAGGCTTGAAAAGAACAGTAAGTGAAAAATTCCAAACTCGAGGGTAGAATTTGAAACCCTTACTACCCTACCATTTTCCTAAGCACTAGGACTGTCTCTGGCACAGAAGTCTAATGCATCCTTTTCTCCCATTTTCAACAAGACCCCTCTCAGAATCTTTGCCTAGTTTTCCCACGGGTTGGTTGTACGAGCTCTCGCCAGAATGGCTAATCATGTATTCCATTCTTCTTAAAGGCTGCATCTCGGAGCAAATGCCATCCTGAGTAACTCTCCATGAGCCTTCCAATGCAAACCCATCAGAATTTAAGCTAACATATTGCATCTCTTTTAGTATTTATTTTCAACAAAAAAAAATATATAATAAGATAAAAAAAATCCCATTGAAGGTCAACAAGACAAGCCAACAGAAAATTTTAAAAGCCACAGAGAAGGCACAAGAATCAGAGAACCACACGTTCACATATTAAGGAATTCCATAAAAGTACTATAATGAAAGCCAAAGTATATATGCAGGGGACCTGATCCAGACCCAGGAGACCCTGTGATTGTTGTTTCAGTCTGTGCAAGTTCCTACAAGACTTGCTCAAATGATTCAGAGCACCTTGGTCTCCTGATATCCTCTATCCCATCGGCTCTTAAACTCTTTCTACCTGCTACCCTATGGTTTTCCTGAGCTCTGAAGAGAGGGATTTGATAGAGACATAACATTTAGAGCTCTGTGTTCTACAGTCTCTCTCTCTCTCTCTCTCTCTCTCTCTCTCTCTCTCTCTCTCTCTCTCTCTCATGTTTCGTTTCAGTTATGGGGATCTATATTTGTTCCCATCTGTCTGCTGCAGGAGGAAGCCTCTCTGATGATGGTTAAATAAAACATCATTTTTCTTAGTTTTAGCAGTATAACTTTTATCACACAAATCCCACCTATCTGGTCCACCATCCATTTCACTCTTAATATGAACTATGCCTAAAAATGTCTTTGCAGCCTCTCATTTCTGTCTATTGAAACTTACTGTAATATGATCTGAAGGCCTTTGTTTTTCAGTGATTGAAATTTAGTTCCCCATAAAAATGATAATTCAAAGCTAGCTTATAATTTTCTAACATATCTTGCATTTCATTACTTACACACATATGTTCTGATGAAAATATAAATTCTAGCAGAGGTGTGCGGAATACATGCACAATATATTTTCAGATTTGGTTGATTTTTCATTTAATGGATAAGGATATAAATTTGCAAAGATTATCAACGGAAGCCAAAGTTTTCCTGATGGAAGTTTCATGTTGGGCAACAGCTGTGGTGACGGGAAAACACAAGCTGTGGGCATACTTCTCAATATCCTCTCCTAATCACAAGATTTGTTGTGCAAAAGAGATGCTAGCACTCGGACCCCGAAATAATTTCTATGTCATGAATATTTGCATAGAAACTGCTGATTGGTCAAAAAGCACATAGAGCTAAACAGGGTGAGAGGCCGCAGTTATTATGTTGTTTAAAATGCTGTAACATATTAGATTCTAATGTATAATTCAAAGGTGATGCTTTGTAAAATGTTTTCAGTAGTCTAATCAGAAAGCTCATTAATTTTTCAGAGAAATACTAGATTTACTATACTTTTTGAGAAAGAATGACAGAGATTATAATATACACTATCTGACAGACATAAATTAGTTGTGCCACAGATATGACCACATATGAAATACACCAAATATGACAAGATAAAGCATGCAGTGAGCGTTTCAATGCCACAGTTACTTCCGTTTACAGCTATGTCATACAATTTACTAAGATTTCACTTTAGAAGTCACATGCAGTCATATCCCAATTTCTTCTTTAAGGAAAAACACCTCTGAGGAATTGTTACATAAAAGCTATTAAAATGTCTGTAACTCACTCGTGGCTCACTCTGTAAATGATATTCCCTGCCAAAAAACAGTGTAACTGATATCAAATTTGTAATGGCATATTACTGACAGCTACAGCTGAAGGATCACTATACAGAAAAGTTACCTATATTTATATACATAGACCAACATTTTTATTTTTAATTTTTTATTGTTTTTATTGAGCTATATATTTTTCTCTGCTCCTCTCTCTTTTCCTTCCCTTTCTACCATCTCCCGTGATCCCCATGCTCCCAATTTACTCAGGAAATCTTGCATAGACAAACTTTTAAATATCTTATATAGCAGTTTTATATTTTTTTTTCCAAGACAGGGTTTCTCTGTAGCTTTGTAGCATGTCCTGGAACTAGCTGTTGTAGACCAGGCTGGTCTTGAACTCACAGAGATCCGCCTGCCTCTGCCTCCCAAGTGCTGGGATTAAAGACGTGCGCCACCACTGCCCAGCCATATAGCAAAGTTTTTAAACAATACACCTTTCTCTATGCCATCCAGTAGCTAAAGATGTATCGTGAATAATTAAATGTTTCTTATGTGTAGCCAATAGCATAATTACTAAATTGCTCGGGACTGCATTTTTGAAGAATACTGACATATTTCTGGAAAGAAAGACCATTGAATTTATTAACAGGAATACTGCCCCACATTTGTTCAGTACTGGGAAAAGGTGTGCATAAGCTTTATGCTAACAGCCGTGTAAGACAAGGAAAGGATGTGGCTAGTGGTTTCACACTTAGTTTTCATGAAACTATTTTTGAATTAAAGTTATAAGTAGGAGGCATGCTGAAAGGACAGACATATGTTTTTATGCACTGTCCACAACGAAAACAAAAGGAATATATGGTAATTCATATGACCCACTCGCTATCCATGAGCCATACTAACACACTTTGAATGTGTTCATCTTTCCCTTAAAATACCACATAATTCTGTGATTTCTTTTTAAAACTACTTTAGTATTTTTATCACTTTTTCTATAAATAAATATAATTTAATGACATGATCTGAAAGTCTTAAGTCCCTCGTGGAGATTCCTCATCATCTCAGACCTTCATTCTTGTACATTTAATTGAAAGCCTTTTTTTAAAGTCAATGGGCTCTTAAAAATTATCACCTGAATTACCTAGTATCATCAAAATTTCCTGTAGGCACTACATTTGTGATAAGAAAATATAACCTCACTTTACTTCCTTCGCTAAATAACTTCACTTAGGTGTTTAATTGTTTCCCTTCTAATAAGTAAGACAGGAAGAATGTTGAGTGCAAAGGTTCTAGAGAAATAACATTTTTTTCTCTAGTATTCTATAATTCAACAACGATAACTGCAAGTCTCTCTGAATGGCACAACTGTGTCTTGTTGGAAAGAGACAAGAGAACAACACAATGAGACAGAAGAATCTCATGAGAAATGACACCGTCCTGGAGAAAACGCTAGCATGTGAATGTCACTAGGAGGATAGCAAGCACTGAGGATTCTGGGTGTCAGTGGATGGCAGGCTAAACGCAAGCAGGCAACGTTAAAGAGGATTTTCAATTAGATATTAAGAAATATCTTGGAAATGACATCAGGAAATGGCACATTTAGAGTAAGTGACTGTTTAACTTAATTAAGAAGTCTGAGTAGGGAACTGACCAGAAGGATCAGCATGTAGAAGAACTTGCCACCAGGCCTAATTGCTTGGGTTTCATTCCTGTGGATAAAACTGACTCTTGTGAATGGCACACACACCCACACAACACACCATGCAATAAAACACATAAGTAAATTAATAAATATAAAATGAAATAGGAGTAGAGAAATCATCGGTGAGAATCAAGGCGCTCGTAGCTAGGAAATCATTGCTATCACTAATCTAGATCAGAGACCGGAACTAAATAATGGCAGCAGGAGGAAGATAAACTGATCAGCTGGATTGCGGAAGTATTGTGGGGGAAAATCAATGAGACAAATTTGCTAAAATACAAATAAAATGAAACTCTCGGAATAACAACAATTTTAGCTTGCATTTATCAATTGTTATTCATGGGCTCAAGAACCCTTTAAATGTTGTACAAACATAACCTCATTCTCACACATATTTATTGCCCACTTGCCATAGGCTACTGTTGTCACATGTATATTAGGTCATTCAGTCCGCATTCATCTTTTCGAAAGGAATACTGTAAATGTACAAAATGAAAGCAGTTAGCAACTATATTAATTAGACACGGAATTCTAGACTGGTTCCACTACTTACAGTTTGGGGGGAGGGGGTGTTACTTAATTTCCTAAGATAAGAATGCAAATCTGAAAACCATCTCAAAAACTTCCAAAGAAATGAAATACTTCCTACAGTGCTTTCATAAAAAATCAAGTTAACGAGTTGTGACAATAACAAATTATGAAATAGCGTAACAGGTAAATAAAGCTAAGACTCAAATTCACTCTTCTTCTCCAAATGGAATTTTTCATTGCTTGAAATTTGTGTCTAAGTATCGCTCTTGCCCCTCATCAAGAAGTTTCTTTTTGCAGCAGAGGCTATTGCAGCGATCTAAAACTGCTCGACACAGAAAGAATGAATAACTGTGAGTGCCAAATCCCGGCTGGTACATTCACAATGAAACTCCTACACTTAAGGCTCAGGGATACTCACAGAAATAGCCTGAAGACCTGGATGCCTGCTGAAAGATAGTGTCCTCTAGACTTGACAGAGGCGCTGCCCCCAAGCAATATTAACACAGACCAAGAGAATGATGCACCAGTTGACGTGTCACATGTGGATAGAAGAGAATTCACAGGACCCCGCCTCTCCGTGAAAACCTACTGGAAATCAATGGCTGAAGAGAATGAGGATCTACTTTCTTCAGGGACCAGATCCCTGACGGGTTATTCAAATTTTCCGCCCTAAGTATGTGTACACTTGAGTAGCATTTATTTGACTTCAACTACACAATAACTATAGAAAAGGGAGTATTGGGAGGAGGAGTTGGCATGGAAAGAGTTGGAAGCAGGAAAGGTGGGGTTGTTGGGCAGGTGCAAGCTATCTCTGCCAAAAACTGTCCTTTATAATGACAGGCTCAGGAAAGACAGACAGACAAGCGTAGAATGTGGAATATCCTAAGATGTAGTTTTTACAGGCTTGAAGGTTGCCTGTTGTGCTATCCCTGTTTGGGGCGGAGGTGGGGGGGGGAGGCTGAGAAGACATGGACGCAAAGACACAGACTCCAAGAGATTCCAATGCAGAAGTTCTCTATTGTAAAAAGGTGTGTTGGGGGGGGAGTTATGGGGTTAGGGAAATTAAGCGGCTAGAGGAACGTTTCTGGTTGGTCCTTTTGACATTGGCGGCCACTGCTGGTGTGTTGTGATTGGCTAGGAACGTGTCATTAGTTTACAGTGCTGTTGGTCCACTGACAGGCTGTATTGACAAATTTTGTTTATTCATTGGGAGTTTGCATGTGCTTACTGGTGCTTTCAGTATAGTCCTGCCTCACTAAGAGACAACTTTTCTTTATAAAGAAAAGAAAAACAGAAACACACAAACAAACACAAAACACAGGTTTTAAAATGTGTGACCAAAATACATGTTTCCTAACTGAATCTTGGATTTAAGAACAGGAAGAATTGAAGCTGGATAGTTGGCTGTGGCTAACAGTGTGTTTAACTGTTTCTGTTTAAAATACAGTTTTGTGTTTGTAGAGGAGATGTATTTGGAAATTAATTCTCATTATGTTTGTAACTTTCTGTCCTAAAGTTCAGTCACACATCCTCACAGATGATGGGCAATTTTAATTACAATGAGGCAACATTTAAGAATTAGGAGGTTTGAAGCTTTAGCAGTGTGAAGTATATTATTCTTTCTAGCTTTTACATTTGATCCTGTAAGGGAAATTTTTCAGACACTGTTAAAAGTCTACAGTGTTAACATTAAATTTAGGAATGCACATGCAAGTTTATCTACCTCCAGTACATTTTTTACAATGTTCTATAGACAAAGGCTCTGAGGAAATGTTTTGTGAAATAAACAAAATTGTTTTATATTCCAAACATCATTCCCCAACGTTTTCATCTAATGTTTGCTAATATCCTTGTGCTTGATACCTCAAGACAGAATCCCTAACAGTAAAAGTCCATCAGATTCTGATAATAATTTAAATTATCAGCAACTATTTTAATCCAACCAAATCATCCCAGCAAACATACTATGAGTATATCTACCGAGAGCAATCGCTCCAGAATTTTCCACCAGCCTCTCTGTCCCCGGAGCTTCAAACAGATTCTGAAACACGTATCTCTACCTTAAGAGAAAGAAAGGTCACTATAATTACAAAAGTGTGAGGGGAAGCAAACCTCATCTTCTGGAAAAGTTTCTATGGCATCGTCGCTGTGTAAAAAAAAGAAAACCCAGATACAGAGAAACCCGGAACAGGCTTCATGACAGCCGTAAGATGAGACGAAAATTGACTTCTCTCAGAACCAACTGCACCATGTGGGTTGTTCTCACTCCAGCACTGTGCTTCCAGGAGGGAGAAGGGAAGAGGCTTAAGGCAGGCAGCTTGGACAGGCAGACCACAAGGGATAATTTCCTCAGTCAAAAGGGAAAGTGACACAGATCAAAAGGGACGACTGCAGCACCAACAGATCTCAGAAATGCTCTGCATATTTATGAACCTGCCGATATGCAGACGAGCTACCTGCTTCCATTTATGAGCTTAAATGACAGAAAGGAAAAAGAAAGGATGTGGGACAGAAATAGAGGGGAAGAGAGTTATTTAGTCAAGTAGCCAGAAATTAAGGGCACAGAATATAAAATTAGTGGCTCTTGTAAAACATATTACTTGCCAATTTATCTTCTAGCTACTTAAAAATTAAAATTAAAATCTTTGTGGTTCCAGAGATAGAACAGACACAGCAGAAAATATCTACAATGTGAAGTATAGTTGATTTTTCATTCATCCTATGCTGATACTTTGAAGTATAAGAGACAGCTTTAACACTGGCTTCTTTAAATATAAAATGGCATGCGCTAAATTTAAATATATATATATATATGTATATATATATATATATAACAATATAATACACACAGAACCACACATATCACGGTCTCCTGCTCTTTCTATAGCAGGCAAATTTTACACTTAATTCTTTCCATCACAGTATTCTTTTAAAAACTGTCAAAGAAAGCCAGAGCACTGTTGAAAAGCAATCTAGAGTAAACTTTGTCCCTACATCACCTTGGAGATCTGTAGGCTGGGAGAAGGAAGTCACTCCCATTTCCTTACATCCAACCCTGCTTAACCGTCTCCAGAAATCTGTGACCCCTTTAGCACGGTGAGAATCAGAAGTGGAATTGAGTCTGCCCTAAAGGAGTGGGCACCTTTCAGGCAGCATGTACACTTTGCCTGGGTGGATATATGGGAACGGCTGCTTTTTTTTTTTTTTTTCCCCTCCCAACTGTCACAGAAGAAGAAACAGCCAGGCACTCCTGAGGCTCTAGGACAGGGACTTCTCTATATGCTTTACTATTATTCTCCAGTTGACTATACTACCAAAAGTATCTCACATTCTCTCTATGTTTTAAACAGGAAATGCAAACATACTTAAGACAGAACACTATCCATTTGCTTGATTTTTCATAAATATTCTTGACGATACGAAGTAATGCTTAATATACATTAACAGAGAAAATTTGCACATGGAACACATTCATTATTTTTTTTTCCTTTTTACGTAAATGCAAAATAACTAACTGTTTTCATTTTTAATATTCCTAATAAGCCAAACCTACCTGCTATACAGTATGGCATTGTTTACTATTGTAAAAGCAATAAGCACAAGGGTGATCTCCCTCCCTCCATTCACACATTCCTCCCTTTGTCTCTCTCTCTCTCTCTCTCTCTCTCTCTCTCTCTCTCTCTCCACGTGCCCTCTGCCACATCTCTAGTTCTAGATATTGATCTACGATAGCACTAATCAAGATCTCTACCACAATCTATATTCCCAGCCCTATGCCTTAGGGGACATAAAGTTTTTTGATGACATAAATTTCCTAGGTGAAAATTTAAAAATAAAATTTAAAAAGATAAATTAAATGTTAGCTTACTTCAATTATTGTACAAAAAATATAAAAAATTATTTAAAAGATACATGAAGACAAGCTATTGGAAATATTTTAATAGTTATATACATTAACTTTCTAAATAAATCTTAAGAATCTTACTAGTTAGAATAAAATGGTATTTCTTAATAGATCATAATTACAATGAATTCCGACAAAGGTGCTTTGTTTCTGGTCTGAGCAAATTTAAAGACCCATGAAACATAAGGACCTGCCTAGGAAGGCAGAGCTCATGCAGAAGTTACAGAATTTGAAAGACATTTTTATAACCTTGTATTGACCCTTTTCAAAAATCCTAACCATCAGCTACTAAGGCAGCATGGCCGAATCCTAAAACACTGAGAAGCATTTCGCGAGCATGGTGCCTTAGCAATCGCGAGTATTGTAGCAAAATGACTGTGACCGTAAGACGTGAATTACATTTGGACTTGGATTTCTTTTTCCAAACAACACATCTAAGAAAAAAACTAAGAAGCCCCTGGAGACGACAACACGAGTTCAACAAAAATAATTTTGGAAATCTATCAGAATCTTTATGACACCACTATATATTGATTTGCACTTTAAAGAACACAAAAGAACCAAGCAAACACCCTTATAGAGGGCTACAGAGTTGGAATGGACTAAAGGCAGTACAAGCTGAGGGCACAGAGCTGCACTGCACTTCAGCACGGCATGAAAAGATGCTGATTTTAACCCTCAATGTTACTCATCTAAGAGAACATGTCGTAAAAAAACTGGTCCTTTACTTTTGTGAAATACCTGACTAAGTCCTTTAACTAGTGACTTCATGAGCAGTAAGTCTTAGCCAACATTTCTCTTTTCCCCTATAATGGAAGTCTTTTCTATGATACTTCTGAAGGAATTGAGAAAATGAATGTGAAATAGAAGCTAATATAAAAATGTATATACATACATAAATATACATAGGCAAACACACTTAAAATGGCTTAACCTGGACGATATTATCTATGTCACTCAAACAAAACCCCAGAGGTGAAGGTGCCTATCGTTTCTGTACTGCTGTGTTTATATATCTGAGACTCTATACAAATTTAATGTCATCCAAAATTTTGGAAAATCAGTCATCGTTACCAATTAATGACCATCGCTGCCATTAACAAAAACACTTGTTACTTGTCTGTGTATGACTTCAAAACAGCATTTGTTGACTGAATTTACTCAATGTGCAGACAGCAACAAATAGAGTGAGTTGTATTTGTAAGTCTACAAATATGTATGCATACATGTATAAATCAATGAAAAATGAGGCTATGAATCTGAGAAAGAGCAAACTGGGGTGTGGGGGAGGGGCTCTGGAAGAAGTAAGAGGAGAATAGTGCTGCGATTAAATCATAATTTCAGAAATAAAAGAAGTGCTGAAGGAAGAGAACTCCTAGTCAAAGTACAAAAAAAAAAACGCTGTAAAAGTCTACTCTGCTATACAAATGTAGGTCTCTACAAAGATACAAAAACACAACTGGTAAATACTTTACAGCATAAGCAACTAATGAGAAAGAAATATCAGAACCCAGTGAAATTACATTTTACTTTGAAGGGTGCTTCAACTGAGATGAATGTTCAGGGCTAAGAAAAAAAAATTAACTTAAGAAGTCAGTAACCACATGTTTAGTATCTTTCTCTGAGTAGGTTCAGGGGCACGAGGCGAGGAGGGCTGCCAGGAGCAAGCTGCATGATTGCATCTGATTATAGTTACTTGTCGAGAAAAAGCTGAGAGGAAAATAGCCGACTGATCAGACGCTGCCTTTTCAAGTTGGTAAAACAAAAAACATGTTCTCTCCTTTAATAAGTGCAAATAAACACAACTGATGAGGGGAACCAAGAACCCGTCCGCAGATTCCAAAATTTTACAAGTGTTTATTTGCCGTCCAAGCATGTTAGGTGTCAATGAGAGGCAGTCCTGGAAATTCTTCTCACATAATTCACGGTGGAAGAAAATCACCTTCCCTGAATCAGAAACCCTGGTTGATAATTTCACAGGAAGATTTATGTTAATTTAACGTATTTTGCCTGAACATTTCAAACTCCACTCATTCTTAGAAATCATTGTTTGATTTTTTTTTTTATAAAGTCATCTTCCCACTTCTGCTAGTGGTGATGTGACCTAAAAAATAGAGCACCCATTCTCCATTGTTCATCCAAAAGGTATTTATGGTTGCTGCTATATCTTAACAGTCATTTTATGAGAACTTTTTAAATTACTAATGGAAATTGCTTCAGGATAAGAACACAACAAATTATAGTATTAAAATATAATTTTCAAAAAGAAAAATATGGAAAATTTTGATTCAGTCACAAATCTACTAGAGAGTAATAGGCAATATTAACTAGAAAATAAAGTGTGTACCTAATGCCTTAAAATCAATCAACAAAATGCAGCCTTCTCATGTTCTCTAAGAGGAATACCCTGCTTTTTATCGATAACAATTCTGCTTTGCTCTGTTTGAATGTGACCTAGTAAAGCATAGTCATCTTCAAAGTGTTGAGCTTTTATTAGTTGAGACTGAATTCTGTCTCAGTAGCTAGGTATCGCATGTGCAGACAGAAGGAAACCAAGCAAGGCCTTATCCTGCAGCATGGTCAGGTTCTGTGTAAAATGTCATGGATAAGAACACAAAAATACAGAAGCTGTAAGTTATGTCAAAAAAAATGTCAACTAAAGATATGGAGTAGCTGAAGGTTACATCATCACGATCTGATCAATACAATCAGTCAATCTTTCTCGCCCCCTTTACCTTCTCTTTTTTCTCCTTCTGCATACCACTCACGTCTTGACGTGTTCCATAGCACTGTATCTCAAATGACACACAGGCTTAGGGTCAATGGCTGCTAGCTCCACTTACACTTGGCTGACAATTGGACGGTATCAAAAGTAGAATCTTAGTTCCTCCACTAGACAGAGCAAGATTCTGACAGAAGGCTGCCAGGTAAGATGATGGATGATTTCTCTGCCTGACCTCCTCCCCGTGTGCCACAGTTTGCCTCTCTCCCTATCTCCAAAGCAAAATACCCTCCTGAGCTTCCCAGCGGCCTTCAGCTTCACTGGGGCTAACAGGTCCAGACCTTTCCATCAATGGGGTTATTTAGCTTTTAGACACGAGGTCTTGCCATTTTGGGCTAGCTAACCCTGGGCACAGATGTCTTTTTTTTTTTTTTTTTTTTAAATTGCATCTCTACTGTCTTTAGAAAGGATGTAATCAGACAGGCAAAGATCAGGCCAAGCAAAAAAATGCTGAATTGTGTATCTCAGTTTTCTAATGTCATTGTAATAAAATCAATGTCATTTATCTGTTGAAAGCAACCCTTGGATGGCCTCAGAACACCTTTCTAAATGGATAATCAAATTTTGAGTCACTTGGTGAGTTACCAATGTGAAAACGTTAATGAAGAACCATTCGGGACATGGAGAAAAAGCTTCAGTCATTTCATAGGAGTAGCAATCCACATTTCTATTTTTAAAATGTACTCATTTGAGAAATATTCGACAAAATTTCTAGAACTCATTTTTGCTTCCTCCTACTTGATGAGCCTGTAACATATAGCCTTCCCAAACTCCCCACAAAATATCAACAATTTACAAAAAAGATCTAATTCTTAGTGATGATGTTTGACAGGGCCAAAAGTTGCACTGAGATTCCGGCCACGAGCAATTTTAATATTGTGAGATTTGTTACTGAAAGGTGAATACTGTGAAGAGAATTCCATAACCACACGTTCCAACATTCAAAAATTGAACTGCAAAGATTATGAGGGATTTTTGCAGATATATTTTGTGTAGCATGATTTGAAGAAATGATTTTTTTAAATCATACATGCAGTTATAACTCCAATGTTCCAGAAAATTAGTGTAATTATCAGGGCTTAACATAAGCTATTTGCTAGTTAGCAAGTATATTCACATATAAATATGCTGATAATATAAAAATGACATAGGCTAATAAAAGAAGATATTGCTAAAAATGATGAATGTACTAATACTAAGTCATGTTAAATCTTTTGTTAGGTTGCAGAAAAAAATAATACAACCACGTTCCATTAAATGAAGCAAAGATATTAAACTTAGATTAAAAGATTCTAAAGTTTCATGAATTTTATTTAATCTCAGAAACTTAGCAAATTATTAATGAAAATTACCAATTAAAATTCTTAGAAACTTTATTCTCTATCAACTATAGCTACAAACTAAATTCTAAGTATGCTCACTGGGATGAAGCTGTCTATTCAAAAGAATACAGTTATTTAAAGAGCACTGCAAGGGCATAATTTCTCTTAGTGCCACAGAGTGTATAAAGACTCACTATTTTGATTCTCTTAATTAAATAGTATTTCCTCGAGAAAATAAAGCTTTGTGTATGTATATGCATGTACATACTGCAACTGCAAATTTTCATTCAGGGTGGTCTTTCAATAAAATATAGTGAACAAATCAAATTTCTTCCATAAAATGTGGGTCAAACACCAGACACCTGTGCACCTAAAAAAATTAAGTAGTAATTTCTCTAATTTGCGATTATGGTGCTAAAAGACAATTTAAAATGTTGTGAACCAAGTGAGATATTGATAGTACAAAAAATTTAAAGAGAGGACAGTGAGATGATTAAATTCTCATCTTCAAATTTGGAACAGGGTGGTTGATTCTTTCCAAGTGACCAATGCAGTCTGCCAATCATATTCCTGCGAATATGTCCATCATTCAATGACAAGAGTCTATCAGATTCCACTTTGACTGGAAGTGACAGTCCAGTTATCTACTGGCATTAATGAATAATAAATAAAGGTGTCCTGTAGATTTATATGGATACATGTGTATTATATCCAGTGCAGATTACCCATGTGCAAAAACTGACCTGATTTTTTTTTCTTACACTTACTCCTTAGGAAATAAATGATAAGGATAAGAAGAGGAAGAGGGGAAGAATGGGAACAAGGAATGGAAGAAAAAATCAAAGCAGTGACAATAAAGATCACGTGAAAAGTGAATGCCGGTTTACACCCATATTTCATTTTTCAACAAGTGACTGAGTCCCAGCTTATATGAATTTAAACTAGCTATATTTAGGGGCTCTTGAATATTTATGCTCTATTAACGGAATAACACTGTTTGCTGTCTATGCAAATGTATTTGACGGCAGGAACGCCTCAAAAATGAAAGATCAGAAGGAGCTGTGTCAGTGTTCCCACCTTGGCCCTTCTCACGCACTCATTCTCATTCTGCCTTTTCGGCAGGGGAAAGAAAAACCCTCCCAATTCCTCACTAAAGTCTTTTTTATTGTTAGCATCTATTTCTTTCTCAAATTTGAACACATGGTGGTTTGATGTTACAGCTTTTGAAAACAGAAGGCTCAGAGCGCTGCTGCTCAGGCACTCAGCCGCACATCCGGATGGGTACCTGACTGAAGATGTGGGCCCTGAGCTTGCACAGAACAGCAGAACATCCCTGCTGTTACATAAGGGCCAAAAGCCTGCCGTGCAGAGAACAGTGCTGTTCACTTCGTATCCTTATAAAGCAGGCTCGAAGTCATGTAATAGGAGGCTTTCTTCAGGCTGATATAATGGGTAATTTTTATTTGCCTTTATACTGTTTTGCTAAGGTTAATACCGTAAGGTCTTATAAAGAAAGAATGGCAGTGATTTAAAGAAGTCATGGGTTTTATGAGAAACCTGAAGAAGTAAGCTCCTTTTCACAGCAGAAAGGCACAGTGCCTTGCATGATGGCACAAGACCATAATTCCAGGATTCGGGGAGCAGAGCCACTGCTATTTTGAAGTCAACCTCGGTGGCATGAAAAGACTCAATCTCAAAACAAAATGCATAGTTATCCTGAGCCCGGTGGTGGTTGCATGTGGATAGAACATAGAGAGCTCTGAGTTCAGTCTCTAGCACTTTAAAGAAAACATAAAAACAACTTGAGAGACATAACACCACTAGATCAAATTTTGTAAAGTTAAGCAATAAGGATTAATCAAGTTCAGTTACTTTATTTAAATACTAGCATGACCAGCATTAGTTTATAATAAGCAAAATTACTGGCATAAAAGGCAAGCAGAAACTAAAATTCTGCCACATTTATAGGATACTTACATTCTACTAAATAAGGACACGATGAGGAAGGAAGGTGCACTCTTACTATTTGTATCCATTTAATAGATGGCGCACACCTTTAATCCCAGCACTCGCGAGGCAGAGGCAGGCGGATCTCTGGGAGTTTGAGGCCAGCCTGGTCTACTGAGCTAGTTCCCGGGACAGGCACCAAAGCTACAGAGAAACCCTGTCTCGAAAAACCAAAAAAAAAAAAAAAAAAAAAAAAAAAAAAAAAAAAAAAAAAAAAAAAANAAAAAAAAAAAAAAAAAAAAAAAAAAAAAAAAAAAAAAAAAAAAAAAAAAAAAAAAAAAAAAAAAAAAAAAGATAGGAAAAGCCAGACCTGGTCATATGCAGCTACAATTCTTAGAAGGCTGAGGCAGGAGAATCTCAAGTATAATGCAAACCTGACCTACATGGGAATCCCAGGCCAACCTCACGTATACAATGAGATCCCATCTCTCAAAAACAAGAAACTAACTTTCTGTATATATCTATAGATACACATACATATGCACACACATACACACATATAATGGTTAAACATGTTTTTAGACATTTTAAACCATGTGATAGTGCAAGAAAATTAAAAGCAATTAATTGCTAAAGTCTCTAAAATACTGTAAAAGAGCAGGGATGAACAAAACAAAACTCAGCGGGAGGAGAGATATCGAGTATTCACTTTTTCTTAATGAGGATTGAGGTATACTACAAACATGGATGGGTGAATATGCAGTGATAATCTGTACATACTGAATGAGCAAGGGTAATGTTATCTTATTGGGGTAAAATACTAATTGAAAAAGCAGAAACTAGAAAAACACAGAGGCCTGCACTTGACTTTACACAAAATCAATGTTACAAACTAAAAACTTTAGGAAAGGTGTGGGCTATGTATGCATATAGGTTAAATTTTGTTTGCAAACCAAAACTGCCTGTCTACGTGGACAATTTTGAGAAATAGGTGCTGTCAGTTTTAAGAAAGAGATTTTTCAAATGCGAAATTGCCTTTCTGCCCTGACAAAGCTGAGGGGTAAGGTCTGAAGGCTTTGCAGAGGCTGTTCATGCAGTGTGAAAGCCATGATGAATGGCAACAACTTCTGCCCAACGCCTAGGTAACTGATCCTATAAGCGATACCCACTGATTTTACTTCAGAGTGCATGTCCATCCAACAGACGTGATAATAAAGATGTGCTAATTGTCAGTATTGTTCTCTCCTGATCAAACACTGAGGAAACTGGAAGGTTATATAAGCCCGAATTCATGTTCCCTTTTATCCAAGAACAAAGCAGCCCTGATCTGTTACATACATCCTATGAAATCTTAAGTATCTGCTAGAAAATGAAGAAAACATTTATTTTATAAACTTTCAGCCTGGCAGTTTATATCACTAAGGTAGTTTTATTTTGATTTGCTTTTAAAACATCTAATACTTCAAGCGTATGCCATATGAGTATTTTTTCCTATTTCTTTGTGATTGGTAATTATGATTTCCACAGAGAAGAAAAATACATAACTCTTTGGTACTTGTAAATTAACGAATCAGCGCATAACAATTTAGACATCTAAAAATGAGGCAAAAGGAAAAATCTTTTCCTTTAGTTCCATTATTATGTTCAGTAATGCTTTTATTTTGCTCTTAGTGTGGTGCAAGTGAGCTATGTAGCTCTGTGTATGTATGTAAGGCTATGTGTGTGGGGGGGGGCTGAGAGCGTGTGCACAAGCGGGCATGTGCATTTATGGCACTGCACATTTATGAATTGTGTGTCCATTAAGTAAGTTTAAACAGAAAAAGAAATTCAACTTTGCCTTTGGAACGCTTTTCAATAAAATGCTAACTCTATGCATGAGGATTTGACTTGTCCTATTTGCCAATATATTCTTTTAATATATTGCTAATGATCTTCAGGGCAGACAGTCCAAGAATCTATTATTCTAATTGTCTTGTAAAATACTATGCCACCAGAGTATGAAATATCTGTTAAAATGCATTTTATTTGAGAGAGTAAAGGGTATATCTTCTCTCATAATTCGTTTCAAGGAGGCAGACAACCTTCGCAAAATGGCATCAGACTTAGACAAGCTAGGAAATGTTCGTTATTTCATCTTGTTAAAAGTAGAAGACACAAAGAAATATTTAAAGAATCCATTAGGTTTATTTGTTTAACCCAGCTATTAGTTTAAATTAATGTCATTAACATCATTAGGTGTAATTGTCTACATGGGAAGTGGTTCAGTTAATAACAGTAAACTGCTATTTAAATAAACAGAGAACAGTTAAAGCACTAGGAATTTACCTAGCTTGCATAATATTTCATCTATTTTCTCAGAACAAGCATTTATTTTATCCCCTAACTGACAGGAATATATTCTTTCAAGACATTATACCCTTCAACAAGTAACCACTTCTACACTATTTTTTCTCCTATTCTCTGTTTCCAAAAAATATCTTACAAGGTAGAATAAGCTACAATAATAGATTTTCATTACTCAACTTCAATAATAAATGCAGCTGTGCAGCTAAATATTATATCCAATCAACTCTTGTACTTCAGGGTCAAAATACTGTAGGTTTCTTTCCTCAGATTTAGATATTTTACAAAGCCAAGGGAAACAAAAACACCTTGCAATTTATCGTTTATGGCTCCAGAGCAGCGCTGGACTGAGGGTCAAATCCCTACGGGTGAGGGATGAAACTAAGAGCTAATTAGATGATACATTAAGCAGAATATAGCACACTATGGGTCCTTTCATAGCTGCTGTAATTTTTTAGACATTAGCACTGATATGTAATATTATCATCAACAGTAAATTGTTTAAACGCCCAAACAAAATTGTTTCCTAGAAAATGCTGATAATTGACATTATGTCTATAATATACCTAAGTTTTAACAATTTTTATCACAGATTAGAAATAAAAATGTCTATAGATTATTAATTTGAACTAAATTCAAGGTTGAATTGTTTTTTATTATTAGTTCAGTAGTTCTCAACCTTCTTAAGTCTTCAACGCTTTAACACAGTTCCTCATGTTGTGGTGACCCCCAACCATAAAATTATTTTTGCTGTTATTTCATAACTGTAATTTTGCTACTATTGTTATTGTAATACAGTTATCTGGTGTTCAGGATATCTGATATGTGATCCCTGTTTAAGGGTTATTTGATCCCAAAGGGGTTGCAACCCACAGACTGAAAAATAATTCACTAGATTTAAAATATAATATCTATAGGCATGAAGCTGAAGAAATAGCTAAGTGGTTAAGAGCACAGCCTGCTCTTCCAGAGGACTCACGTTCAGTTCCCAAATAAGTCAAGAGGTTCCCATCCACTCGTATCTCCTACTTCTATAGATACGAAGCCTCCTGACCACCGAGGCAACAGCATTCATATTCATATACCCACATACAGAAACACACACAAATATACCACAGACAGACAGACACAGATACACACACATTTAAAATTAAAATAAATACTTTATTTTAATTTATATGTGAAAAAATATCTGCTTTTCCCATATTAACTTACAAGAATATGATAGGACAGATGTCCAACCTATAAGTTTAATTTTTTAAAGATATTTTTTAGTGGATGTACTAATTTAAATAGATTTGTTCTGAAATTTCCCTCTCTGATTGATGCATTATAACCATAAAAAACTAAAGATTATATAGTTGTGTAAAATTTATCATAAAAATATTATTGACACAGAATAGCTGTCAAACAGAAATCATTAGCAAGAAATTATTTTATAGGAGAGTTATAATTATCTTACAGATAAAGGCCTGGACTTGTATAGGAAACAGAAGATCACTGATTTATATTATGACACTGCCTGTCAGAAATTCATGCCAATTTAAACTGCTACTAGAAATATAAAAGGATATCACATATTTGTTAGGACTAGTTTAATCTAAAATGTTTAAAATTATACGCTAAATGCACTAATTACTAAAACCTGAAACAGAGATATTGACTCCATATTCTCATCTTCCTTTCATTACATTCCATTTTATTTATTTCTATTCTTCTCCTTATTGAAAAATTAAATTTCAAGGTACTATGAATACAAACAGAGATGACTGAAGATAAGTAAAAACCTGAATAGTTTTAAATAACACCTACATTATTCTACCTTGAAATTGTGACATGAGTGTAATTTTATGTATTGTAATACTTATCCGTGTCTCTGGATAAACACAGACAACAACTGCTTTCACAAGAAAGTAGCCAGAGACCACAGAGATACTTATTCCATATCTGTGTTTTGTTTATTTTTAAATGTATTAGACAAGTATCATAGGTTTCTGAATGTACAGAATTTAAAATATAAAAAAGTATGAGGTGATACGAGTATAAAATCGAGCAATATTATGACATAATAGGGGTTATACATATCTTCCCTTTCCCAGGGATCACCACATTCATTCTAGATTTTATTTCTTTTTGTTGCTTTTTGTTCAAGCCAATATTTTAAAGATATAAATTGAAAGTAAAGATTCTAGCTTTAGAAGATTCCTCAGTCTCAGCATACAGTAACTATAAACACACTTCAGACCTTAGCTCAGAAAAAGTCATGCAGGCTGGGAGAGACCCTTCCTTCTCAGAGGGTTGGTAACAGAGAGGAGAGACCAAGCCTCTATTTCATGAGAAGGAAGAGATGAGGAGGCTGAGAAGAAAGACACAGAAAGATTGGGAGAGAGTGGGAAAATCAAAGGAATCGTGATCCGCTGTTCTTCATTGGAACAACCTCCTCAGGTGTGGGGCACATTACCTTCTGTGTTACTCATCCCTCCTCTGCCAGGAGAGAAAGGAGAGCATGTGGGAAAAAGAAGGGTCCAGTGAGGAGGAGGGTGCAGACTACTGTCAGAAGTCATCCAGAAGGACCTCAGAAGGAGCCCCAGTGCTTTACCAAGGATGCACGGGACGTCAGTAGTAGATCAGTCAGGTCACAGAAGTAGCAATGAGAACTACATTTGTTTTTAATATCAGATATCATTAAATAATGGGACAGTGCAGGGAAAAAAAAAAGCGGACCAATGTTTAAAGCTGTGTAAACCAGTATCAGGCAAAGGGAAAGAGGCAGGACTTCAACAATAATAAATATGCACTGAAATTTCATTAAAAAAAAAAAAAACCTGCCATGGTTAAGATGAAAGGATTTAAGTGCCAGTCTGAAAAATAGGATTTTTTCTGTAGGCTTAGGAGCATGAAGCGTCTAAACAATAAAGGAATGCTGTGTATCAGTACTTCACACAGATTGCCGTTTAAAGAACTGGAATAAAAGGAAAAAGAGAGTGAGGGATGAAAAATAATTGGACTGCACAGTGTGCTTAGGAAAACAGACACAAATACTTTGAAACTGTCATAACGCGAGAAAACGTTCAGGTTTCTATCCCCTCTCCAAATATTCTGAAAGTCAATTAACATGATCCTGCAACTGATCAAACTGATACGGCCCTCCGTAATTACTCGGGTACTCTGGGGATCCTGAAGACTGAGCAACCTGATTAAAGAGCGGCCTTCCACTCCCTGTGACAGTGGGTACTTATCCCAGGCTCGCCATGATCCTGCTGCTTTACATCACAGAAGTGTGCGAGCAAGCGAGCGAGCGAGCAAGCAGGACTGCTCAGCGGGTAAGGACACTCGACCCCAGCCTGCTGGTCTGAGGTCCATCTCCTAAGCTGTACCGTGGAAGGAGAAGTCTGACCCCTGGACAATGTCCTCTGACCCCACACGGACAGTGGTACAGACACGAACACACACCCAGAGGTGCGCAAAATAAACAAAGTAAAATGGATAGCCACATCATGGCCATGCATGAGGTGAAGCATATATCATTATAGCAGCTTGTTATTATCCCAGTTATACTTTTCTGATCTTCGCCTTAGGTAATAGTATCTATCTACTGGGCTGAATGATTTGGTGACATTTCTCAACACTATTGAATTAGTCCGTGCAAATTGCTGACTAAAAATTAAAGAAACAAAATCGATGAGCTGTTTTACCAAAAGCCCCAAATCTCTGTCCTTCTGCACCTTTTAAAATATACTTGCCATTTACCAGCGTGTATCATTTATGCAGAACCTAACGGCAATTTAAGACCACATATTGAAGACACAATTTAAGTTAGTCTTGTGATTACCTATATATCATAATTATTTATAGTATAATTAAGTATACTAATTATAATATATGAAAGCTAATATTCTAGATACCTTTAAAGCGGAGAGAATAAAATATCACCTCAAATTCCTAGACTAAATCAAAATCATAGTTATAGTTTCATCTATTTCTCCCTATATATGTATATAAAAATTATTACTTGAGTTTTCATTCAAAATTGTTAAAAAAGACAGTTCAAACATTTTGTGCAAAATCACTGATATTATAATATCTAAGTTCAACTGCAGTGTTAACTCTTAACTTTGAGCACTCAAGTTACTACTAATATTTCAGATACATTTCTGTAGGGAAAATGGCTGTGTATGAGTTATTTTATTTTATTTCAGTGCTCTCTTGCGTGTTACATGAAGTAGAAAGCTAGGTAAAAGGATAATTCACTGGCTGTGGCTTGCACAATATATTTTCACTCATTTATTTCCAAAGTTTTTTTTTTACCTAGAATACATCATACTGCATTATTAATAATAAGATAATAGTACATATTCATTGATTATTTTTTATGTCCCAGATACTATTCTTAGGGTTTAACGTGCGTTATTTCATTCAATTCTAATAAGACCCCTATGAGGGAAGTACTATTTTTATTAGCCCCATTTAAACTTAAGGAAATTAAGGTTTAGAGTGCCCTACTTTAAGTACCTGGTAAGGTGTGTATCCAGAATTTCAGAATTCTACAATTTCTACATCATAGCAATTTACGTTGTAATACAGAGTATATTTCTCTTAATATTTCTTTAGCAATACAATACATTTCAAAGACTAATTGGCTATCATGGAATTTGATGTCACAAATCATATGCTCCTTGTCTGTGAAAGTAAAGCATGGTTTCATAACTGCAAGCAAGAAGAAAATTTTAAACAGCTAATGCTTTTTAAGTCAAATGGATGTTTTAAGTTCCAGGATGGTAGATGTTAAAAGTTTATAAATCATATTTCACTAAAATGGTATCTCTATTAACTTGTCAACTGAAAATAATAGGATACAGATGGGAAGAAAACCATTTTAATCAAAACTATAAATCTATCATTTGAATTTGTATTTTAAATAATCATGAGGAAATTCCTAATTTTTTTCTTTTCAGAAAATGCAATTAAGCAATAGAAACATAGCAAGCAAATCACATTTCTATATTATCACCATGTGTTTTTACAGTTCTGATGATATCAACTCCATGCTTCAAGCCAGAAAGAACATTTTGAAAGCAAAAAAAGATAGCACTTTGGGGCCAGATAATTATTCAGATATCTTCAATAAAATAAAATGTGATCAGTTGTGCAGCAGCTCAAAACTATACACTGAAGTCCAGAACAGACTTTAGGGAAACACGTTGTATAGTTGAGGAAAGACAAAAGAAAAATAAAGATGCATACAAAGTAAAGATACAAGCTCATCTAACCTTACTGCCTTAGTATCTCTGAGATTCAGAGTCTCAGGAAAGTTAAAATAGCTACATGAAAAAATGAAGGACCAAGATTGTTCGACATCTACTGCAAATTACCCATAGCAATCTATGATAAAACTCAGCTACACGTGTGCAAAACCACACAAAATTTAAAAAATGCACAAATAATTCAGGATGCAATTTTACCAACCTTCTCACATATTTTGTAAAATATAATAATCTGTACGATTTTTAAAAGGCTCTCTTACTGACACAGAAAAACAATATATTTGTTAGTTTTCATTCAAGCTACAATTTAAAGACAAATATTCAAAATGCAAAATTGACAAGAAAGCTTTACAAATTAGAATTACATATTTTAAAGCAGTTGCAAAATTCTACTTGAAAACAGTTACTTAATTATTAGAATTTCTTCATGTATTCATAGACAATTATTAGAAGTTCTTCATGTATTCATAGATTGAAGAAACGTGTGGCTTTAGAAAATGAATTACTTTCTTCAAGGTCATGAAACGGGCTCTTAAAGCAATTAATAAAAATCGTGACCAGTTTGCACACTTACTCACTTTTCACATTGTCCTCCACTAAGCATCTCAACGATGCGCTAGACAGCGCCCAGATAAACTAGGCTTTAAGTGGCTAATCAGTCACATTTGGCTAGGGACAGACCAGCATCTCCTCTCAAGACATCAGTGTTCCTCAATACGGGACTGGATTTGTTTTCCAATTCTTAACAGGATCATTGAGAGGGAACAGGAGGAATATTATAAAGGCAGGCCTGGATCAAATCCAGAGCCAGGCACCCTCACAGCCATGCGTTGTAACTTTGCCAAGGAGCAGAGTGTTTCCACAAATGAGCATAGTTCCTTCCTCAAGTATATCATCAATTCATAAAAATCTAAGAAAGTCTTGTCCTGAACGATGTCACTGGTTTAGAATGAGGCAAATATAAGGATACGGAGAAGTATCTTAACTTCTTTGGGCTTTCAGAAGTAAATGAATGCCTACTGCCAATAAACAATTCCACCCATAAAATGGCAGGACTTTGTGCAGTTGAAGGTGGAGGGAATTTACTTTAGTTTTAGGTACCACGGTGTAGTTCACAGATGACAGTAATTTTGGTTTCCAATTTTAGTACTAATTCCTTAAAACCAAATAATTATTTATAATAGCACCATGGTTAGCAGAATGATTCTGCTCATTTGGAACAAACTGCAGCCTTTTCTTATGGCAAATATATCTATAAACTATAGTTGAAAATATTTGTATTCGGTTCTCTGTATAAATGTGTACAACTCAAACATTTCCTGTGAAATTACAGAAAATTAAACAAAACTTGTAACTGTGATTTTCATGTAAAAAAAACCTTTACTTCCTAGTCTTTTATCAAATTTAATTGTGACCTTTTACACAATATGCATTTCCGCTTTGCTTCTTCTTCCCCATTTATAATAGTGTAAAATTGAAATTTTTCTCTCACATCAATTAAGTTATTAGCATTAGCTTTTGTCTTACAGAAAAAAAAATATACTGTTGCTGTCAAAACATTTAAATAACTGGTACAGTTGGACTCAACATTGTTTCAAGAACTATTGCTAACTCCTACTGGATAAGAACACTGCCTTTCCTCTGATTACTTCATTGGGGAAATATTATATTTATCCAGGAAGATTCCATTCTGCCATGGAAGGATGGGAAATGATGTATCATTTTCCTGGTTCACATGTGTGGAATCCTAAAGATTTTCTAATTGACTACTCTCATGAGAAATGAAGGAGGAAAGCCATGGTAGGGGCATCAGAAAACTCGGTGTTTGCTAATGGGACCTTCGTCTACAGAAGTTCCTTTTGTTTGTCCAGAGTTTACCGTGTTATCTACAGTGCGGATAATAATTGAGTGCTGGGGAAGGACTACTTTATATCCATCCTGGCAATCCACATCACGGACTTAGCTCTTCAAACAAGGCTGAACAACATAAGCGCTCAGCTTTATCAACCAAAACGTGCGTTTAATAGGAGAACAATGTGAGTCATAAATGTAAGTTTAGTATATCACCTAGCTGTGTCAAAAGGAGAGAAATAGATATTTAGGTTAGTATTATTATTATTATTTGCTTTAAAAGCCAAAGGCCTCATTGCATCTCATTGCAAACTGGCCTCATTGTCAACTTCCTGCCTCTTACCCGAGTGCATGAATAACAGACATGCACACCTACACCTTGCTTAACATTTGTATAGGTTTCGTGCAATACTAAAGTTAACCCAATACACCTAACTTTAAATTATTATTTCAGATTATATTGAATATTGATAATTTCTAATTGTATATGTCTTCTTTTATTCCTTTGAAATGCAGTATGCAATTTCTACTTATAGCAGGTCTCAAATTAGGATGGCCATCATTTTAAAGCCAAAGGATTATAATGTAAATAAACAAATTATCAGAAATATAAATTTTGATTTTTTTTTTGTCTGCCTACCTGTTTGTTTTGAGACAAGGTTTTATCAGGGAGCTGGCTGTCCAAGAATTCACTATGTAGACCACCTAACCTTGAACTTGAGTATTCATCTGCCTCAGCCTCCAGAGCACTGGGATTAAAGGTGTATTTTGCACTCTTCATTTCAGATATCTAAATATTTTTAAATTATCATTTATTCTTTAAATATTCTCATAAAATGGGGGTGATATAATTCAGATATGGCTTGGGCAACTTGTTCCTATGTGGAAAACATTTAAGATCAACAATGAAAAATAGTATTTGTCAGGATTCTTCTTGCTTTGTGGAGAAAATTACAAAAGTAATGTTGTTAAAAAATGTAGGCCCCAAAATCAGAATATGCTAAGTCTGAATCTAGACTAACACAGGTATTATTAGTGCAACGGCAAGTGACCTATTTGTTTTTCAGGGTCCCATTTCCACTGTGTAAAACAGACAGGACAGCGAACCTATCTCATAAACCAAGCTAATACATAGAAAAGACAAGGATGAGTACCTAGAACAGCTAGAAGAAAACATAGATAGTTACAACAATCATGATGAGCAGCTGTCTTTCACCTAACTAGTTTTTGAAAGCATTTAAATTATGCTGCCAACTTAGCAGTTTAAGGAATATGTGAATGTCATTCTATAGACTCTATCATGCTTTGTAAACTAATACTGACATAAGTAATATTATCTTGCATATTTTTTCAGGACCTAAATTGGAAAAGGTTATACACATGTTGCTGTTTCAAACTTTAAAAAAATTCTAATATTTAATCATGTTAATTAAGAGAAAATTGATTTTTGAAAATATAAGAAAAGGATTCTTGAAAATATACACTATTGTCCCGAAACAAATATGAACAACTTAATTGCTGTATTGTGCCAACTCAAACTCTACTTCAGACCTCTTTTACAAAAATATGATCCACTGTGGCCTGACTTACCAGAAGAGCACCCATTGTATTCTTTAGTCCAGAAAAGAATGACATCATTGCCAAAAGGAACTACAGAGATGGATAACATGAAATGGTGCTTTCACATCAAAATGCCTGTATTCATGAATGGCAATTTTAAATATCTGTGCTGTATTTGTTAATACTTGACCACTAATAGGGCTCCTCTTTGTAAGCTGCCGTTCCTTATACTTCGTGCTAACCGAAGGCTCAAAGGATCAGGGCTTAGAAGCTGGAAGAATCGTATCTCATTAAGGCCCTATGGGCATGCCCTCGGTCTTCACTGGCTAAAGTCCACTTCAATGACTGTTTCTTTTAAACCTTACAGCCCAGTGTGCAACAGCTTCCTTCCATATTACCAAACATGTTTAACAAGGCAAGCAAAATTTATTCACAATTGTTATCATCACCAACATTTATTGTATATCAACAGAGAAGATACTACTATACATAGTTGTAGTATTTAATAGTGACTTTTAAGATAAAATGAACTGGGTAACTGGCATAAAAGATTTACTTTTTGAGTACTTGTTATTATATAAAATATCTGATAACTAAGAACTTCAAATTAAAATAACAAATATTACTTACGTTCACATGTGTCCCCTTTTTGCTGATAGCCTGCTTTGCAGATACATTTTCCAATGGGTACTAACCACTCTCCTTCCGCACTGCAATGCATCCTGGGTGAATTTTCTGCCTCTTCCTCGGCACTGCTGACACATGTCCCGCGAACCTCAACTAAGGAGGAAAATTCTGAACCAGTCACTGTATCTGGAAAGACAGCTAAGTTCTCAATAATGGACCAGCACTTCTTGTAGTATACTTTGACAGAAACCAATGCTATGCAAGCCCCTACATCCTGAAAGGCAAGATAGAATCCCTTTTTGGACAAAGGTCCAATCTCTCTCACCTCAGTGTTCAGCTTCATCTTTCTTTCACCAAGGTCACCTTGTGTAAAACTCTCATCTGCGGCAATGGTGTCTATTTTTACGTAAAGGTTTTCTCTGATATTCCTGCCGGTGTCGTAGTCTGTTTCATAATAGTACAAATTAAAGGTTTCCTTGCAAGTTCCCAGTACTCCGGGAAGACTATTGCAATCCCTCAAGGTGAATTTCAATTCTACAAAAATCCTTTGTGCGTTGCCTTTGGAAATCCAGTTAGTCCGCAGCCAGTTGTTCTGGTTGGGCTCCATGACCTGGCACACCTGGTACGTTCTTATCGGGGTGTAGTTCTCGTCCAAACCACTAATTTCTTCCCACTGTAAATTTAAAAAAAAAAAAAGGCGAGAGGGGGTTCATTAGTCTTTCAGCAAAAATAAAAATTAAAAAAAATGACATCATAGTTTCGAAATAATATGAAGAACAAAGACAGCACCACAAGTACGCGTCCCTGAAGTCAGAGATGGTAGAATTCCCCTTCTGCAGTATTTTAGTTAACAGAGCATCGTTTGCGTTTGAACAAAGAATGAAAATTTAATTCTTTCACATCTGCTGTGAGCGTTCTAGTATCTCTGTTTGTGTTTAAGTGTTTAGTCTCTGGTAAGACTTCAATTTTAACAGGCTAAGGCTAATAGTTATTAACATTACTCCTCAAAGTGTATGGATGCTGGGCAGAATTCCTGATAACTCAGTTGACAATTTAAATGTTTGCTTTATTCTTAAGTCCAAAGATGCCTACAAACATTGTAACAAGATTCCAAAAATCTTGGAACTTGAAGACATTATACAATGTGTTGCAAAGTATAATGTGTAATATCTTGCAATCTTTTGAAAAAGAAGCATTTTAAAGAGCTGCTTATTTTTCCAGCATCATATTTAAAACTGTACATAAAGCCATATATAATTACCAAGTAGTTTTGAAAGTAAAATTCACCCGTGTAAACGATTTGTTTTCAGTGGACAACCAAATATGTTTGTCAAATTAGCAAGCTATGCATGAATTGTTTTTAAAGGCCCATTTATCTTCTGATACAATATATACTACAAGTGAATTCATTTATATTACTTCACCTAAAAAAGGGGAGACAGATAGTTCAACAACAAATTCAAAGATGATTGGACCATGTATATTACTTCCTGCTCATAGCAAACAAGTTCAGTATATCTAACAGCTTTGAAGGCTTTAGTAAAGGCTATTCATGGTCTCTCTTACTGTTATCATAATTGCTCCTATAGTAACAAGGAAACTGTCATCTTTTCCAATTATAAATTCCAGATAGAAATTATTGTGTATTTTAGGTCTTAAGTCCTCCAGCAACTGATATTTAAACTATTAATTCAAAAGATGTAGACAAGAAAATATGATAATATACATCTGTTAATGATTTTCACTTGTAAAACCTGATCAAAGTTATCAATTGACTTAAAACCACTGCATAATGTTGGCATGTATTTTTAAAATCATTCGTATAAAATTAAAAGGACTGATGAATTGCAGAATGCTGCAACACAGAAATGTTTCGTGAAAGAATTAGTTATGCTATATTTACTAAATTTTTACTATAACAGCCTAATATTGCCAAAGGTCCTGAAGCAGCGAGTTGAGCTTCATGTCATGTTTCTTGGCACACACTTTCACTGCCTAACACTGTGTATATGTTCCATTTGTTTCTTGACTAAGCTGTTTATATGCTATTTTATGTAACCAAGGCAAATATCTCAAATTCCTCCACTGGTAGTTAGATTTGTGTCTCCTAAGCGGAGTGAAGTTATGAAAAGAAGGATAAACAGTTTAGTGTCAAGCAAAAAGCAAAAGCTCCAAAGCGAAATGTGCCCTTCTGATCAGCTTCAGCTTGGGGAAATCAAGACTAACTATTCTAGAAGACTAATCTGAAGATTTCCCACATTTGATCTTAAGAGTAATTATGTCATTCCAGACATGATAAATAAATTATCCATGAAACAGATGCTTTTCACGAAAGCAGTCTCACTATTTGATATTTTTATGTCACTGTTTTATTAGACACTTTTTAAGACCAAAAGCATTTCACAGATGACACACACTATTGGTAAAGATGTCTCAATTCAGACAGTGAATTTTATAAATATTATAAAGTAATTTTTATAAAGTGATAAAAAAATAGTTTCTCATCAGTTGGCAACAATATCATTCTTCGAAAGCACATGTGAAAAAATCTGTGTCATATAAAGAAAATGCAGGAGAACATATTTTTTTACACAAACTATTGATTCACACACACACACACACACACACACACACATATATAAAGTTAAGCTTTAACTCAAGATTCTCTGGACTGATGAAATGCCCATCTGAGTCCAAGATAACATTGGCAGTCATAATTTATCATGTTGTGGATTGCATGGATGAAGTGCTGCAATCCTTTATCAGTCTACTTCTTGGAGATAAAACCATCTTCTCTATCTATTTATTTTAATTGATAGATGGCAGAAAATGGGTTGCATCTGTCATTGGCAAGACTGGTATTTATTTTTTTAAACCATGAATGTCTTTCTACAATGTATACTTTTTAAGGAAAACAATTTCACATAGAAGGAAGCACCTTTTTTTTTAAAGAGAACAAATTCATGAATTTGTCATTTTCCCATAATTTCCTATGGCCAATAAAAATAACTACAATATGAGCTCAGAGAAACTTTGCAAATTTTAATTTAACAAAAACTCTGAAAACTTAAAGCATGCTTAAATGAGAAGTTCTCCAAGTGAATTTTCTGTTCATGATATGTTGATTCTATGGTTTTGTTCTTCTGCTTTCGTTCTCATTGTAAGAATCAGTTGAAAGTGTGTATATCTTCATTGATATTTCATGCCCCTTAAACCCCAGATTTCCTCATGCCTTAAAGACAAACTTAAGTTACAATGGAGGTTTTTTTTTTCTTTTCTCAGAGTCCACTTGCTCTATCAAATGAAAAGTTGGTCCTATCTCACCATCGGAAATGACACATAAAGATATCATCAAACTAAATTTGAGTAATGTAACTTTCTGAATACATGAAAAATTATTTAAAAAACATTTAAGGTTCTACTCATACTTGGACAGGCTGATTTTATATTCAGTCACATTTGCTGAAGCTGAATTTTGCTGTAATAGAGATATATTTCTGTCATCACGTTTGATTAATAACAGCAGATAGCACAACACAAATGTTAAGAATCTAACACTGTGCAGCAAATCTTACATCTTGATATTGTCCTACAGTTTTCGTTACCCTCTGGAGTCTCCTTTGGGCAATGTTAGAACTATTTTTAAAGGATGAAAACAGGTTTCATACTGTTTTGAAGAATTACAGACTCTACCTAGTGATTATTACACAGAAGCATAAGGCAACTGCAGAGGCTTAAGTGAGTTTGTGAAAAGAATGTTCTCTGCAATTAGTAAGCATTTATAACCGGAGCGCACAGGCATGATTGGTGCCACTCACAATGAGAACTCAAAGACTTGGGTTTGGGTTTCTTTCTTTTTTTTCCATTTCCCAAAGTTCTAAGTATACTTCCCATACTCTGAGAATCCAATATCTGAAGAGAAGACAAAATACCGAACAATATATTGAAGTTTTAAACGTTTTAAATGTATGAACGTGAACAGTTTCCCTAAGGAGAAGCTCCTGTTTCTTACTCTAAAGAGATATGATATTGTATATTGTATGAGAGATGTACCTACCCCACTGGGTGGAGAGGAAATCCATTCCAATTCTGTTTGCTGTGCTTTAGAGTCCAGTAAGAGTACTGAAAAAGAAAGTTGAATTCCCGAATGTTACAAGGAAAATTTTAAACACATCTCTAAGCATTTTAAGATGAATCTAATTTTTATTAAATTACTATGTTATGACTTATGACGTTGATATAAATGAACGGTGCAACGAACATCCATATTATATAAGCATATTATACTTTTTGGTGGGGAGCGTATTAAAGTATCCATGCACTTGATATCCTTCAATTAAAATGTGAGGTAAATTTTCAGCGGAATACTAACATGAAAGCATGTGCAAGAAGTTAAGATCAGATAATGGGACTGTGTAGTAATACCATGCAATAGCTTTGGAAGTCAGTGAGTTCCCACCATTTCGCAAGATATACCAACATGAACATAATAAAATAGAATCCCAACAGCATTTTTTCAGCCAGGCTCTACTTTTTAATACTCTGCTAGCAATATTTCCTATCATCTCCTGACAATAGGAGCTTAACATTTAAAGAAGAAAGAGCTGCCATTACTTTGTCGTCTACCAAAGTGAATATAAAAAGGCTCAATCCACGTTAAACAATGTTTCTATGAGAAAGAAGTCCCTGTTACCTGCAGCCTGTGTTTTTGTGCTAGGCAAGCACCAGCTTTCACACATGTCTTTCACAACTGGAAATATTTCCACATACTAGCTATTTTCTGGGCGGCTTTAACTCTGAACTGACTTCTACAAACAACTGTATTCCATCTCTAAACTATCAAAAAGCATAATCAATATTTATGAAAAGTGTGATTAAAGTATTAGTGTTAATGTAAAAAACTTATTAGACTGGTATCTGTTTGGACACATTATCCTTCCAATTGGAGATGTTGTTGCTTGAAGATAATTATTCCTATAAAATGCTTGCTGATAAAACTGGTTTTAGAGTTACATAGCGTTGGTTCTTTAAAATAATATGCCTGACCTTAAAGCATTTGACATATGATCTATTGGCACAAAAATCACTGGATTCTTTACATATAATTCATACATAAATGTTCATAATTACAGGAAATTGTTCACATTTTGACATGAGAATATGTGAGTACATAAACGTCTTAATATCATTTCTAGTTTTAATAGGTGTGTGTTTGGAAAGGTAAAGGAAACAGCGTCCTGTTAGGAGAGCAAGGAACAATTGACTCTTCGCTCAATTCCTTTACAGGGCTCGGTGATCCCCAGTAACTAGAAACAGTTAAGTACAAAGACGTTAGCCTGTACTGCTTGGTTTTAGTGTTTTACGTTTAAGACTGTCAAGGGTAAAGATCGACTCCTTTTAATTAAAAACAAGCGTAACTTATAAAATTTCAATTTGTGTTTTAACTTGGAATACCAGGAAGTCTTTGGCTTAGTGTATTTACAAGAAAAGTAATTGTTAAAGGGTTTTTTTTTTTTTTTTTTAAACTTGTGAGGAAGAGATGAAGCCCAAGGAAACAAACTGAAGCCACAGAACTCTTTTGGAATTTATTTTGGGGGAGGGAGCTTCTGGATTGACAACAACCAGTGGATTTTAAACTTAAGTGACCCTTTGGGCTTGATGTTAAGAATGAAATAAACACAGCGTTTACCCTTTTCTGCTGCGCCTTTACCCCTGGGCTACTTGGTGGCCAGCAAGTTATCAGCGAAATTAGCAAATCAAGAGGACGTGGACGGTGGACGCGAGCCGGTGATGCATTCGGCGGCTCTGGAGAGTTGAATGCAATCGCCCCCGCGCACTTCTTCCCTCTGGGCTCACGACACGGAGTCTGCCTCGCCGCGTGCCCGGAGAAGGCACTGAGCAGCTGGCCGCTCCGAGGGGTCCGGGCTGAGGCTCGGCGGCCACCCGCTCGACTCCAGTGCCGCCGGAGCATCGGGGCGGGGCGGGGCGGGGCAGCCAGACGGCCGTGCCCGCCAACCTAGCGTCCATTACACTTCCAGACCGGGGACTCCAGGGAGCCGGTGGCGCCCAGCTCCGGCAGGAGTCATGAGGAACAGACGGGCTTTCGGGAAGCGCCTCCTCTGAGGGCGCGGCGGCGGTTGCACTGTCGAGAGGAAAAGCAGCAGCCACAATTAGCTTTCTGCTCCCCCAGCCACTCCTGCTGGCTCTAGGAAAGCGGGGAAGGGGACCAGGGCTGTCGGCCCCCACCCCAGCTGCCCTAGAAGCCGCGCACCTGCTCGCCGCGCTGCTGGCCGTGCGCCTTGGGTGCGGCGATGCCGCGGGCCACCTCCGGGTAGCTGCGCTCCGGGAATGCCATAGCCTGATTGCGCCTGAGCGCCCCGAGCGTCGCCACCGAGAAGACGGACGCGTTCCCCTCCACCTGCCTCTTAAACATCTTGTCTGCATCTAAAGAACTCTGGCTGCGAGCATCAGAACCCTCTCCACGTAGCACCGGAGGAGGAGAGCGAGCGAGCGAGCGAGGCCTGCTGGCTGCAGGCACCTCTCCCCCTAGTGATGCAGTTATTTATAGCTCAAACTCCTGCTGGAGTCTGCCAGAGCTCGCGCGCGCCGCTTTGCTGTGCGGGGCAAACTTTTCCTCAGATCCCGCTATTCCGGAGGAATAGGGACAAGGTGGCAGGGTGACTGTTTCTGATCGCTAAAGTCAAGAAGCTCGAAATGTGCTGTTGGTGGGTGGGTGGCTGTCTCTGGCAGACGCACCTGCAGACATAACCATCAGCTCAGAGACACGTTTTTCTCTGAATGGATTCAGCGTCCACACACATTGCAGATGTGCAAAGTGAGGGTCAGAAGGTCAGGCGGTTCCAAAGTGGGATACTGCACCGGGTTGGGATGTTGAATGGATGAAGAAGGGTGGGCGAAGAGAATAAAGAAACGCTCCGTGAAATCCTAAGTTTTCGGAATAGAAGAAGCGAGGACCAATACGCTCCCTCCCCTTAGTACTACCATGACCTAAATCTAACAGATCGCTCCCTTTACAGCTCTGAACAGGCTCCTAAAGTATCTGAAAATCAACATTAAATACGCAGGTTGTCAGATTGGGTACGGGTATTGTGACACTGCTTAGCAGCAAAACATTTCCTCAGACAGGATTTATTTTTCCCCAGCTCCAACTACAGGCACCGAAAGGTATTTTACCTTTTGCCAGTGGTTCAAAGGAGACGCAGGGGAAGAAGGAAAAAAAAAAAAACATACCCACGTACAGGCGTATCCTGTGGTCAAAAGAAACCTCCCCTCCCGTACCAGAACTGGTCCCCGGAGGCCAGGGTTTTCGCCAAGACTGGCCATTCGGACTCCAGGAGTACCGGACCTGGGCCAAGTGACTGGAGACTTCTCACTCGGTGGCCTCTCCTGGCAGGCTGCCGGCTGCGGCCAGCCCTCCCGGCGGCAGGTCGAGCCCGGGCCCCGCGCGTGCTGCCTCCCCTCGCGGCCGCATTGTTTCGCGCGGCAGCCGAGCGCCCACCACAGGCCCGCCGCCGCTGCAGTGAGCGGAGTCGGCAGGAGCCCGAGCGCTCGCAGCCTCGGAAGTCTCGTCCCCTCCGGGAAGGCTGGGGGCGACGCGGGGCTTCACTCCCCAGCTTTCGAACCAACTCTGACCGAGGCGCCCGCGGCAGGCCGATCGCGAAAGAACGGCCAGACGCGGCGGCTGAAACGAAAGACCCGAGCCGCCGGATGCAGGAGCTCGCCCGCCAGCCTCGCCAACCCGACCCCCGGGGCTGCCCCGGCTGCAGAGCGCGCGCCGGTCCCCGGCCACCCCGGGAGCTCAGGGCCCGACTAGTGCCGAATGGTCGCCGCTGGTCGCTCCGAGCCGCCGGCGGGGAGGGGGCGGGGGTCGGGGGAGGGTCGCCTGGCGCCGGAGGCGCGGCCGGCAGCGCCGCGGACCCGTCGGCTCGGGCAGGTAGACAGCGAAATAAATAAGTCAGAACAAACTTTGCTTTCCTCTGGCCTTACCTTCCTTCGCAGCCTGCGCCTCCCCCGTGTGTGCAAAGCCGAGCAGCCAGATGTAGCACAAAATAATCCACGAAGGGTACCGAGTTTGAAAAACCATGGTGCATGAGCAGGTTTGATTTTAGGCTGCAGTTGGGTCGCAGGTCTTTAGATGCTGTTTGCTCCGAAGTGGGTTATTATTGTTGTTATTATTGCTCTCCTCGCATCGATCCCCTTCTGGGTCCCAGGCCGGCTGCTCCACGCTTAGCTGTTTGATTTCTCTCCCCCCTCCGGTACATTCGCACCGTGTTTGCTGCCTGCAAGTCTCCGACTGCAGACCGGCCGCTTGCTCCACACTCCAATAATATCAATTAGGGGGGAGGGGGCGGGGCTCCGAGCCTAGAGCCTCCGCCACTCCGACTGAGTGGCAGACGCAGCCCGCCTGCCAGGCGGCGATTCCCAGGGCCGGGGGGCGTGTCCCGATGAAGTGACCGCCTCTGCCTCGGAGGCGGGGTCGTTCGCGGGAGCCAATCAGCGCCGAGCGGAGTCGGGTTGCGAGTCCAGGATTCCCTCCCAGTTCGGTTGCTTGGAAAACGGGGACGGGTAGCTTTAGGCCAGCGGCGTGCAGCTTAGACCATTTGGCTTTTAGCTACTGCAGCTTCACTGAGCTGGATAAACCCGAGAATAACTCTCCCGACTTACACTCCTGTATATAGCAGTGCCGCTCACGTCTTCTCGAAGGCAGAAGCGAAACGAACCTTTCCTCGCCTACCAATCACCGATCCCGACCGGGACAGTGAAATTGAGCTTATGCTTTTAGAGAGGCTTTTACTTTTTTGTTAGCAATCTCTGCGGGTCGGATAACATCGCTTTAGTTTTTTGCCTTTTTCTTTATTTTTCTTTCTTCCTTCTTTTCTTTTCTTTCTTTCTTTTTACTTGTTTTTTTTTTTTTTTTGAAAAGTTTCAACTACTCTTCTATAACTCAGGAGATATTTTTGGCTACCACTTACCTCATTATCTGGAAGAAGAAAATTGAGCATTAACCAAAAGTATTTTCTTTTTCCAAACAAATTTTGCCCGCGTTTGCAGCAACCTAAGGCAAAAGAAACACTGAAGGGCGGTGGGGGGAAGGGGGGGGGATCGGGGGAAGAAAGGAAGTCTTTTGTTTTATGCTTGCCTCTTCCCTAGTCCTATCTTCAGTTACTTTCCCTGGCAAATGGGACCTTAGAAAACGTTCCCCGTCGTTTTCCTTATAGGCTTCTCATTTTCTGGGGTCTTTCATAGATTGCCCTGCTCCAGTCGCTTGCCATTCCACTGTGTAAATAACATTCAGTTTTAAAGAAAGCCGCCAGGTACTAAATCCACATAGCCATTCCTTCTACTTGGACAAACATTTACTATTTTCTGTAGTTAGTCCATAATTATTCCGTAATTATCGTTCTAAAGGAAGCTAAGACTAAAAATGTAACAAACATTTCCACTTGAATTCATCCAACCCGAGCTTGCAAGGGTAAGTGCGTGGAGAAATCTGTTTTCCATTAGGCAGTTTTGAAGATTTTGCAAGCAAGAGGTGGTTGACATTGTAAAATGAAGAACTTAAAAGTGTAGTGGCCAAATCATCCATTTCAAAGATCACGTTTAGTTAGATAGGTCACATATTTAAGATGAGCATTTTTCTTATTATTCACTATTTCTTTCTTAAGGAAAAAAAGAAGCTTCTGGGTGATCAGTCTTTACTCCTGATGGACAATAAGTTTGACCTCAGACTAAAGACTTCCTAGTTGACTTCTCTGGAAATGTGCACTAGGTCACCTCTCCAGTGTACAGTAGGGACTTCTAAGAGATAACAGCTCCCAGATACTTTTCTTTTTCTTTTTTTTTTTCATAGCTTTCTTCAGCTGTTTTACTTGTCTAATATAATTATACCGAAAAAAGAAATGAGCTTCTCTTTTTTTCCCAACGACTTTTCTTCTGTAGTTTATTTATTAAATGTTACATATTGCTAGCCATTAGATCTATTAAATATTTTAGAAATTATGCTTAAAAGCATCTTAAGTGCCCTTTAAAGATGCATAGAAAATGTAAAACGCTTAATAGATTAATCTTGGAGGGAGACAAAACAATCTAGACAAAGCACACTGGTTACAGAGAAGATGAAGCCTTATTTATGCAGACAGACGCAATCAGGGTAAAAGTTGGAAGCTCAAATTCAGTATTAAAAATATAAATCTCAATACTTAAGCTTTAAAACTCACAGAATCACAAGCTCACAAACGCTGAGCAATTTCTAATAGTCAAAATAAAATTTCCCAGATTTCAACCATTTCCCTGAAGTCTCATCTTCCTCTAGTGTCCCAGGAAAGCCTTGACAGTTTAAAATATCCCTTTCATCTATCGAATGAGTCCTACTCGGTGATAGGAATACAAACACTTCCCAATTAAACCAGGAAGCTAAAGAAGGAACATCTTCTTTCCCCTGGGGAGCATAAGAAGTGTGGAGCCTCCTGTTAGTGTTCCCTTCTTGCCATCAGACACAGGCATGGTTAAAGTCACACCCTTATTTTTGGAGATGAGTGTTTCAGGCTAACTGCTCTTGTGCTGGGCTGGCGACGTTCTCCCTGCTGATCAACACAAAGGTGTTCATTTCTAGAGTCACCAACCTACTGGCATATAGGTGTACTGATAAGGAAATCAGGACATTGAAATGGAAACGCATGGCAATCAAAAAGAGAATGTTCAATGTATAATGTTTTATAGCATGCCTTAATGCTTAAATTCATATAAGAGAGTCTTTGTAAGTAGCAGAGCATTTATAAGCCTATCTCCATGAAAAGCTGTTGAAATTAAATGGTAACAGATTTCATGTTTTAAAATAATATAATAATAAATTTCCTCATATCTATTAAAAAATAATTTTAGTCACATATGTATACTTCATGTATATTATTTCTTTTAAAAAATTTAGGAAGTAATGTGGTACTTATAGAAAGTGAATTAGAAATTAGATCATTTTTGCAATACAAAATGATATATAAAACAACATGCTTGACTAAAAAACAAGAATTTTTAAAACTGCTGTGGTTTTTATTTGCTCATTATACATTGTTTTTGATAAAATAACCTATTTCAATTTATAAAAATTAAATACATAGTAACAAATATTAAACTTTTGTTTTTTCATATCTTCTGTTTTGAAACATATATTCTAAAGACAGAATAGAAAGATAAAAACTGCCTGGCTGCATATACAAATATATAGCAGTTTTATTCACTTTGTGTCATTTCTCTAACAATTTACTACTAATCACACAAAATCATACATACATGAAAATTAATGTCAATTTTATTTATATATTCTAAGTGAGAGAGGCAGTTGCTATTTTCTTTTAACATTCCACAATACTAATATTTACTTTGGTATTTACCTCCGTGAAATGGCTTTGAGTTTTAAGAAGAGTAATACTTAGGAATAAATCATAGTAACTTCAGAGAATAAGGTTTATGCATTTTCTAATCGCAAAAGTGACTCCATGTGTTCACATGTACACATCTAGGAACTACATCTGTAGAGGTGCAAGAACACCCCTAGAGCTCAGCATGTTACCTTGCCATGGCTGTCAAACTGAATACTGATTGCCAACAATCACTCATTGAGCTGCTTCTGGACCCACCTCTTCCTCACTCCCTGCCCAAATGTAAGTTCATCAAGGAAGGAGGACTATTTCAAGAGAACCAGAAAAGGTACTCTGTAGAAAAACAAACAAACAAAAGACAACAGGTACTAAAACCAAGTTTTCAACTTCTGATTTCAATCAGAATGTGAACATTTTCCCACTGCATAGGAAAATCATTTACATGGTATGATTTATCTATTGTATGCAAAGCATTTCTTTGCAGTATAATGTAAACATAAAACACAGAAAATAATTTCATCTTGTCATCTCAGCAACAGACTTAGCAAGCAAAAACTCAAGAAGAAGCTTTGCATCTTTTGGAAATTGCATCCACTTGGCCATAGGAGATAAATGGCAAACTTCAAAAGATTACAGTCATAGTGTTTCACCTGCAATCCCTGAGTTAATTTAATATAGATTAGCTGTTAAGAAATAACCTAGGTTTTCACTGAAATGCTCGGATCCCTCAAAGCTTTCCAGTGTTCTCAAAAGTATCATTGTTTGAGGACTATTAAGAGAACTGGTTATTGGGAGAAAAATGTGTCACACATTCTTCAAAACCACTTGACATGTGGTTAGCATTCTTAAGAATATGTTTTCGTCAAAAGTAACTTTGCATGGGGAGATTCTTCCTAGCCAGTATTCACACTTATTTTTCCATAAATCACCAGAGTGGATATGAAGACATAACTGAAATAATGTGAGATACTTCTCCATGCTTTCATGGTTTCTCATCTTAAAAATTGTTATCTCTTTATCCAGATGATATTTTGCTGTCAAAGAAAGCAGTGGTAATTCAGTAACCACCAGGGGGCATCAGGTCTTCCTCTGGGTGTCCTGACCAATCAAGTTCACACTAAGAATTAACTAATTATGCAATATATGTATAATGTGAATATAACCCTAATGCTGCTTTTAGGTTTGCTCTCTGAGTTTACATTCATCTACCAAAATCCTTCACAAAAAATATTGTGATGTGACCAGCTTCATTTTACAAAGGCCATGTAAACTGGACAGGTTCACAGGAAACTTAAAAAGTAAAATATGTTTCAGAAAAAGTCTCTTAGTTATTTTTAAAAGTAAACATCTGAGGATGTCAGGCCTCTGATAGAAGTTGTGGTAGTTTCTCCTCCTTAATTTTTATTCAGTTGTCTGAAAATCTTTTGCCGTAGGAAAAGAGCCCCCCTTTCTCCTGGAGTGTTCTGGGAGTGGACCCATCAACAGATTCTCAGCTTTAAAGGATCCCACACTCTCTAACTTGAAGAATATATCAGAGAGTCCATCTTTTCCTAGCTATACACTACATTTAATCCAACAAATGGAATTTTCAGGGATGTCTGGCTAATTTTAGAGGATTCTGTGACAAGGTCTAAATAATAAGGAAATTCCACATTGTGTCATAGTTTGGAAGAGTTTCTGTTACAAAGAATGAAGTGCATGCATGGTGCCCCCTAGTTGCAAAATTAAAAACTCATTGGCATGATCTTCTCTGAACAATTCTATTTTCTGTAGAAGGCTGTACCTCACAGTTTGCAGTGACTTGGTGTGTGTGTGTGTGTGTGTGTGTGTGTGTGTGTGTGTGTCCTTTGTGAAGAAAATACTCACATTTGTATAAGACAAAAAAAGGGGGAAAAAAAAAAAACCTTCCTGGAAGGAGAGGACTCTGACCCAAATTCGTCTGAATTGCAAAGTGTTCAAAGTTCCGGAAGATCAGAATTGTCTGGCTCAGACTGAAATGATTCCAAATACCTGAGAAATGTATTCATGGCACAGGAAACAAAAGGACTAAGCTAGAAATTTGTTGGCTAACAGCCTGAATCTTGATTCAAGGCCTCAGAACCTAGCAGCTTGTCTGCCTCCCTTTTCTTCATTTAGAGGTATCCTTTGTTGCCAGTTACCAGGGGCAAAGAAATATTATTCCTCACATTTTGGAGCTGTGTTCTGTAGCTACTATAATATAACAAAATCGTCTGTTCTTGCAGTTACTAATCCTTTATTATTTTATTTTTTTACTAATCCATTATACTTTCTTTTATTATTTTTCCAAGCTTTTGTCTTTTAGTCTCCATTTCATTTATTTGGGAAACAAAACATGACAAGCAAACACTTCAGAAGTTTTTATACAACAAAACTGGCAATCATATACATTTTTAATCATGAATATTCTGATATATTAACAATAAGCTCATGAATACAACGATTAACTTATACAGAATACAGTTCATACAGAAATGGGTGAAAGGGTAAAAATTGTCAATGCATTTTAATACGGTTGTTAATTGCATTTAGCAGTTTAAGAATAACTATGAGCATGTGCAATACTGTATGAGACTTCCCACGCCTTTTGACCAAATGCACGAAGAAATGACATTGGACCAATGCTACATTCACAGGTGCCTAAAGAACAGAGATCTTGAGCATGAAGATCTTCAACAAAAACGTCTTCTTTACTGAAGAAGTTTCAACATTTTCATCTAATTTTAAAATGTTTGCACACCAAGTCAATATTGTATTCTGCAAGACAATCCATAGGATAGATTACAAGGTCTAAGTGATCACACAGTTCATTTTACCATTATTAAAAATGAGGTAACAATGAAAGCCATAGCACTGTGAATTGTCAAAGACACTGCTGCCAATTTAAGTCACGGGGGAGGACTTGAAAGAAAATTCATCTCACATAAAGGGATATTATAATGGAACACTGTATGGATAGACACAGTCTAAGGCGATGGCCCTTTCCATGACCATTAAGCTTTGAAGCCTTGCACTGTGGTGAGTAGCTGCTTTATTCTTTCCCTCTCTCTTAAGACATGGCTCACCTCAGAGAATATGTTCATATTCTTGTCTTTCTGATGAATCTTCCCCACCTAGTTTACTCATACACAATAATCTCTTCTGGAAACACCCACAGACACACACACACACAAACAATGCCTTCCCAGTTTCTAAGCACTTCTTCTGTCTACCATGATGCAAGCACTGTGCACACGCAACACAGCAATTGCTTCTAGAGATTCCCTCTGTACCTCTTCTGGAGCCATTTGCTGGTTTCTTTCAGCGGGAATTATAGTTTGTGGGATTTCAGGTTTCGGGATTTCAACATCTGGAGTTTTAATCTTTTGGGATTGTGAGTTTGGGGATTTTTTAAGCCTTAGAGAATTTGAACTTGAGGTATTTTGATCTTTCAGGATTTTGCTGTTGGGAGTGTGGTGTTTGCCACTGTTTTTTGAGATTATGATTGGCGCCTTTGTCCTTTGCTTTCTCACATCTATCGGTTGCCTCTGCTTGCTCAGGTTTGTCCTGGGCTCCTCTACTGCTTTTGTTCTTTACCAGCTTTCATAACTTCCCTTGCACTGTTTTTGCGTCTCCAATCTGAAGGTCTGACATACAGAGACAGGAATTTTAATGCCAGTTTTGTAGTACCTACATCACTGCCTGAATATACACCCACTACTAAGTTGTTGAATAAATTAATAAATAATTTTCAATTACTTCCCCCACATAATTTATCATGATCACTGGAAGGTTACTTCTACCAAAATGTTTGGCATAGATATTTCCTCCCCTTTAGATTATCTAGAGGCAAGATTTTTAGCAGCACCATTAGTAATAACAATTCAAATCTATAGATTACTAGAGTCTCTAATATGTAACGCTCAAAGAGGGGAAAATATATTCGAGGATGTATATTCATTTTTAAAGAGAGCTATAAATATTAAAAGAGGGAAGATAATTATTAGGGAAATGGGAGAATTAAACAGGATAAGTTCTCATTATAAATGCTTAGTGCATTAATTAAAAAGAAAATCATCTCTGGCAGTCTGAAGCTAGGCGTCTCATCTGAGCTCAAGCTGGTCTACTTGGAAGTGAAGGGTGATAACAAAGGCAAAGGGTGATAACAAAGATCTTAGCTCATAAGAACTATCTCCTATCACCCAATTCTCTTAAATTAAATCTCACAAAAACCCTAGGGCAGGGCTCTTCAGGAACCTCTAATACGGGTTTGTTCTGGTGAATTTCCAAGATCCAACCTTCAGAAACATCGTGACTAAAAGCATTCGACTCTACCCATAGGTCCATGATTCTCATATTGGCAACACATCAAAATCCCCCAGGGAGCTTTTTAGGGCTTCATCAGCAGAGGTTTGATTTATTTATTCATTTAATCATTATAATGTGTACTCAGAGCTGAGGAAAATTGATATTGAGCATCACTGCCCAATACACATAACAAACAATGTGAACTTTACACATAATTAAAGTTTTCTAACAACCACATTAAAATAGAAATTAGTAGCTATATTTATTTTAATAATTATTTTTGTCTCGTTTAATATATTAAAACTGTAAATCCAATGTATGTAAATAGCCACATTTCTATTACTCTGGATGACATGCAGCTAATGTTTTTTTCTACTGGACAATATATGTCACTGTATTCCAAAATTCTTCTTACAACACATTTTTCATTAAGGGCAGGTCATGAAAGTTTGAATAACCAAGCTTTTTCAAAATAATACAAAGTCACATTTAGGGAGCTACTTTTGGGGAGCACAATCTCTCATTTGTGGGAGTTTAACCCAAAGACACAACAAATTTTTCCATGAAGCTAAGGGGATTCCAAACTGGCTTTCTATGAATTCACCTGAGATGAGGCCTGGCCTTGTGTCTTTAAAATGTATAAAAGTCATACTCTGGTTTCTCTTCAGATCGCACAAATCTTTCGCCTTTTAAAATTCATAAAAGGTGAAAACTCGAGAAAAACTTTAAAAATAGCATTTATTTTGAAGGAACTGTGGAATCGCAGAAATTACAGCATACATTAAGTAAATTTCATGTATACATAAATATGCAGGGAGAGACTGTACAACAACCATCTCATTTCCTTCCTTGTTGTCATCTCCCCAATTGTTCTACAGTGTTAAAAGCATGAAGCTGATATTGGTACAGTACTTCCAGAATATTCAGGTGTCATTAGTTTCACATACACTGGTATGTGTCTGCACGTGTGTGAAATTTTACCCCATGTTTAGATTAATAAAGCCATTACTTCCATCAATAAGCAGATATGCCAAAGATCCCACATGCTATATTTTCATCGCATCTGCCTCTTCAAAGTCCCTTGCCCCCGACAACCCCTAATACCTTTACTCCTTTAACATGACAACTATACTATTAAGGACATGAAATGCTAGAGTATGCAGCATTTCTGATTTTATTCTACAAATATTCTTCAGGTTCCTACCAGTCGTTGAGTGTGTTGCTCATTCCAGTTGGAGAATGTCATTGCATTTTAAAGCCTACCTCCACAGTGACACACTTTCTCCAAGACCACACCTACTCCAGCAAGACCAAACCCCTTAATAGTGCTACTCTTTTTGGATGGATTTTTTTTCAAACAACCACATTATACTCCCTGGCCCCCAAAGGCTTGAAATCATATCAGCCAATGAACCAACTCATACACTGAAAAACACTTTTCTACCCACTTACTCATTAAAGACATTTAAGTGATTTTCTTTACATTTTATTTGTTGATTCATTGCTGCTATTTTGGTTTTGGGAATTTACTCAAGGTCTCCTCTATTCCAGGCAGCTCTTCTACTTCCGACTTGCACCCCAGCACTCCATGCTTTGACTATTGCCAACAGTGCTACTGTAATGTTCATACATGCACACTTTGGTAGGATGATATATTTTCATTTCTCTGGATTTCTACTTTCCTATCCATTGCTGAGATTAAAAACACTGACAAGAGGAAACGTAAGGAAAGAAAGGGTTTCTTTGCCTTATACTTCCGGATCACAGTCTGTCAGTGACTGAAGCCAGGGCAGGTTCTGAAGAAGGAACTTGAGCTTGATATTGAAACCACTGAGGAGTTGCACTCTGTCTCACTCACCAACTCATGCTTGGTATTTTGTTTTTTTTGGTTTTTTTTGTTTGTTTGTTTGTTTGTTTTGGTTTTTGAAGACAGGGTTTATCTGTGTAGACCTGGCTGTCCTGAACTCATTCTGTAGACCAAGCTGGCCTCAAATTCACAGAGATATGCCTGACTCTGTCTCCAGAGTGCTGTAATTAAAGCCACCACTGCCCAGAAGTTTGTTTTCTTCTACCTGCTGACTATATGCTAGGGAATGGAGCTACCCACAGTGGGCTGTGCCCTCTTGCATCAATTAGCCATCAAAACAGTTCTCTACAGATATGTCCACAGGCCACTCTAGTTTGGCCAATCGCTTAACTGAGACTTCTTTCACAGGTGACTTTAAACATTGTAAAACTTACAATTAAAGCTAACTACAGCAGCACTCAATAGCATAACTGGTGTGTTAGAAAGCAAAAAAGTGAAAATGTCACAGAAGAATATTCAAGTCAGCATGTGACATTCTGTCCAGCAAGTCTAGTTTCTTTGTATCTTTGCTGACACCTGCTGTCATTGAAGTTTACTTTTCACCACTCCCTGGAGGTAGCCAGTAATTTCTAACTGTGATTTTAATTTTCATATCCCTAGTGCTCAATGATGGTGATAACTTCTAATTTTATATTTTGCCCTCTGTATGTACTTCTTATGAGCTGTGTTTGTGTTTTTTTTTTTTTGCTCCATTTTCTATTGGATGTCTTAAAAATTGAGTTTTGAGGTTGCTGAATGTATTATAGATATGTCTTGTCCACAAAGATATCCTAGTTTCTAGTTCTTCATTCTCTTCTCTGAATCTTGTATGCTGGAGTCAAGAGTCCTACATCTTGTTAGGCATGCATGAGGAAGTAGCCTGAGACACTGGGCAGTATCTTGAGCATACATGAGATCTCAAAGCCTACCTCCACAGTGACACACTTTCTCCAAGACCACACCTACTCCAGCAAGACCAAACCCCTTAATAGTGCTACTCTTTTTGGATGGATTTTTTTTCAAACAACCACATTATACTCCCTGGCCCCCAAAGGCTTGAAATCATATCATAATGCAAAAAGACATTCAATCACATTTCAAAAGGCCCTATTGTTTTAACGGTCTCTGTCAGGGGTCCAGCCCTGACAAAATAGTTCTTTGTACCAGAGTGGAGGTATAGGAATGAAAAACATAACTCATTTGACTTTATTGGAAAAAAAATGACTTAGGTCACATCAACAACTATGGCTGCTCTGTCATGTAGACTAAATAACACCTCTTCCCCAGGTAACCTCCTAAATTACAATTAAAAAAAAAACAGACCAACGTTAGCATATCCTGACCACTTGCTTTAAATGGCATTAGGTTGTCTCACTACCACTATTAAAGGCTAAGCAACCACCTTTTGTGTGAAAGGTACAAATTGTGCCACTTCAGGTAACTCAAAATTCTGATTGTCGTAAAATTAAAAATATTGGCCCGTATAATCCTGCTCCTACAGGTCTCAAATTTATTTAAATGTCTAAAGTCCAAAGTCTCTTTTGAGAGTCACAAAATCTCTTAACTGTAAATTCAAGATTAAAAAGCAGATCACATTCTTTCAAAATATAGTGGCACAGGATATACATTACCATTCCAAAACATAGGGACGGGAGCATATGAGAAAATACAGGAACAAAGCAAGAGTGCAACCACATGGGCAAACTCCAAACTACATCTCTATGTCTAATATCCAAAAGCTCTTCAGATCTCCAAATCCTTTCAGCTTTTTTTGTTTGTTTGTTTGTTTGTTTGTTTTTCTTCAACATACTTCTTTCTCTTGGGCTAGTTCCACTCCCCATTAGCAGCTCTCCTAGGCAGGTATCCCATGCCTCTGACATCTCCAACATCCTGGGATCTCCAAGAGAGTCTAGGCTTCAACATCACAGCTTAACACAATGTAATCTCTAGGTATTTATTCAGAGACACCACTGACGCATGCCTGGCCTTATCCGATTTTTCTTTTAACAGGGCAGGAGATTCCAGAATCCCTTTCTTCTACCCTTGACTCTAAAGCCAGAACCATATGCCCAAAGCTGCTAAGATCTGCTGCTTACTGGGGCTGGAACATGTCCCCAAGTTCAATTACATCTTTATCAACTTTCAGTTCTCAATGATATCCTTCATTTTCTAAGCCTGATTACCGTGAAACTGGGTCTGTAGACCAGACTAGCCTCACACTCAGAAATCTTTCCATTACTTTTTCACCAGCTTTCTGCTTTGGACAGTTTATACATTGCCTAAACTTGGCTGTTGTGGAACTTGCTCTACAGTCCAGGCTAGCTTCAGACTCAGAGATCTCCCAGTCTCTGCCTCTGGGATGCTGGGATTAAAGGCGTGCAGAATCACATTCAGCTACAAGCATTGCTTTAATTCCTTTGCACAAATCGGAAAGTGAGCGGAGCAGGATCTTGTACTGAGGTCATTACCTTCTGCATTCCATTTCTTAACCTGCTTGCCTCCTTGAACACAGGGCTTAACTCTATTTTACTTATCTCAGTTCCTCATCCTCATTTTCTCCTCAGATTGATCTACATCTCGGATTTTTTTTTCTCCTCAGCTTGCTCCTTTTTGTTGTCTATCTTCATTAGGGTTAACATTAATAAGCACACAACAGACTCTATAATAGAATGTCTTGAGAATTTTCTCTGCCAATGGAATTAATCCAAAACTCTTCCCTTTAGTATCAGGTAGATTTTTTTTTCATACAAGGACAAAAAGCAGCCAGATTCTTCACCAAATATCAAAAGCTTTGTCTCTAGATCACATATTAACATTCTTCTTCTCTGAAAACTCTTGATCCAAGGACTCAAGTTCAAATTAAACTCAGCACCACCATCTTCCATGTTTCTACTTAGATGGCCCATTAAGCAACACTTAAAGCACTCAGTTGTTTTCTAATCCAGAGCTCTAAGGTTCACAACCCTTCAAACAAAAGCATCATTAGGTCTATCATAGCAATAACCCAGTCCTGGTCCCAACTTTTTTATAAGTTAGGGTTTCTATTGCTGTGAAGAGATAATATGAATGTGACAACTCTCATAAAGGAATAACATTTAATTGTGGTGGCTTACGATTTTAGAAGTTTAGTCTATTATCATCATGGTACAACATGGTGACATGTAGCAGACATGGTGTTAGAGCCGAGAGTTCTACGTCTTGATAGGCAGGCAACAGGAAGCAGTCTAAGCTTGCGCATGTATGAGATCTCAAAGCCCACCTCCATAGTAGCACACTTCCTCCAACAAGACCACGCCTACTCCAATAAGGCCACAACTCGTAATAATGTGCTTCCCTTTGGGGACCATTTTCTTTCAAGCCACCACACTACCCACGTTGCTTCTTTTCCTTTTTGGTGTATTCAACAAATTTCAAAACATGTTTCAAGTTCTTTGGAACTCAGATTTGCTAACTCCTCTGAAGATCAACTGAGTTGAGATTTAGACATACAAATACATTTCCACATTTTCTTCCCCACCTTTCAGTGCTATCTTATTTATACTTGTATTTTATTCTTTCCCCCTTTCTTCTCACAACACTTATAGATTTTAGAAGAATGGCAATGGGTGAATAAAATTGGTCTTCATGGACCTTAGATTCTGTATACAGGGCCAAATTTTGAAAAATAAGGTATAAAGAAAGCTCAGAGAATCTTTATTGAAAACAATAAATGTTGCTAATAAAGTAAATTTGATTAGAAAGCTCTTTTAAATTAAAGTACAAGAAAAATCCTTTTGGGGGCTGGAGAGATGGCTCAGTGGTTAAGAGCATTGCCTGCTCTTCCAAAGGTTCTGAGTTCAATCCCCAGCAACCACATGGTGGCTCACAACCATCTGTAATGAGGTCTGGTGCCCTCTTCTGGCCTGCAGACATACACACAGACAGAATATTGTATACATAATAAATAAATAAATATAAAAAATCCTTTTGGAAAATCATATTCACTTTTAAATTCTGAATAAGGAAATGAAATAAGTAACTAGGCTCAAATGTGGACAAAGTTGTCCAAGGTCAACAGTACTATTCATATCTAGTCCTTACATTGCCACTGAAGTTGATAGCTTTTAAAGAACACATTGAAAGTCAGTGCAACTAAAGTTGAAAAGGAGAGTTTAATACTAATAGGGGGTTAATTGCAAGAGGCCAGGTTAGCTGAATCTTGTAGGATCAGAAAGAAGTTTTTGATTAAATGGAAAGACTTCTTAATTTGAAACTCTAAATAAGGAAGTAACGTGACTCTCATTTTAAGTTGTGACTTTGGATAATGGAGAAAACAACATGTAGAAAGCAGGTAATGGGTTTTTAAAAACAACTCAATGACTGATAATGGAAACATGGACCAGGATAACAGCAATGGAAATAAGTGGAACTGCTTGTATTTCAACCAATATGTTGCAGTAGAATCAACATGACTTGTAGTAAAATTTAGGGAGGGACTGGGCTGTAAAAAAGTTAAAGATAAATTATTTTATCTGAGAAATTTATTGAATTTACTAAAAATGACAAATCATTACAAAATAGGTTAGGCAAGGTGGTGAATATACATAATATTTTAGATTTATTCTTTGAGATGCTTACCTTACATCTTACAAAGTACACAGAGATGTAAATGTTAGAATCAAGGAAGAAGTTGCATACAAAACCAAAAAACAAACAACAACAACAAAAGGCCAAAATAGGATAATAGTTGCATTGAACTAAACATGGAGAAACAACACAGAAACAAGTACATGGGAAATCTCACTATTCAGAATTTGTCAAGAAACATCAGATGAAAACATAAAATGTGAAAATATGGTGTTCCAGAATAGAATAAGACATCTTTCAAGAAAAGAAGTGCTTAGCTCTGACAAAAGCTCACTAGAGGTCAGACATGAGAATTTGAAGCAGGCAGATAAAAGAAGAGTCTTACACAAAAACATTGGGAGAGGCAGCATGTATAATTATCCCCATGTTGCCTATTAGAAAACTAAAAACAAAAATGAAAGCTACTTTCATGAACTATATTTCCTCCCAACCCTTTTGTTTTGTGCTAGAAATCCAACCCAGATCTTTGCATGCACTAGGCATACAATCTACAATTGGATCTACTTTAGGATCTAGTGTCTAAATGAGGACTAGAAACAGAAGATAAATAATGTAATTATTTGATAAGTTTTATGATATTTTGAAATATGCAAGCTTGGGAATCAACAACAATATATTTTAAACTAGTTGAAAACACATTCACTTATATATTGAAAGACCAGGGACTGCCTCACAGAAAAACTGGAACTAGGTAATCAATCACTGGGAGGCTCTTGAAATTGAGCATAAGATGTCAATTTCCCAGTTCCTAAAATCTGTTAAAGATTTTTTTTTTAGGACTAAGTTTCAGAACCCTGGGACTTTATGTAAAACGATCTGAAGAAGTAGAAAAACCAAAATTCCCATTTTAAAAGGAGCTGAAGAATGATAACATAGCATGGACATAGTGGTTAGGTCTACAGTCCACTGCTAATGGATGTGTCAGGATTATCACAAAGTTTCATCTTTACCAGGTTTTTTTTGCAAGAAGTCACGATCATAACCAGTTAGCTCTACTTCTACTTCCTTCAAGTTATTTCAATTCATTTGTTACTGGCCTATCAAGACACTTGATGTAAGCTCTTTCTTTGTTGGCAAACTGGCAATAAAGTCTATCTGTTCCAAAGAATGGCACTGTTAGTATCCAGGTAAATAAAAGTTGAGCAATTGTGAGATTACCTGTGTTGTTGTCATAGATTTCTGTCCCACCTCATCCCAAGCCATTCAGTTCCAAAGAAACACAAAGAGGCTTACATTAATTATCAACTGGTTTACCTTTTAGCTCAGACTTTTAATTAACTCTTACATCCTATATTAACCTATAATTCTTGTCTGTGTTAGCCACAATGGCTTGGTACCTTTTATCAGTGAGGCATTCTCATCTTGTTTCCTCTGTGACTGGGTGATGACTGCAGACTGAGACTTTTATCTTTCCAGAATTCTCCTATTCTGGTTGCCCCATCTCTACTTCCTGCCTGGTGACTGGGTGATGACTGCAAACTGAGCCTTTCATCTTCCCAGAATTCTCATATTCTGCTTACCCCACCTATGCTTCCTGCCTGGTCTCCCTGCCTATAATTCCTGCCTGGCTACTGGCCAATCAGCATATTATTAAAACAATAGGAGTGACAAGGTACATGGCCATTGCCCCCACAGTACCCTGTCATCATAGTAATATAATACGTCCATATCTTTCTACCCCTACTTTGTTGGGTGGTGATTTTATATGGGATTAATATATTGTATGCATATTATAAAATCCATCTGGGAAAGGCAGATGTGTGATAGATGTAATATAGGATTAGATGCAGAGAAAATCAGGGTGTTATGGGTCATGATTTATTTTTATTATTTCTCCCTTCTACCCATCAAAAAGGCTTCTAGGCAGTAGGGGCTGGCTATATCCCTTTATGTACATAAAATATTCCTACATATGTACACATGTTATGTATATCAAAAGCTATCATTTTAAATATAGAGTTACTATGGGAACATGTTCAAGGTCAGAATCAAAAGTCTATTTGAGGGAGATGCTTTCTTACTCATGTAAAGCTGGTTTTATCTGTCAGTGATTAAAGTGGGTCTCAGCAATAAACTGTCTTATGTATGAGTTCCTTGCTCACTATTTTCAACATGTAATAGAAAAAGTTAAGAAACAAACAAAAAGACAATAAGTTGAATACATTCTTACTTCAAATTGCTTTAAACTCAATTCCTAGACCCTTGCCTGAGCCCTTCTTTACTTATGGTCAGAGAACATTGGCAAACACTTCCATAACTGCCAAAAATAGTTTGAGATTCCTTGTAAAGTAAACATCTTAAAAGAAAATGATAAGTTGATATTCCCATTAGAACAACATGCCCATACTTGATAGAGCAATGAATTTTTGTTTATCAGCGAGACATGGCCCCAGAAGAAATCATTTACTTTCCATGCACATATACATATGTGTACATAGCTATATGCAAGCATATATGTGTGTACAAAGACACATATGAGCACACACACATGCACACAGATACAACCACACACACAAACACAAACTTAATGTATCTGTAGCTGATTAGAGACATATTTTCAACATACTTAAATGAGGTTGCAGGTTATTCTTAAGATGCTAACCAATAAATAATTTCTCTTTACATATTGCTTATCAGTTACTTTATAAGTCATTCAAATGTTCTTGTTTACACACAGGATGACTATTGTAATATAGTCATAGGCCTTTAAGCACCCTATAGTTCTTTTTAAAGGCAAAGATAATGAGAGACTTTTTTAACTTTTGGGGATAGAAATTATGAATTCTACGTGATCTGTCATGTACACTATGTAGACAGTGTGGAGAAACACTATTTATTTCAATGTCATCTCCTCCAACAGAGATCATTGAATTTGATATAAATCTTACCTTTGTATATATGAAATTGTTCTTCAGACAGTAGATATTTCCATTATCAGATTCCTTTGCTGTCTACTCAGGTATAAGTTGCATTTCTAAAACACTTTTGCATTAAATTCTATTTTCTTGGTTTGCCATCATATAGGAGTTTCTAGTACATTTTCTCTACTATCTCCACATTTGCTTTGATCTACTTTTCTTAGAGATTTCAGTAGCCATATCTTCAATACCTAAGGTCTGACTGAGTTCTAACATTTTGTTGTTAGAAAAATAATGTATGAGATGGATAGAATTCATGTTGCGTATTCATTAAATAAATGTGACTTTTTGCATGAAGTCAAGCTCCTAAATTAGGCATAAATCTTGGGAAAATATTGCCTAAGTTTTTGGCATTGCTCTTGGTGAACAAGAGCTAGACAATAAGATGGCATTGTTGAAGACTATGTGTACATGCATGCTTCTATGTGTAGGTATATGCATGTACATGCAGATGCCTGGAGAGACCTGAGAAAGGGTGTTGGATGCCCTATAGCTGAAGATAGAGGTGGTTGTGAGACACCTGACAGGAATGCTGAGGACCAAACTTGGGTTCCTTTCAAGGACTGTACGTGTTTGTTCTAATTTGCTTTCTGCTGCTATGATAAACTGTATGACCAAAACCAAGTTTGGGAGAAAGGATTTATTTGGCTTCTACTTCCAGGTTCCACTAATTTATTGAGAGAAGTCAGGGTCAAAAATATGCAGAAAATTAAGCAGAAACCATACAGGAATGACACTTATTGGTTCACTCTTATGTACTTTCTCCTCCTTTCTGCTAGCTTACTTTTATGGGCCAGGCCCATCTGCTCATGTTTGGAGCCACACACAATGTACTCAACCTCCCACATTAATCATCAATCAAGAGACAGCCTCTCACAGATAGGACCACAGGCCAATCTGGTCTGGGCAATTCCTTAATTGAGCATCCCTTTTCCCATGTGACTCTATGCTGTAGCACATTGTCAATAAAAATGATGAACACCAACCAGGACAGTACTCTGTTGTGCTGTCCCTTCTTTCAAGCCTCAAGTTTGTAGTTTTTAATTTGAGAAAGTTGTAATCATGCTTCAATTCTTCTCTCTAACTCCTTTAAATCAAAGAAACTTTGAATGTTTGCCAAATATTTAGCAATGTATTAAATTATATTTAACTTCATATCTTAGTGTTCTTTAGATTATCTGAATTGTTAGTTGTTTATTGTGTAAGTAGAGAATTTTTAAAAGGTGAATATATAAAATATATTAAAAGAAATTTCTAGTTTTTTATGTCTTCTTCATTAAACTTTCCAATATGATATTTAGTCTCAAAATAGGTCTGAGTCGTGCATTTTGTAATATGTATTTTGCTGTATAATCTAAAGATGAATTTTAAATAACTGTACTACTGTGAGAGCTTATTGGGTAAATTTTTCTACCTTTTTTACAGTATTTATTAATATAAATACTGCTGTTAAACTTTATTTGCATTGTAAAAGAAATGCCTGTGTCTTCACTATCTGCACTCTCAAAATGCATGACCTTAACCCTTGACCCAATGACACAAAGTGGAGAGATTGACACTGGGTTGGCCCTCATCAGTGTCTCTTGCACCTATATAATGACAAATCATGGCAGTTTCACCTATAACCCTGTAGCTTTACTGGAGCATTAATTTTGGACTTCCCAGCCTCCAGGACAGAAAACAGAAATATATGTTATTTATAATTCATGCAGTTCCTGACATTTTGCTATAGGAACACATACAGGACTAAGAGAGTCAGTCTGTGACCTATTCACCAAGCAGATGCCCTCATTAGTCCTTTGTTTTTCTGAAAATCAATGAATTTCGCTATGGTTTGTAATATTTTTGTCTTTTTCTTGCATGTTTTTATTTATACTGAGGATAAATTCAAGTAATATAAAATCATGAATTTTATATAAAGAACTCAATTTAAAAGAAAATGGCAGGTTCCACTCATATCCTATCAAATGAGACACAGTTGATCCTTGTGTACACTTTGTATAACTTACTGCCTATAAGAAAACCTTAAATCACCATGTAGGGCTCCAAATACATAAGTCTTTGTCAGCAATTTAGTCCTTCCTATATGTACCAATGTTTATACTGTAGCCTGATATGTGGGGCAATCAGGCAAGAAGTAGAGGTGGGGCAAGGAGAACAGGAGAATTCTAGGAAGAGGAAAGAATCTCCAGTCGTCATCCAGTGAGAGAGGAAACCAGACATAGAGGACACAGATGAGAATGCCTTGCTGATGAAAGGTACCAAGCCACGTGGCTAACACAGACAAGAATTATGGGTTAAGATGTAAGAACTAATTAATAAGAAGCTTTAGATAAAGGCCAACCAGTTTATGATTAATGTAGACCTCTGTGTGATTCTTTGGGGCTGAATGGTAGTGGGAGCTGGTGGGACAGAAACCTCAGTCAACAAATGGTGCCAATGTGGACAGCTAAATCCACTTAAAACCTGAGAGAGTTTGGGAAATAATTCTAGACAAAAAAGAACAGCATTAAACACGGCTTCTTGGTAGCAGCAATTTCACAGGTTTGTTCTTTTTGCTAGAGGCAAGCACATGTCATTGAAGAGAGACTTCCTGATTCAGCTTTAGTTGTAACACTTTGCCCCCTTTTTAAGAGGCCCTGCCACCAAACACTTAAATGGTGTTTATGAATTGCTGACAGCATGCTTCTTGGTAGTGTCAGGGACCTTGAAACTCCATAGAGTTGTGCCAATAAACATGGCATCAGTCAGTACCTCTGCCAAGAAGGTAGGCTCTCAGAAAGCTAAGGAATGTGTTGGATCCAGCTGTCAAACCTATAGCTTTAAAACATATCAGCCGGGCGATGGTGGTGCATGCCTTTAATCCCAGCACTCGGGAGGCAGAGGCAGGCATATATCTGGGAGTAGAATTCTCAACAGAAGAAGTTCAAATGGCCAAAAGACACTTAAGGTTATGCTCAACCTCCTTAGCGATCAGGGAAATGAAAATCAAAACAACTTTGAGATATCATCTTACACCTGTCAGAATGGCTAAAATCAAAAACACCAATGATAGCCTTTGCTGGAGAGGTTGTGGAGAAAGGGGTACCCTCATCCATTGCTGGTGGGAATGAAAA
>NW_026067931.1:1331066-1366506 GCF_014885135.2 Alexandromys fortis | reverse complement strand
TTACAGGTATTTTATTTCTTACTATAATTGAAAATGTAGAGTTAAATTTACAAAGTACCTAAGATTACTTTCCACAGTTTTTTTTTTTTTTGGTTCTATTTTTCTGACTTTGGTTATTAGCTGCTTAATCAACATGAGCTGGCTTTTCCGAAAAACTTATTAACTTGATCTTGCTATGCTGCCCAGGGTTCTAAGGGAAGTTCTATTCAAAAGTGAGCACAATTGTTTCCCTTACATAATGAAGAATTCATCTATAGAGAAGTGAACTTTAGGACTTTCACTTCAAACATTAGAAAACAGCAGTCCTTCCTCCAGATGACATGTGATTACAAAGTATGGAGGTGGGGTTGTTGTTTCATCAAAATGAGGAAGTCTGTAAGATAAGAATGAAGTTGGGCCAGCTGGACTGGGATTGAAAAAGCATGGGATAAAACCGGACTCACTGAACATGGCGGACAATGAGGGCTGATGAGAAGCCAAGGACAATGGCACTGGGTTTTGATCCTACTTCATGTTCCGGCTTGGTGGGAGTCTAGCCAGTTTGGATGCTCACCCTCCTAGACCAGGATGGAGGGGGGGGGGACTTTGGACTTTCCACAGGGCAGGGAACCCTGACTGCTCTTCAGACTGGAGAGGGAGGGAGAGAGGAGTGGGGGGAGGGGGAGGGAAAAGGGAGACGGGGAGGGAAATGGGAGGTGGGGAGGAGGCGGAATTTTTTTTCAATAAAACATTATATTACAAAAAAAACCATATCATTTAGCAAATTAAAGACACAGCTGGACAGAAAAAGAGATATATACAATAAAGATAGATTCAGATGAAGAAAATCTCTAGATGGTTTACAGTGTGTTAAAATATATATGTAGTCTTATGAGAGAAAAGAAAAAAGGATAAAATCCTTAAAATAAAAAAAAAAGAAATAGAGTAGTTGCGTGTGGTGGCACACATCTTTAATCCCAGCACCTGGGAGGCAGAGGCAGGTGAATCTCTGTGATTTCAAGGACAGCGTGGTCTACAGGAGTTCCAAGACAGCCAAAGATACACAGAGAAACCCTAAGTCAAAAAGCCAAAAATTAAAAATAAAAAATAAATAGAGTTTAAAATAAAGCCACACAAAGATGAAAAATACACAGAGAGTCTGGATACTGTATATTATTGTGGTGTCTGTAAATTGTATGGCTGCTGCTGAAGGAGCAACAGCTGCTAATAGACAATTGATTATAAATGATGCTGGATTAATCCAACATAGGTATTTTGAAAATGTCTTGACTTCAAAATTCAAGTCAAAAGGTTTCTTTGAAGAAGAGGTTTTGCTTTTGTTTCCACAGGAAATGAGAAGCTGTGGATTCATTCTGGGTTAAGAAAACTCAGGTTTCTTCAAGGAAGAATCCCTGAGAATCTCCAATAGGAGCTTTTGGCCCAGATGTCTGAGTTTCACATACAGAACAGTTTCAAGACTGCTGGCTGAGGTGCTCATTTTCTTTAGGATCCATAAGATTATCAGTGCTCCTAATCAGCAGGAAGTAGCCTGGAAAATTACGCCTGCATTCCCCAAAAATCTATTATGGATATTTATCTTTGTTTAGCGCATTGGTTACAAGATGTTATGGATAATAGTCCAGACAAAAAGCTAAACAAAGGATATTAGATTAAAGAGTTCTTGTTTTTTTTAAAAAAAAAAAAAACAATGAGGGGAAGTGCTGTGGGACAATAATTTTTTATCCTGTCACTTATATTAATTTAATAAAATGCTGATTGGCCAGTAGCCAGGCAGGAGGTATAAGTGGGGCGACCAGGCACTAAGAAGAGGTGGGAAAAGGAGAACAGGACAATTCTGGGAAGAAGAAAGGTCAGTCATTAGCTGTCACTCAGATATAGAGGACACAGATGAGAATGCCTTGCTGATGAAAGGTACCAAGCCACGTGGCTAACACAGACAGGAATTGTGGGTTAAGATGTAAGAATTAATTAATAAGACATCTGAGCTAATACACCAACCAGTTTATGATTAATGTAGACTTCTGTGTGTTTCTTTGGAGCTCAATGACTGTGGGAACATGTAGGAGAGAAACCTTGGTCAATATGGCCTAGATAATTTTAATAGAGCCAACATTTCAGAGCTAGAACCCAGAAGAATTTAATGTATACATCATTTACTGCATTATTTTTTCAGCAAAATCTATAACTTACTAAGTTATATTTTCATTTCTATATACTATAAAGATTCTATATGCTATAAAGAATTTTCAAGGAAAATTTATAGCTCCATATTATATCCTGCCTTGATAGTCTCATCTTGAGATTCTGGTCTGGCTTTCTTTAAAGATGGGCTAAAACCTGTGAGCTAGAATAAGCCCTTTCCCCCAAATTGTTTTTGGCCATGGTGTTTTATACCAACAGTAGAAAAGCAAAGAGGACATTCTCATACTGTCTAGTTACAGGCTGCTACTGTAGCCGTGGCATGAGTGATAATACAAAACAGTCAAAAACACTGGAACCCCAGGTTCTCAAGAGGCTAAGGCAGGAGTTAAAGGCCTAACTAGTTGTAAAGTCTGTCCATATCAAATTGGGTAACTTAATGAGGTCATATGGCAAAGATACAGGAGGAAAAAAGAGTGTGGGATATAGCCCAGCGAGAAAGCACTTTCCTAGGTCGCATGAGAGCCTAGGTTCAAAAACAACACCCATGATGCTCCCTCCACTCACACAACAGCAAAGAAGGTTTCAATGAAGCAAAATGTAGGAATTCCAAGTGCAAATATGTTGGAAATCTCAGAGTAGGAAAGCACAGGAACTGACACAGTGTCCTTCAGAATGCTATGGAGGTATCGGAAGAATCTCAAGATTTTCATTATTGTTACTGTTAACATAAATAAGAAAAAAAATTGCACAAGAGTAGAACACTTTTTTTAAAGAGATATAGTTTGAGTCAATAACATTCCAAGATGAAAATACGTCACTTTCTCTCCGCAAACACATCTGTATTTCAGGACAATTTTGTCACTAAATTCCTTTGTAAGCTATTTCTCCCATCTTAAAGACACTCTCATTTTCATCTTTATAAGTTATAGAAGAAGAACACTAATTTACTTCCTGATCATTTGCAAGGGCTTCTTCTGTTTGGTGCCCCATTTTTGTGGAAGAACCACCTTTCTTCTACAGCCGGCTAGATCAGGAGATGAACCGGAGAACTATCTCCATGTGGGGACAGATAGCAAGCATTGTAACTCCAGGGGTCATTGAAATCTTATAATACAACTAAACAAAATGAGTATGGATTTTAAATTTCCAACATATCACATATTCAAAAAGCTTGTGATGACACAGACTTCTATTTTCTTTGAGAGCAAGATTTCATTGCTAATTTAAAAATTCAGCTTTAAGTCATAGCTTACCTTCTAATTCCAAATTAAAGTAACAGAAAGAGTGTTTATTACCAGGCCTATATACACTACAGAGTAAAAATTTGTATTCAAACATCTTTAAAGTTTAGTTATATTTAAAATACAACCTTTAATACTTAAGCATAACTCTAAAAATAAAGTTATATTTAAAAATATTTGTTAAGCATACTTTAAACATTATGAATTAAAACTTATATTCATATCTGTGATGAATATTTTTTTATTTCAGCTGTTAAGTTTTTTTAATACTTTAGACAATTTGATTCAATGTGCAAGATCATCTTTGTGTGGGAAGATCACTGTGAATACCACAGTAGCTTACAAAGCTGGATTCTGGGCTGCTCTCGGTGTATGAGATTCGATTCGTTGAAATCATATTTATGCTACATTTACTGTTAGATAAAATTAATATATAACAATGAAAGTTGGATCAATGTAAACTCGAAAATAATAGAAGAGACTGAGCCTCAAATGAACTATTTAATACAGTCCAAAAAGGCAGATCCCAACTCATTATCAAACGTGAAGAGAAAGAAATGAGGGAAAACTGCATGATTAAACGCTTTCATCTGGAAATTTGATTTCAACATTCAGAAACCCTGCAATTCTCATACTTCATCATGCTCTTTGTTTATTACCAATAAATTAATGCGCTGATGGAAGGATTCATTACCCTTCCTGCACACTTCACTAGTTGCAGGTCATTTATTAATCTGTGTTATCTGGGGGGACTAAAACAGCTGTAATTACAACGTTAAACATTGATTAATAAGCAACTCACATAACTAATAAAAGAAACATGTAAAATGTGTATTCTTTAAAGTATTTAGTTTAAAGTTTTGTCCTCCTCGTGGGAATGAAGAATTTCAGAGTGCTATTAATATTCCTTCTGAAGGAACTCCAGTTGCTTTTGCAGCTGCTTTTAGTCACACCTATGAAACCCGATTACCAAAAAGAATTCAATTACATCAGGGAAACTCATCTTGCTCACGAGACAATATTAATTCCCCCAAATTAACATCGAAAATTGAAGCATATTTTTATGATTCTCTATTATTTTCCTTTAATTTAATGTTAAAAGCCAATACAGTCAAAGCTGTGTTTTTATTTCCTCTGTTTTGATTATACAATTGAATACACATCCATTTGCGGTCTTGAATTCAAATAGTTTACAGATTGGCAGCACTTCAACAGCCAGAAGCATATTAAAAAATGCCGTCGTTACCCTTTATTAGATTTCCAGTATAATCAGTTTGATTTAAGTGTTACCAGAACATTATTAAACGTCAGCTATTTTGATTATCATTAACAGTAAACAAGCAAACTACCTCACATGATACATGAACAAATTATACAATTTCCTTTGTATCGATACCATAAAAAAATAAAATGGCAAGTTAAAAGGGGGGGGGAGTTCTAGTCGATGTTTTAAGCACAATCCAATCAGAGTCATGGCTTCTTACTAAAGCAATTCTGGGGCTGTTAAAACCCCGAAGTTTGAAGTGCTGTGTGGTTTCCTGTACCTTTATCACTGAAGTGACTGATGCCACTAATTTCTCATATTCCTATCTGAGTGTCGAGATCTGCAAGGAGGTAGCTGTCAATTTCAGACTCCGTGGTGCGGCAGGAGCTAAGGGAGGAAGGTAGACGTTCAGTTCCACCTTGTCACCGAATACCCACAATTTAGAGAAGTTGCTGAACTCTCTTGATGCACAAAACAAAGGAGAGAATGTCCTAAAAAAAAAAATCCACAGAGCTGCTGACTTGCTGTTGGCACGTGCAAAATGTATTTCCCCACATAGCCGTGCAAGAAGATTTGTGAGCAGAGCAGTCAGTCAGCCGACTGCTAAAACTTTTAGGCCAGAGTGTCCTTATTTTCTAAATAGCTCAGATAATACCTGGTTCGCCGAAGATGGATTTGTCTTCTTATCAAGCTTCTATCCAATAAGTAAACTTATGAAAATACTCCCCAAAATGAAATAGGGATGTTAAAAATGCTACTAATAAATAAAAAAAGAAAGAAAGAGAAGCAGAATCATCGGAAAGGCCAGATGACAGAGACAAGGGGGACGGCTGTAAGGGGTGTAACGAACGAAGATGCATCCAGTTCATCAGTTTCATAGCAAGACTTCACGTGTTTAGTGTCCTCCAAGATTGTAGCTGTAAATAGTCCATGCATGTAAGATTCCCTAGGACACAAAAAACAGAGGGTAGGAAGAACATTCTATTGGGGGACTTGCAGTGCTTGTATAAGTGCAGGAAACCTGAGTAGCTCTTTTGGAGGAAAATACTTGACTAAGTACTCTCAAGCATTAAAAGTAGTAAACCATTACTAGCCTTATCTGGCCAGGTTACTATAAAAAGGTGTGTATGGGGAGGACATTTATTGGAATAAATCTGAGCTCTATACTTAATTTTGTTTGCATTCTCTATATTAATTACATATTAATATAGAGTGTTGGAATGGACAGTAGTTGTCATTAATTTCATTTAACTAATTAGTTAATCCATTAATCCTTGAAACCGGGATTCATTTATCCCGGCTGGCTCGGAACTTACTGGATAGCCAAAAATGACCATGAACTTCTATTGCCTCCACCTGCCTAGTGCATGGATTAAGTATATACTACAATGTCTTGTCTACTGGCTTCCTGAAATCAAACACAGAACTCCATGAACGCTATGCCAGCATACTGTCAACTGAGCTACATCCGCTTACCCTCATGAGTTCTTTTAAATCTGGAGAATTGATATATGGGGCTGGTAGTAGAAAACAAGGGATTGTTTCTCTTCCTTGTGTAGTCAGGAAGGAAGGCACCTTCCCTTACTTGTGGCCACGAAGGGGTTAGAGCCTCCGGATTTAAAAAGTTAAAAACTGACAAAACAGACAAATACAGTACCGCAAACTTCTACAAGCATACAGATACTATGACAGTCTTTCAAACAGTAAGAAAGAAAATGAGACAACAGCCATCTGGGTGGGGATTTATAGCCATTCTATTTTAGTTGAAGAACACTCTTTAAAGTAGGCCTTGGACAACTGACTGATGGATAATGCATTTATTTTCTTACTGGAGCGTATTTTTCTTCCCTTTTCTGTCTTGCTTGGTGCTGGGTCAGGCTAACTTCTATGGTCACAAAATCTGGTGCTCTTTTATTTTCTAGGGGAGTGGGGCTCAGAAAAATGGGAGGAAAAGTTCAGAAGACATCAGTAAGGCAGTGGGTCTGAGGTATCTGGCTTCTTGGCTCCCGGGTTGGGTGCAGCTAACATGTCATAAAGAGCACACCTCTGCCCTCTTCCTTCTCCCACTTACCTACGTGCTAGACCAGAGTCTGGCCTTCTGGCTATCATGATCCCTTGAACATACTGTCTCTGTAGAGTGCTTCCTTTTAACCTAGTTTTGCAAAGTACCTCCCAGTAAATCCTTCTGAACCACATATTCCCTTTAAATAAGACTTTTTTTTTTTCTCTAAGTGGGATGAACTGTTAGTATTGTAGACAAGGCCTCTGGATAGGAAGGAAGGTTGGCTTTTGTTTGTTTTGCTTTATTTTATTTTTTTGTTCTCTCATACGATACATCCCAGTTACAGCTTCTTCTCCCTCCCCTCCCCCAAATCCCCACCACATGCCCTCTACTCCAGATCTACTCGCTTCTCTTAGAAAACAGAAAGCCTACCAGTGATGTCAATCAACCTTAGCATCAAAGATGCAGTAAGACTAATGACCAGCCTTGAAATGAGAAAGGTGTTTTCAGTTAGAAAAACCATTTTGTAACTCTTGGGCATAACGTAGGCTTTCAATATTTTTTAACTCTCAAAAAATAATGAGAAGTCTGTATCAGAAATAGGTTTAAAAAAATTATATACCTTTATCGGTAAGTCAGGACCCTCAAGTCTTCTTCTGTCCTTATCTTCAAATAATGCTTCCAAATAAACCGCCTCATTTTACTTTTTGTCCAAAATTTCCTCATTATAATATATGCACCCAGAAAATAAGTTTTATTTAAAGTCAAATTTAGAAGCCAGTGTGGTTGCACACACCTGAAGCCCAGAGCTTGGGAAGTTGAGGCAAGAAGTCAGTTAAAGTCACGGTGGCCTACAACTGGAATTCCAGGTTAGACGGGGCTACAGAATGAGAACCTTTTTAAAATATCTAAACAAGTTTAAGAAAAAAATGTATTTTGGGAGTCATAAACTTCTAGTGTTTTTCATAATTTTAATCTTAAAATAATAGAAAAGTATGTCTTAGGATTCTTTGTGCATTGTAACTAAAAATCCTAAATAAAAAATAAAGCCATACTAAAATATTTTTTATTGCATTATTTATTACATTACTTATTATATTATCACTTTATCCCTTTCCAATTTCCTAACTATATTGCTCTCTTTCTCAGACATAGTGATCTCCCCCTTCCAAGTTCATTTGAATAGATCTTTGACTTAGAGGGACTGCTTACTTCCCGGTGGCAAATTTTCCTCCTCTTGGCTTTGTGTCACAGCACCACTCCGCTAGACCTCTGTGGTCCTCCTCACAATTCTTTCCTGAAACTTTCTTTTCAAAACATACAAATTCCTAAGTATTTCTTGGGGAAGGTAGGCTTCCCAGCATCCCTGCTGCCCATCTCCCTTTATTTACTTCTGCTCTCTGGATTTGCTTCTTTTCTCATTTTGTTCTCCAGTGGATTTTGTTCTTGAAGCGATTTTACAATTTTGAAAACAATGAATTCCATGAAAACAGAGGCTTTGACTTTAAATATTGCTAAGTGCCCACAGGTGAACAAATGAATGAGGCGGACTGATGTAAGTACTTGTGCTTTCTAGAAGGAACAGTGGAGTAAGGGAGACTTCAGAGAGCTGCCTTAGGGGGCTGTTCCTTGCAGTGTGGCTTAATCCATAGGACATGATGTATTTTAGAAAGAGTTCATGTCAATCTCCAGATGTTTAGATGTTAGTAACATGCTGAAGACCACAACAGATCACTGGGCAGACCAATTTAAGAGTAGCAAATTTTGGCTCTTCACTTAAGCCTTTCTTTTAGAACCAGAGACTAATTGTTTGTCCTGCAGAAGCTGTGCTTTCAGTGTAATGCTCCTTTAACCTGTACTCAATATGCTCCAAACTGTAGTCACTATTTCTAAAATCTCCTCTTTCCCAAAACATATCCCCACCAATTGCCTGAGTTAGCAACATTGAAAGCACTATCCCTTCCCTTGCCTCTCCCTCCCCATCTTTCCCAGAGTGTCAAGATACCAGATATTACATTTCAAAAACCAGGTTTATGGTTTTGCTTTTAAGACTGTCACTGTTCCTATTTTGAAGCTAATATTGTAATGTGATATCATGTAGTCTTCCTATCATCAAGCTATTCCTTTCTGGAGAGTTTTATTTATTGTATTTATTTGCATTTTTAAACTTCAGTTGGTCGTCTCTGCCTTTTATAGAACTTAACAAATGTGCTTCTCTAACCCTCTGGGACGGAAAGCTTAGATTATTCAAAGAGTTTTTTAGAAGCTTTTAACAGGGTATGGCCAAGTTTTCCTTGGTATCTATTTTACTCATTTCTACTGAGATCAAAACATCTCTTTCACAGTATTACCTAGAAAGGTATAGGATATAAATTCCTCATTAGCTTTACAATGAAGTACAGTACTTCACCCTTTTCTAAGGCAGGTGTTGCTGCTAGACCCATAGGGTCAGAACTCACTTTAGTTTCTGCATTAGTATCTTGGCAAAAGGTCTAAAGAATTACTAAAGCTTCCACTACTCTCATGACACAGAGCCTTTGCTCTTTGAACTGACTGCGTCTTCGCTGCCACATCTGGGTCTTTGTCTCTCCCTTACAGAACGCACGGTCTTTTGTGGTTTCCTAACCATAGCAAACCCTTTCCTGGCTTCTGCAAAAGTGCTTATTCCTTCCCAGAGCAAAGCTTTCTTCCAGCCTCAGGTCAAAAGTTGGCTTTTTGTAAAGGTTTTCCAGTTTTGAGGTCTTTAACTACTTTTCACTTACATTGTATTCTAATTACTTGCTAAATTTGCTCCTTCATCACACTCTGACTTTCCCTCGATTTAAATCCCTAGTGACTAGCAGAGTGCATGCAAATGATTGAAAGAATGAATGATGAAACTAGCTGTTGAATATATTAATTTTTAGTGTGTGTATGTGTGTGTATGTGTGTGTGTAATTATCTTTTGTGATTATGATTTAGCGATGAGATAGATTTCTGTTAAACCAAATCATGGACTCTATTAACTATGATAGTGAAACAGAAGGAATTCAATCAAAGCAATTATTGGCTACAATTAGTTACATGGTTGAATGTTTTTGACAATGTAAACACCTTACACACTACTTCAGGAGAAATGCTTTGGCCATGTCCCTTGGGTTCACTCCTTCACACCCTCTGCTTGCCCTTCTCCACTCTGCTGGCTCTCTGCAGAAAGGGACAAGTGGCACTGCCACAAGCAGACACCTGTGCTTAGCCCATGATGACCTCAAGGAGGGAAGGCAGTGGGCTGGAGGGAATTCTCTTCCAGCTCTCTCCAACAGTGCTCCCTCCCTTCCCTTAGTCTGGGCTCCACTCTGCAGTCATACACCACTCTTAGGTCATAGCTGATGCACTGGGCTTCGAGGCTTTCGTCTGCCCTGAGTCTGTAAACAGCCCTTGCTTGAATCATTTGAACTCTCTGATTTGACTGCACCATCTGTTTCTTGTTGAGAATCTGACTCAGAGTTTTCTTCTATCTTCATGATTTCCTATTCTGTAGAAGAAATGTAAAGTCGTGATGGCTTTTTCTGTTTTACTTTTTTCTACACAGCAGAAGTATACATTCTTTGAGGCAAGTGTGTATGCAAAACTGGGTTAAAAGTAAAAAGGGTGCTTTTACAAAATATAAACGTATTCCTGAATGATAGCTTATAATTATGGAGATTAAAGTTTTAGGAAAAGTTCCTGTCAAATGAGACTATTTATTCAAGAGTAGAAATCAATTAAAATGCATTAGAATGTTTCCCAGGGTCACTAAGTTTACTGAGGTGGGCTGTGATGCTGCACACGGGTAAATCCAGCACCATGCAGACTGCAGGCAGTCTGGGCTACACCGAGGGGCCCTGACACAAAACACTAAAAATTTTCTGCAAAAGTTTTCATGAGAATGTTGTGCCTAAAACACATAAAGTATAAAACTTCCTGCAGAGAGTGTTGATACCAAGAGTGAGAAGGTTTTGAATAATCAATATTTTTGAACAATTGATATAGACTCCAATAAAAGTTAAAAGCGTAAGATATGACAACTAATACATATAAAGTGCCAATCTGTAAGAAAATGAATTGTAAAATAATTGTATGACTTCTTACATAATGCAAAATAAAAATACACATTTAATTTTTCTATGCTCAGAGTATATGATGTGATATGATACAGGTGTGAAAACAAAATTGCAATTTTCCTAAAGAATCCTTCTCAAAATGATGCTCTGATAGATGTACATCTGCCACATCGTCCATAAGGAGGACGTCACAGTGAAAATTTCACATGTATTCCTTTCATAGCAAAGTTAACTTAAAAATTATGTTAAGAACACACACTTTTCTTTTCTTTCTTTCTTTTCTGGAGGGTAGGGGAGGTTCTCTGACTCTCTCTTTTGTCTGCTTTTGGCACCCTTTTCCTCTTAAAGGGCTGCCTTGTCCAGCCTTGATATGAGGGTTTGTGCCTAGTCTTATTGTAACTTGTGATGCCATGTTCAATTGATATCCCTGGAAGGCCTGCTCTTTTTGGAAGTGAAACAGAGGAGTGGATCTGGGAAAGAAGGGAGATGGGGTGGTGGGAGGTGAGGAGAAATGGGAAAATGTGGTCAGGATGAATATAAGAGAGAAGAAACAACAAGGTGCAATTGTGTCAAAGCTTAAAACACACACGACCATACATTTTTAGTTTAGTGTGAAAACTAAAAAGGAAGCAGACCTTCAACCTCTCTATTTTATAGACTTTTCTGCAGTTTTTGAGCCTCCAGTCTTTCCACTTTCCACATGGCAGACACTACCCATAGACTGTCTGCTTTTTAACAATCCCAAATGACTGACAATATTCCACTGTCTGAAGATAATCAACTTGAATTTGGCATGCGATTCAGCAGGGTTTGCAGATAAAATTGAGTTTTTCAAAGGCAAATATTTTTGCTTGTCTAGTTTTGTTTTTGTTGGTGTGTGATCTTCATATGTAACATTGATTTTATTTTAATTGAAATTTAAGATTTACGTTTTTCCCTCATGCATGTTTGTGCACCAAGCACATGCCGGATGCCTATAGAGGTCAGAAGTGGGTATCAGATCACCTGGAACTGGAGTTACAGATAGTTTTGAGCCACCATGTAGGTATTAGGAACCAGTCCCAGGTCCTGTGCAAGCAGAGCAAGTGCTCTTAAGTACTGAGCCATTTCTCCAGCCCCAGAACAGTGGCTTTGACAGCAATGGTACTTGTATGGGTTTGGAAATGTGTCTATTAATCATAGCCCAAGCCTTTGAAAGTGATGTGACAGATATTCTGATGAATGTGGTAGAGAAGTCCATGTGGAAGAAAATATAAAGCATCTATAAATCATTTGGTCCCACTTTGGTAGAGATACAGACAACTAACACTGAGAATCAATCATCACCAGAAATCTCCCTGATTGGCAGTCCTGAATTCTGACAGTGTTCTAGCCTTATCTACTACACTCCTCAAAGAACCTAGTTCTGTTTCTGTTTTTTTTTTTTTTTTTTTCACTAGTGTTGGAGCTTATATGCCTCCTCTGTGTGGTCACCCCTCTTCTGAGACCATTATACAACTATGCCAGAGCTACTGACCAGGTCAAAACCTTAGACTGGAGACTTTAGCCTTAGCTACCATGTACCCAAAAGTGCTGGAGTAGAAACCTCAGAATTAAACTCACTGTTATCTCTGCAATTCCAGTTTCCAGAGGAACTAGATAATAATTCAGTTCCTTTTAGCTGAGTACAAATGTGTTATTTTTGAAATATCCACCTACCAACTGGATCTCTTTCCCCGCCTACAGACCTGTTTCTGAATAGTGACCTTATTATTATTTTTTCTTTCTTCCTAAATTTCCTGGGCCATTAACCAGATTATAGGCATGCCCACCCTTCCTGCTGGGATCTAACACCTGCTCTTAAAAACTCCCTTTTGACTTTTGTCTGAATGCAAATAGAGGGTCTCTCACATCCTTTTGTCCACTGTTCAAGGGTCGTCCTACACTCTTCTCCTTTTAGTTGACCCTCTGGAGTTAGGCTCACAATAAATTGAACTATTACATTTAAGCATATTCTCCACACCTGTTCTCTCCTGGTGAGCTCAGGTTAAGGGCCAAGTGGCTTCATTCTTTCCACAGTTTTGTTTTCTTGACTGGAAGTTATCACAGCCTGGCTCAAATGTGACAAGTCTCAACAAACCATTTTGTTGCGCTCAGACCACTCCACAGCATACTCTGATTTCTGCCCATGTTGCATGGTGCTACTACAGCTGCTAAAAAGAATCCAACAAAGAAAAATCATGACATTGCAAAAGCACTCGGCATTTGATTCTTTACTTCTCACATGGTAGACATGGAGAGTGATTTCTGTATCCTTTAGAAGCTATTCCACTTTCTTCATTTACATTTAATTTTTAATAGCAATTCCTCTGCATATGGACCTACTCTCTTGGTGTTGTACCATTTCAAGCAGTGATTTTTCTCAAAAAATATGGATTATACCTTTTATTTCTCTAAAAGGGCCATGATCTTGAAATGCAAGTGTACTATTTTACACAAATAACTTTAGCTAACTGTGTATGTGTATAAAGTTATACAAATGACTATAGATGTAAAATTATCAAAATTAACTCTTTGATGCCTGTACATACAAATATGCAGTCTCTGTGTGAATGTATATATTTGGAACTTTAAGAAAAAGAAATGCCTGTCCCAACCATGGGGTGCTGCCCTGACCAAGGCTGTCCCCAACCCTCCTCTCTTACCCTGGATAAATCTGGTAACTTGACCTGGACGTTTGCCAGAGGCTATATTTAAAAACATAAAGCTATGGAACACTTCTTGGTTGAGAAGAAATGAAAAGATTGTGTACTGGATAGAACATGAGCCTCTAGGAGGAAGTAGAGGGGATGTAGATCAAGCTGTTATTCTGACGCTGGCGAGAAGCTTAACGCTGACTTTCCCCATACTTTCCCAGCCCCGTTTCTCTTCTTCCTTTGTAGGCTTGTCCCTCCTTCTCTCTTCTCTGCTTCCCTGTTTTTGTTGGCCAATATAAGACTTCTGCATAACTCCTTCCCCCTTTGCCCTTGTAAGGTAGAAGTTGCCCTGTTTTAATGCTTTTGTGCCTTTGGCCTGGGGTGCAATAGAATAGCCATGGGCTTTGTGGACCTTTAAGTGTTGATTGCTTGTTTGTTTGGCTTGGTTTCTTCCTCCTTAATTTAGAAAAATACTAAACATTCAACTCCAGCAAACCAAAAATAATCCTGCCTTCCCACCAAACTCTATTAAGGAGCATGTATTCTTTTTCCTTCCTTCCTTCCTTCCTTCCTTCCTTCCTTCCTTCCTTCCTTCCTTCCTTCCTTCCTTCCTTCCTTCCTTCCTTCCCCCTTCCTTCATTCCTCCCTTTCTTTTTTTCTTTCTTTTTTCTCTCTCTCTTCTGTTTTTAAAACCAAATGACTGATTTTTATATAAATAAAGTTTTTAAAGTGTGGGGAAAAGGGAAATACTTGTGAATTTCTAAAAACATTTTTATTCTGCAGTGTTTCTAATTGCATTTATTAATATAGTTGTTGTCCTTTTACTTCCAATCAGTTCATCCCAGTCAAATGATAAGTTATTTTCTTCTTTACATCCTGTATCCATTGAAATCTTTTGTTTTTAACCTTTTACCACCAAGATGAAATAGAGTTTTCACACAATTTCCTCTTAGGTTTTATAAAAAAGAATATTATTAATCCTGAGTTCAGATAATGATATTTACCCTTCTCTAATACCTTGTTGATCCACCCTGACTTCTCTACTAACTCAGCATCATTTTCTCCTCTTTTTAAGCATCAATAACTTAAATTTCTATTACCCAACTGCTCCTGTGTGTGGGGTGGGGGTGCCCTGAGATGTGGTCAGCCTACCACAGTCATACCTTTAAGGAAAAGTGGCTGTTCTTCCTCCATCAGCTGTCAAAAGCAAATAGCCTTTCAACTAAAGGTGGAACCTGGTGCCCACCCCTACCTGCATGCTTTGTCTAGATTGAGTTCACAGAGGTCTTGTGCATGCTGTCATCACGGGTATGAATTTTTATGTTTAGTGTTCCCATTGAGTGAAGAAAAAAAATGTTTCCCTGAAGTCATCTACTAACTCTGGCTGTTACAAAATTTCTACCCCCTCTTCTTCAATGATCCCTAATGTGTAGAGAGAGGGGTATTATAAAGATGTCCATGTACGGCAGCGGTTCTGAACCTTCTTAATGCTGAAATCCTGTAATCCAGTTCTTCATGATGTGGTGACCCCCAGCCATGAAATTATTTTTGTTGCTACTTCATAACAATAATTTTGCTACTCTTATGGATCATAAAATAATTATCTGTATTTTCCAATGGTCTTAGGTGTCCCCTGTGAAAGGGTTGTTTGACTTCAAGCTGTTTGCGATCCTCGGCTTGAGAACCACTGATTTAGGGTTTCATATATAAATAGCTGATTTCTTTAGTTAGACATATTTCAAGATAGGTTTTTAGTTTTCAGGCTATTGTGGATATTACTGTTTCCCTGGCTTCCTTCACAGTATATTCGATATCTCTATATAGGAAGGCTACTGATTTTTGTATGTGTGTGTGTATTTGATAACCTACTACTTGATGAGTGTATTTATCAGCTGCAAAGTTTTCTGGTGGCATCTTTATGGTCTTTTATGTATAGAATATTATTGAAGCTAATACTTCAAGTGCTATATAGAACAGGAGAATATCCCTTTCCTGTTACAGAGTTTAGGGGATTGAGTTTCTTTCTGAGTTTAGTATCATACTGGTTGTGGGTTTGTATTACATTGCTGTAATTCTATTGAGATATGTCCACAATATTGCTAGAGTCTCAAGGACTTTCATCATGAAGAGTTGTTAGATTTTGCCTAAGGCTTTTTCCATATCTAATTCAATGTCCCTGTGGCTTTTGTACTTTAGTCTGCGTGTGTGTTGTATTATACTTAATAATTTATATATATTGAACCATCCATGCATCTCTGGGATAAAGTTGACTTGATCATGTTAGATGATATTTTCAAAGCATTCTTGAATTTTGTTTGCAAGTTTTTGTTTTTCTTTTATTTTCAGAACTGCTGTATCTATCAGAAATCACTTTATAAATTGCTTCTTTTTCTGTGTGCTTTTCTGTTTTTTTTTTTGGTATTTGGGTAATATGGAATCATAAAAAGAATTTGGAAGTATTCTTTCTTTTTATTCATTACTTAATAATTTTAGGGATATTGATGTTATTTCTTATTTAAAGGTCTATTAGAATTCTACACTGTATCCATCTGTTCCCAGGCTACTTTTAGTTGTGGAATATTTAATTCCTACTGCTGCCTAATTGGTTGTTATGCACCTATTTAAATTATTTACTTCATCTTGATTTAATTTTGTTAGATAATAGGTATCTGTAACTCCATCCATTTAATTTAGAATTTCTAGTTTAGTTTTGTGAGGGTTGATTTTTCCTAAACTTGATAATAACCTAGTGTTGTGGGATATTTGAACACTGTGAAGATATATTGCTGCAATTGGTTTAATATAGAGTTAAATGGGCAATAGCTAGGCAGGAGGTATAGGCAGAACTTTCAGACAGAGAGAGGAAGCAGAAGGAAATAATTTAGGTGTGCAAGAGATGCCAGAGACACAGAAGAAGCAGGGTGGGAGTATGTGACAAAACATAAATTTACAGAAATGGATTAAAAGTTATAGAGCCAGTTAAAAAAACAAGCCTAAGCCAAGGCCAGGCTTTCATAATTAATAATATTCCCTTATTATTTGGGAATCAGCTGATGTGATAGAGGAAGAATTGTTACAACCTGTACATATTGGGGAAAATGAACTCTCACTTGCAGAATTGCTTCTACTAGATTTCTCTGTAGATAAGTCTGTGGGGCATTTTGTTGATTAGTGATTGATGTGGTAGGGGCTGAGCTCACTCTAGGCTGCTCCTGGGTAGATGATCCAACTGGCACACAAAAAAAAAAGCAGGCTGTGTAAGCCATGATGAGCAAAACAATAAGCAATACTTCCCCATGAGCACTGCTTCAGGTCCTGCCTCCAAGTTCCTGCTCTGAGTCCTGACCTAACATCTCAGCAAACAGTGAAATGAAAATACTGCTTCTTCCTCCCCAAGTTCCTTTTGGTAATCCTTTTTATCACAGCAATAGAAGAAAGCAAACCCAGACATGTGGTGCATACAGTTTTAAAGTGTACCTTGTAAGTCTCGGGAGTTCCCCATATCATTTGTAATGTTTCCCTACTATTTCTGATTTTATTAATATGTGTGCTCTTCTTTTGATTAATACAGACAAATGTTTGTCAGTTTTGTCAATCTTTTTATTAAGGAAAAACTGGCTCTGTTTAGTTGGTTCATTGTATTACTCTTTCCTTTTATATCTCATTAATTTCTCATTTGTTTTTGTTTTTCCAAGGTCTTCAGGTCCATCATGAAATGATTATATGAGATATTTCCGGTTGCTGTTGTTGCTCTTGTCTATAGGCACTCAATGTAATTAATACGCTTGTCTCCTAGGACCACCTTCCCTATGTCCCATAGATTTTAGTATGTTGTACTTTTAAGTTCTTTCAATTCTAGGAATTTAATAATTTCTGTATTGATTTTCCTCTTGACCCACTTTTAATTGAATAGTGCACTGTTTTGTTTCCATGAGTTTCTATATATTCTGCCATTTTTATTCCTATTGATTATGACTTCATTCATTTATATCAAATGCCATGCAAGATATTATATCAATTCTTTTAAATTTGATGAGACTTGCTTTGTGTCTTAGTTTGTGGTCACTTTTAGAGAAAGCTCCAGGGACTGCAAAGAAGAAGCAGGAGGAGGAGGAGGTATGTTATTTAGTATTTGTATAGAATGTCCTCAAAATGTCTATTAGATTCATTAGGTTTCTGATGTTATTTAACTCCAGAAGGTGAACAATGTTTCTCAGTCTTTTTCTATTGATTCTCCCCAACCTTATAGCCTTAAACCACAGGAGCTTTTTGTTTCATTTTGTTTTGTTTTGGATTTTTTTTATGTCAAATTGGATGTCTCTTTTATCAACACCAGTGAATTGAATTATTGTGTTGCACATCTCTTGTCCAGCAGACTTGGTCCACCAAGCATCTGGACATCTTGGTTGTTCTGCCCTCTTTACCTTTGGGTTTTTTATTTGGAGCCTTTTACCAAATGTGACCAGTAGAGACTCAGCTGCATGAAGCACAAAAAGAGTCACTGACTCCCCCATAGGCCTCTACCTGGACCTTACCTTTATTATAGCCAGGACAGACTTAAAAATGACTGACTTCTTGTAATATAGCATCATCACATACCTCAGTCTAACCATAAAGCATCCCCAAGTCCCTATAGGGGCTGCATGGGAAGTCTGGTTCAGGATCTTTCCCGTGTCAGCATTGATGAATTCCCAGGTGAGATTAAAGGGTAGGTGGTCCCCCAGGGTGCCTTGACTGGCAAAGTCCCAAAAGATGTGAGCTAAGGAAGCATAGAAATAAACCCGTCACTTAGCTGGGTAAATGAGTTTTTGCATTCTCAGTTTAAAGGGTCTCATGGATGTACAATGGCTCATGGATGTACAAAGTTCAGGGTTGATTTTCTCTGGATGGTAGTCCTCAGGATCAGTGTTTGGGTCGATGGGTTTCACGTGGGAATGGTAAATGGTGAGTTGAAGTGGGAATTCCATCCACTTTGACAGCTCTGGGCATTGTCAGGATGACACTGTAAGGTCCCTTCTAGTCAGGCTTCAAAGTCTCCTTTTTTGTGTTCTTTGTTGGTTACCAGATCTCCTGGCCAGAGCCTGTGGGGCACAAGAGGCAGTGCCTTTTCACAGACTATGCATAGCTGAGGCCAGAGTTGTTTCTGCACCTGAGATCAAACATGTAAAGAGGAGAGAAATTTTTGGTCTTTAAATTTAGTCAGCAATTCTGTCCTATGATTAGACAGAATTGGTGGTAACCTGACATAAAAGATCTCAAATGGTGTCAGACCTAGAATATAATGAGAATTGCAAACCTGATAGAGAGCAAATAGGGAAGAGAGAAACCCAGTTACTACCTGTTTCAAGGATTAATTTGGTTAAGCTCTCCTTCAGGGTCTGGTTTATCCTTTCCCCTGGTCTGAACTTTGGGGACAATAATCACAATGAAGTTTCCAATTGTTCCCCATAGTTATAATTAGTTTTGGTGTTACCTGAGTGATGAATGCAGGCCTGTTTTCTGAGCCCAAAAGCACAGGGAGTTTATGCTTTGGGATAGTTTCTTCCAGTAGCTTCTTGACCACCATGGCTCCCATCTTATGCTTAGTTGGGGAAGTCTCAGTCCATCCTGAAAAGGTGTCTATAAAAACTAGCAAATACTTACAGCCATACAGGCCTGCATTTACCTCTGTAAAGTAAATCTTCCAACTGGCGCCAGGCCGAGTTCCTCTCCCTTGGTGTCTAGTTCTCATGACTCCACTTTTTGTATTGAGGAGGCATCATGTGTGACATTGGCCTTAAACTTCTGCTATTTTGATCTTAAGTTCAAAGACCTTAAGATGTGCTTTTTTTCCAAGAGGTCCTGTAATTTTCTTTCTCCAAAGTGAGTAGTATTATGGTATATTTGTTGAACTAGTTGGGTGGTAAAGTCTGATGGGAGGATGATCTGTTCATCGGTGTCCTGAACCTTCCTCTCCTGTTGTAAATGTTTGTGCATAAGTGGATTCTTGAGAGCTCTTGCTCAGTGTAAGCTGGAAATTTTGGCAGCCTGGGTGTTACTATCTTTGGTGGTGTGGTCAGCAGGACGGCTGCTGTCTGGAAAGCAGCCTCCTTTGCTGCTGTATTTGCCCGGCTGTTTCTCCTTAAGATTGGGTCTTCTCCTTTCTGGTGCTCAGGGCATTATATGACAGCTTCTCTTGGAGCACCCTATATGGCCTATAAAAATCTAACATCTCCTGTTTGCTTTTAGCAATTTTTTGCAATCAACAATCCCCTCTCCCTGTATATGGCACCTTGGACAGGTATCTTGGCAAATGTATATTGGCTATCAGTATAGATATTAAGTCTTTTCTTCCTTTTTCAACTGCAGTGCCTTTGTTAGAGCTATCAGCTTGGCTCTCTGGGCTGATGTTTCAGGGGGTAGGACCTCTTCCATATGACTTCTTTCTCAGTTGTAACTGCTACCCTTGCATACCCAATATCATCTTTGATGAAGATACCACCATCTCTATATCATGTTACCTCAGCCCTTGAGAAAGGGACATGCTTAGGGTCTGCTCTGATCTTGTGGAGATGACTCAGGATGTCCAGAAAATCATGGAGAGGCTGATCAAGGTCTGGGTTTGGGAGCACCTGGAACATGGTGGCAGGGTTCAAGGCACTGCTGTAGATGTATTGGATGCTGGGTGGGTTTAAGAGCAAAGCCTGATTATGAGCAGCAGAGTGTTAGTAAGTCATTTATCAGGAGGGTGTTTAAGGACCTCCTTGATAGCAAGGTGAGTGGTCACTTTAAGAGTTTACCCCAGTGTTAATTTGTCTGAGTCTTTAACTAGTAATTCTGTTGCTGCTATCATACAGAGAGGCAAGGAGGTCAACCAGTGGCCACTGGATCCAACTTTTTGGACAAGTATGTTATTGGCTTTTGCCATGGTCCCAGGGTTTGCATCAATACCCCTTTGGCTACTTCCTTCTTCTCATCTACATATAAGTGGCAGGGTCTGGTGACTTCTGGTAGTATCAAAATATTTAATAGAGTCACCTTAATTTCATTGAAGGCCCTTTTTATCTGTGGGGTCCAATCGAGGGGAGTCTTCCCTCCTCTTGTGGCCTCATACAGAAGCCAAGATAATTCAGGAAACCCAGGGATCCAGAGCCTACAGAACTCAGTGAAACCAGGAATCCTCTGGCCTCTCAGCAGTTGCTGGGTTTGGAGACCCTCAGGGTGGTCTCTTTCTTTGCTTTTGACAGACATCTTTTGCCCCCCCCCGACCCTTGAATATGTACCCTAAGTAAGTTACCTCAGTCTGGCAGAGTTGAGCCTTTTTTGCTCACATACCCCATGTCTCCCAAAGTTTTAAGTAGCTCTTTAGTGGCAGCTTTGCAGGTTTCCAAGGTGCCAGCTGCTATCAGGAGGTCATCCATATACTGTAATAAGCTGGCACTGGAGTAGGCTTGTTGGTACTCACCCAAGTTCTCATGGAGTGCCTCATCAAAGATGGTAGGAGAGTTTTTGAAACCTTGTCTAGGTCATCTGTCCACTGAATCCATCCATTCAAAAGCAAACTTAGGCTGACTCAATGAAGCTAGTGGCAGGCTCAAGAAAGCGTCCTTGACTCCTAACATAGTATAGATAGCCCATTCTGGAGGCAAGATACTTGGAAGAGTGTAGGCGTTGGGAGCTGTTGGATGAATGATGTTTATTTATTTTTGATTTACCTCACAGAGGTCTTGCCCTGGTCTATAGTCATTGGAATTGGGCTTTTAAACTGGAAACAGGGGTATGTTTCAGAACAACTGGCAAAGGGCCAAAATACCCAAGTCTCTGAGTGATGTGGGATTTTTCCTCTGTTTGCTATGATTACCATCAATACATAAAGAAACTGCTTTGGACCTGTAGCAGGGCAGAACTTAGCTAGGCAGGGAAAACTAAGCTGAATACTGGGAGAAAGAAGGGAAGACTCAAAGAGAAGCCCTGTAGTCCTGCCAGAGACAGACACCGAAACTTTAGCAAGTAAGCCACAATCATGTGGCAATGCACAAGTTAATGGAGATGGGTTAAATTAATATGTAAGAGTTAGCCAATAAGAAGCTAGAGTTAACGTACCAAGCAGTGACTTAATTACTTCAGTCTCTGTGTGATTATTTTGGTTCTGGGAGGCTGGGATGAACAAGTGGCCTCTTCCTATATCTGAGGTGCTTAATATGGGGAATGATCCCCTGCTTGGCCTCTCTGGGTTTTGGGTATTGTTTGACATGCATCAATATTGTTCCAGCTTTCAGCTGTTTTAGTGGAGGGGGCGGGCAGTACATTGCCAGCCGAGGTTCCCTAGTTTTGCCCATGGTTGGGGAATATCTTGGAGCCCATTTTGAAGAAGGTTTTATTGTCTCTTTATTTAGGTGGCAGGATGGCACAAACAGTTTGTTTTTATCCACAAGTGATATGGTGAGCACAATTAGTACCTCTCCATTTTGATCTGTCACTGAAATTCCAGTCTTGGCAAAGTGGATGTGGGCCCCTATCTTTGTTAGTAAGTCTCTTTCCAACAGTGGATTTATACCCACTGAGGGATGACCAGAAAAGAGTGGGTTACTCAGACCTTTCATATGTATATTGATCTTCAAGCAGTGCATAAGTACTGGATCAACGCTTGTAGCCCTTGCACCCAGGATTGTTTTGGTGACATTTTGCCTACGGGTTATTTTAAAATGGAATGTTTGCTCCTGTGTCCAGCAGAAAATCCATGGGTTTCTTCCTTCACCTTTAGTGTTACCTAAGGCTCAGAGAGGGGCTCTGAGTCCTGTCCCCTTTAATCATTTATTTCTTCTGGTTTCAGTACCTTGGCTTTTGAAGCCTGTCATTCAGGGCATTCATTTTTCTAGTGACCCAACTTTCTACAGTAGGCACATCAGTCTTTCTGCAGAATATGACTATTGCACAGTCCCTATTTGAGCTTTACCCTTTGTGTGTTGAGTCTCCAATGGCCAATGACTGTCTTTTAGCCTCTGGGCTGCTTGATGCAGCTAGAGGGACTTTGGTGAGCCCCTGCATCTGTCTTTCTAAAGTCTTTGTGAGTCCCTTTGTCTGACATTTTTGGGGGTCCCCTACTATTGAATACTTTTTTAAGCAACTGCAGTGAGTTTAACCAATCTCTTACCTTGAAAACCTTCTAGTTTCTGCAACTTATGGTAGATATTTAGTATTGCCTAGTCAGCAAAAGCCAGGCTGACTGTAGACCAATTCTCCACTGAATCTGGATCCAAGGGTGTATAGGTCTTGTAAGCTTTAATAAGTCTCTCTAGGAATGATCCTGGTATTTCTTCAGGCCCCTGCTGTACCTGACTAACTTTGGGCAAATTTATGGACTGCCTTTTCATATGTTGAAATCCCAATTCAGTCATATCCAATCATTGAGAAATGTTGGGAAAACCAACATTTATGAGGTCTTCTTTGGTGGTCAGTCTTCCATCTGAGCCTGGAATCAATTTTCCAGCCTCAGTTATATCCCAGTCCCTCTTCTCAGTAGTGAAGAGGGCCTGGAGCAATTGGAAACAATCAGCCTATATTGCCAGGTGACTTAAAAGGGCAGAATCCAAGGAGTCAATGAGCCTTCCAGGCTCCTCAGAAAATTTAGGATTTTATAATTTCCAATTATAAAGGTTGCTGGTGGCAAAGGGTCAATGGAAGAGCTGCTGCCTGCCCTCAGCATCAGATGGGTTTACAGCACACAATGCAAGGGCTGTGGAGCCAGCCCCAGATGGTTGCTCCTCCCTCTTAGATGCACGTGTATGTGGGGGCTCCTCCACCCTTCGCCCTCTGCCCTCTCTTTCTTCTCATCTTGGGGCACCTGGGGGTAAGATGGTAGTGTTGAAAGGAATTCCTGGAGAAGGAAGGACAGGGGACAGGGATGTGATAGACAATGGCCTGTCTTCCTTTAGTTCCCCCTCCCCATTTTTAGCAGTCATAGTCACCTTTGCCCATGCAGGAGGGAGAAAGAATTTTAGTCATGCAGAGGGTTTATCTACAAAATATTGACATGTGATGATATAGAAAATCTGATCAAGGTGCCCCTGTGCCCCATAGGCTATGTTCTTGACTTGATTGACAATAGAGAGGTCAAAATTCCTCTCTTCCGGCAATTCCACATCAAGTGCAGGCCATTCATTCCTACAAAAGACAGAGAGTTTTTATGGGCTACAACTACCAAGTCTTTGACTTGGGCTTGGAAGTACTTAAAATGATTTAGTAAGATATTCATGGGGGTGGAAGTCACTTGTCCTACCTCTTCTTAGAGAACAAATGTAATAAACAGACAAAAACACAAGAGATTGACAGAGATGACAATGTGCTGGTACAGACTATGAGTGAGGAACTAAAAGTGAGCTTCTATCCTAGGTCTGCTTTTTAGTTGGAACAAGCGGTCCTCCTGTTCAACCAAAGCCCCCCTCTTCTCCTAGTCAACTAAAGGGACCTTTTGTCCCTGCTCAACCAAAGGGACCCAGTTGTTTTTCACAGGCAAGTCCAAGACATCTCTTAGTCCACATGACAGAGATACCTTTAGCATGTCCACTAAGTAAACCTTGGATTTCAGATTCAGTTACATTGAGCCTCTTAGATTAAAAAAAATGTAAACAAAAACTACAGAACAAGGAACAGAACACAAACAATCAAAGAATGATGACAGATCAAGACAAAAAGCTCTCAGTTGACTTATGGGCCTGATGGGTTATCAGGTGCTCAAGATGGTGAGATGCTAGGGGGGGACCTTCCCAAATAATGCACCAAATGTTAGGGTCTGAGAGAAGCATCCAAGGAAAGACCAACAGCCATGTATATAATAACAAGAGAGCTTTATTTCAACAAGTTTGGGTGACAAAATGGTGAACACCAAAGAAGATTACAAGCTCCCTTTAAGGGGAATTAGAAAAAATCCAGAGAGAAGGGATTAATCTGGGGCTGATTGGTAGAGGAAAGATTCCTCTGGGGACTGATTGGAAATGGTTTTGTACTTTCCAGTGGCAGGGTAGGAAAAGTTATCATTAGTTTACAGAAGGTTTGCAGGCATCTACTGAACCAGCAGAGGGGTTTTGGGGGGCCTGCTGAGGCAGCAAAGAACTTTGGGGGCCTACTGATCCAGCAGTAGGGGTTCTGGAGGTACCTGCTGAGTGAACAGAAGACTGTGGAGGTGCCTCCTTATTGTTTGCCCATAAGTTGTAGTTTTCTTGGAAACTGCTTGATCCCAACTCTGTCCCATTCTAGTAAAACCAAACTAAGCCCTGGTGTCTATGAGGGCTCTGGTCTTTTGCTCCCAACCCCAGATTTCTCATGGTCATGATGTTTAAAGGCAGCAATAGAATCCCTAACTAAGATAGGGAATTGGGGTGGTATAAGTGTTCTTAGCTTAGCTAGGGATAGGTCAAACTTCTAGACCTAGGAGAAAAGCTTCCTGTGGCTTAGAAGATTCTCCCTGATGATATTTAGAAGTCTACAGATGGCTCAATGGATTTTTCAGGTTGTTCTGAGTGGCAGTTCAGGGAATCTAGTAGATGTGGACTATGCTTTGTGTGTGGAAGAGGAGTACAGGATGTCACAATCCACTCAATTGGGGCAGAGCAGGCTAAGAGGACTCCTTATCTCTCATCCAGTTTTCTATGTAGTTACAGAGCAATGTGGTGGGATGGGAGGTTGATTGTCAGTAAGGTAGATGTCCTGGATCTGATGGTTCATATTAGGGGTTCTGGGTTGGTTTCCATGTGGTCCTGAAGGGATATAATGGGTAGGGTAGCTAACAGGTGGGCAGATGAACAGTCTGAGTCTGGGAATTCCCACCTGATTCTATATACTCCCAGGTTGGCACAGTAGGTGGGTTACTGATGGATGAGAGTGGCTGTCAATCAGTCTTGTAAATACCTATAATTCTGATTAGCTTCATTGCAGTCTCAGAGCCACATAGCGGGTGGGATGGTTGATAGGCAGGTGGGCAACTGGTTTTGGGTTTTTTCTTACATGGAATTCCAGACCATTATGTCTATGCCACTTATAATTTCATGTATTTAATATAGAATATATAAAATTATATTAAAAATTAAAAGATGTAGTAAATATGCTTATTTCTTCTTAAGCCTTATGGAAACCTCCTACTAAGAGATATGTAGAGATAGACAGGTAGTTAAATAAATAGATGGATAAATAGATAGATGATAGATAGATAGATAGATAGATAGATAGATTAATTGATAGAGAGGTGGCAGACAGGAAAAGAGAGTGTAGGGCATGAATTGCACAGAGCCATATTATACTACTCCTAAGGCTATGGGTCTTTGAACAAAATACCAGTGCCAAATGATGTGGGATACATTTTTTAAAGCCATTGCTCAGGATGAATGCAGAGTTCACCAAACAATCCAGACTTGCTATTCATTGTGGTTGTCACACAGAACTAATTAACAAGACTCTATTGCTGAAGATACAATGCACCTTTATTACAGGATACAGAGAAATTGAGCTGGAACTGAGCTAAAGGCTTTCTCTCAGCTTTCAAGCTTTTGTGATACTAAAAAATGCTATGCAGTCTCCTGAGGGAGAAAAGGCATCAATGGTCTTACTCTACACAATATAATACACATTTACTAACAAAATGTTCTCACCTGTGCAGTCGTGGCAGGATGATTACGAAAGTGACCAACCACTCTGGTAGGCTATGAGAACTGTTTCACAAGAGAATTCATTTCTGCTAGTGTAATTATTGCTTAAAAAATAAAAACAAACAAACAAACGCAAAAACACAATTGAGGAGGTATTAGGACCTACCATGGAAATGATTGCCAATGTTTAGCTAAACCATTATGGTGCACTTTTAAATTGCTGGTTATACCCATAGACATATGCTACTATGCTACTCTAAGCCTTAGGAAAAGTTTTCTTTTCAATGAATGAGAGTGAATGTAGAGACTCATGACTATTTATGGTTCAGAAGATAAGTGACAGTTGTGCCCAAAACAGTGCATTTATACCACCTCTTCAAAGGGTTAAAAATGGAGAAGAGATATGGAGTGTAAAAGCTGGAAGAAAGGGAAAAAGACTATGAAATGTTGTCTTCTAGGCATGGAAGAGACAATGCACTTAAGACCTTATGGCAGCTAAAACTGCTGGCAATGAACCTGCATAAGACTGGGCCTGTCAATATTTAATCATTGGTCAGGAAGACTCTTGTGAAACTGACTTTTCTATGTTGAACTTGTTGGCTATTGATAGATTCTGGAGAAGAGTGAGGATTATTTTTATTTACCTGCTGAATGAGCCCAAAAAGCTCCAAATGATAACTTCAAATCCATAGTCACATAGTTGCCCCTAGTTAATCTAATCATGTCACAAAACAAAACAAAAGGACATGACTGGGGAAAGCATGGGTATAGGCATATACATATATAAGGAATATAGGATAAAGTATAGGGGGCTGGAGGACTCCGAGAGGGTGCAGCAAAGAATGACTAGAGTGTATTTTACTTCTAAAATTGTCAAAAGCCAAATTTTATAAAACTTTATTTAAAAAATGGATAATTACCCTTATAACTTCTCCCAGTTGTCACTCTTTTCTGTCTTAGAGGAAAGTGATCATCTGTATTATATATATATATATATATATATATATGGTTTTCTTTCTAACATACATAAATTAATTAATTATAGAAGTACTTAATTATTTTACAATGCAGGTGCTTTTAGAACTCCTTCAGCCAATAGCCTTTAAGATACCAGCCCACTTGAGTGTGGTCTCTTATACTATAAATGCAGTTGTAAAGTGTGAGCTTACTCTCTTGCTTTTGGCTCTCACTTCTGGCTGCTAGATTCAGTTCCTTTTTTCTATCCATGCAGAGGACTGTGATCTGTGAGTCTACCCCTAAATAAATCACCCTTTATTATATGTAATTCTGAACTAGTGTGGGATTAATTTATAACTTCCGTCACTATCTGGTGCCCAAATGTGGGGACCAGCCCACTCTTTCTGGGCTCAGCTCACCAGTCACATGGCACATTGAGCACTGACTTTCACACCCCCAGCTCCAGCCAGTACTCAGATGCAGCAGGCTGCTGCTTAACACTCCCTGGCTCACAACCCACAAGCTGCCACTTGGCATGATACACACCACTGCCAATGATACCCATGGTGCACAGTCTGCAGCTCACACTGATGGAACACTTTTTTTTTTTTTTCTTTCTCCCTATCCTGAGCCTCAACTCTTGGAATCATTTGATCACCTTAATAACTGCTCTTAATTTATTAAACAAAGCATACTTTTTCAGTACCTAAGTAAGCAACATGGGCTGTTCACTGCTGCTAGCATCTCTCAGCCACAGGGCTGAAACTGTGACACCTGCTTCCCATATAACAATTATTACACATACTCCAATTTGTTATAATTGCCTTACAATAGGTAAGCTCTGAAAAACTACAAAAATTACTAGCGACAAGACTATCCATGAGTTCAATAATTATTTTGCTTATACTATGAATGGTATTCTAAAAGGCTTATGTGATCTTTTTCCTTCTACGTCCATTTATTTGATTCTAAGAATCAGTTTTGCTTTTCATATTATCTCATTAAAAATAGTTTGACAATAGGGACAATAATGAGGTACTGTTAGAAATAGTACAGTCTTTATAGGCTAATAACGGACAGCTAGTTGAGAAGATCAATATTATGGAGAGGAATAGCATCAATTTGACAGAATTATCAGAAAGCATGTGTGCTCTTGAACTTAACAATCAAAATCAGTAGAAAAGTTATGATAGATTAATGCATTAGGTATCTCTCCAGAAAGGTAATATGCAGAAAATTAAAATTATGTCCAAAGATGAGACATTATCTTTACTGGACAAGTTTCTTACCTTGGAATTCTCAGTGAGGGCATTAGAACAGAACACTGGACAGAAGATTCAGACTTTACAAAAGTCACTAATAAAAATAATTGAAAAGATTGGGCGCTTTATTGAAATTGATGAGCAGAGACAGAAAGTAAAAGGACAGGATTTAGCCTCATAAGTTCTTGCCAGATCCTGGGATGACTTACACAGACTTTTAACTTCATATCTGGTAATTTTCTCAGAAAGACTATCTTGCACAAAATACCCTAAGGCAGTAAAAGAACATACACGGGACCAATATGTATGAGTTATCTAAAAGAAATAAAAACAAGCAATAATTTCTTATGGATTACAATCACCTTTCGACAGGCAAATGGTGAAAACCTGGGCTTCAAGTAATAAGGCTTCTGAGCACGATTGGCTTCAGCTAATCTCAGTGGTCCTAGAAGATGCACCACAGCTGCTTTAAAAGTGTTATTGGAGAGAAGAGGCAAAAATTTTAGAACAGCCAGGCAAAGAAAAAGATTTGAGACTTCCCAAGAACAAATTCTTGGTGAGCATCATTACTCTGATACTCAGGAATATGCTCGCTGCAAACGCACCTTGTCCCTGTAAAGTACAACAGCTTTAAATGCTTCGGGCAGGATTTAAGAACTAGGAAAGAGCATTGAATCATATATTATGGTTAGAAAGGTTTAGAGAGAACCCTTTACTGACGTCTTAAAAAGATTAACTAAGGCTGTACAAGTAGAAGTGACAGACCCTGAAGCTAAACATGTACTTATTGAATCGTTGGCTTTTGAAAATGCCAATTTATAATGCAAGAAGATCCTTGGGCCTTTAAAGATCTGATCAGCACCAACAGATGAATGGATCTTGCATACAAAGAATGATGAAACATTTGACTATAGTACTGAGGCTTGAGTAGGAGGAGCGGTTTCCAATGGTATGAGGAGACACCAAATTGCCAAATGTTTTAATTGTGGTAGAATTGGACATCTAAGAAGTGATTGTAGACAAAGAATTCCTAGAAATATTATCTCCTCTGGGAATGGCAAGAATAGAAGGATTCAGTCTTCTGGTATATGTAGGAGATGTGGCAAAAGTTGTCTTTCAACCAACGAATATATGTCAATAAAAGACAGACAAGCAACGTGATACCATCAGGAAACTCCTTGGGGGGGGGGGCTCTCGCAGGACCCATGTCAAACAAAGTCCAGTCATTCCTAGTAACTGTGGAGGACATGTCTACTGGAAAAAACATGTACTGTTCTGGATGATGAAATAAACATGGAGGATGAATAAAAAACTCCTGTAGGAAATAGGAAACATATATTTTGGCAGACTTCTATAATGACCAAAGACCAAAACTAAGAGTGTGCATAAATGATGTTGCTATTGAGGGCTTAATAGATATAGGTGCAGGTGTGAGAATCTTGACATCCAAATTAGCCTCTTCAGAAAGTAGATATTCTATTTCCAGGAATTGAAACCGAATCTCAAGTGAAACAAAGCATGAGATGGGTTAAATGTGGAAGGCCAGGACAGAGAGGAGAAGGCTGAGGCTAATAATGCAGTGAATTTATGGGGTCAAGTTTCTGGAAAGGATAGTATGATATTATAAACAAAGATCTCCAGGCATTCAGGCTGTACAAAAACACAAAGTACCTAGCAAACCTTCAGAGATACTAATGGCCTTGCCTTTAAAATGGTTAATGGAGAAACCCATATGGGTTAAACAATGGCCTTTAACAGAAGACACACTGTAGGCTTGTACAGGAACAACCATATTGAAGAATGAACCAGATCTTGTAATTCTCCTGTATTTGTTTTAAAAAAATCTGGAAAATGGAGAATGGTGACAGATCTAAGAGCTGTCAACAAGGTTATTCCACCTATGGGCCCTCTACAATCTGGAATTCCTCTGCCTTCCCTATTACCAAAAGTATGACCTCTTACAGTTATTGATTGAAAAGATTGTCTTCACTATACCTTTACAAGAAAAGGACATAGAAAACTTTGCTTTCACAGTGCATGCTACTAATAATCCTTAGCCTACTAGAAGATACCAGCAGACTATCCTCTCACAGGGAATATTCAATAGCCCTACCCTTGTGCCAATACTTTGTCAATAACTGTAAGATACCATTCCACTTGGGTGTGGTCTCTTATACTTTAAATGCAGCTGTAAAGCACACACTCACTCTCTTGCTTCCATCTCCTACTTCTGGCTGCTAGATTTGGTTCCCATTTCCTGTTTGTGCAGAGGACTGTGATATGTGAGTCTACCTCTAAATAAATAACCCTTTATTATATGTAATTATGTGGAATTATTTTGTAACATTCACCATCATGCAGGGAAGTAAAACTAGAGCTTCACGCATGATAGAATCCTGTATCTATTCTATTCTATGCTGGGCATCCAGCCCTCCCCTTCCCCTTTAGTTTTAGAGTATCACCAAGTTGTTTAGGTTAACTTTGGATTTGGACTCTCCCTGCCTTAACTTCCCAAGTACTTGCAATATTAGCCTCTGTCACTAGGCTTCTCTCCTTTCTCATGGGGTCTCCGTCTCTCTGTTTCTGTCAGCTCCTCTTTTACATCACTCATACACTGCCAGCCTTGAGTATACTGCAATATTTGTTTCAGCCTTTTTTTCTCTGTAGTAGGCTCTCCTTCTAAGTGTATTCCATGTCCTTGTACCACAGGGTTTATCACATTTACTTTTATCGTCCCTTTAGATTATGCGATACTTTTATATTATATTTTATTATGAACTTAATTCAATCAATGCCCAAAACAAATAGGCATTCTATAAACATTACCTGAATGAGTTAGGAAAAGGAGAAAATGGAAGCAGGGCATCTTCATCGTTTCAGAGTTCTTGTGATATTTTGTTTTTATTGATCTTGTGATGCTGGTAGCTGACCCCTACAGGTCCCACCTGTTAGCCAAGTACTCTTCTGTTGAGCTGTCCCAGTTCCTATATTTTCATATTAAGACATTTTAGTAGCTGAATCCATTTTAGGGAGAGATTTTCATCATAAGCATTGGAAAAGAAAAAAAAATGTTGTAGTTAAATTTCTCTTAAGTAATCCCAGTTCTGTCACCAGTTGATGGCCACCCTAAGCCATTTGCTTAACCTCTTGGTTCTCTGTTTCTTAATCTATAAAATGAAATTGAACTAAAATGATCTCCAAGGCCCTTTCCAGCTCTGAAGTTCTGATTGTCATCGATGATTGCATAAATAAAAAATTCAATTAACATGAACATCTTAATCCCTAAGCATTATCACTAAATTGAGGTTTTCCATTTTGTGAAAACCAATTATTTTATATACACAGTAGGAAAAGTAAGTATTCAGATGTCTCTACTCTTATCTACAATTCAACATTTTTAGAAAAATCATTTTTATATATAATGTGAATGCTTTATATCTCAAATTAGAAGAATTTTCCTTGATTATAAGAGCATTGTGCCTGTTTTCATTGATCATTGGATTGATTATACAGTTCGTTATTGTTTTGTCTAAGCCAAATAAGAAGTGGAAGAGTCTCTATAAATCTAACGAAGTATTCCAGACTTTACTGGGTGGATTCCTCTGCCTAAGCCTTCAATGGGAGAGTTCCTTGTGTTTTCAGTGATGAAGTATGGTTTTTATGTCCATATCGATTTCCCTTTGTATTCTAATTTCAATTATGATCATACTCTGAGCATTTTAAGTGTAGGTTCTACAGAAAGACTTTTGGTTTCACTTACAGCTTTGGTGGCCCAGGTAGAAACTGCCTTCCCCAAATGGTTACCACCAGGAAATTTACTTACCAGGGATGTTATTGACAAAAATAAGAATCTGGGTACAAAGATGATCCAAATGAAGAAAAATAATTTCAAAGTATATGGACACTATAAGTTTAAATGGTTTCATTTTGGTATACAGGATTGTGATGTCCCCTTTCATTCTTCTGCTTGCTGAGATATAGAGTCACCTGTGACCCAAGACTCCGGGCATGCACGTGGGAGACCATGTTGACTAGGTTAACTGAGCTGTAAAGAGCTCTTTTCTGTGGATGGCACCATTCTTTGAGATGAAATGCTGGACTGCAAGAAAAGGAGACAGTATGCTGAGCACAAATATAAATCCATCTTTCCCTGCTTCCTGACTGGGTGCAGAGTGACCAGCTGCCTCAAGGGCTGCACCAAGCTTCCCCTGCCACAATGAACTGGAATTGAGAGTCAAAATAAACCCTTTATCATGCAGATTTAAATAAAAAAAACTCTGGTTGTGTCAGAGTATTTTATAAAAGCAACAAGAAAAAAGAAATCCTGAGATAACACTATGCAATAAACGTTAAATATGTACAATATACATAATGTGTTTTGATATATGTACACACTTGTAAATCCATCAACAGAATGAACATAATGAAGATATCTCTCATCCCCTAATCTAGTCACATGACCCTTTAAAATCTTGTTTTCCTGCCTTGCACATTCCTCCCATGCTCATTCTATCCCACACATTTCCCATCTGTTTTCCAAATCTGTAAATGATCTTGCATTTTAAAGAATCTTGCAATAATTGAATCATAAAATGTGCTTTGTTTAAATCTCAGAGTATTTTGACAGTCACCTACACTGCTGCCTGTGTTAGTAAATAGTTCTTTTTTGTCTTTTACTGAGTGGTATATGACTTGCATAAAATTAACACATTTGGCTTATGCATTCATCTCCTGGAGGCCATTTGGGTTGCTTTTGAGATTTTCCTATGAAATGCAATATTTCTAAGAATTAGTGTTAAGCTTTTGTTCATATATAGTTTTATTCATCTGAGAAGAAATTGAAAAATATGGCTGAGAAATATTGTAACTACTTCAAAAAACTGTCCAACTATTTTTTTTAAAGTAGCTGTACTATTTTACCAACAACAGCTTGTAATAATGTTGAATCTTCTGTATTTTCTTAATGATAGATATTTTCATTCATCTTAGTGATAGCATTTTGATATACGTGTGGTAGTACTTAACTATGTACCTATTTTTCAGATTATATAAAGAGCTTTAAAACTGGTAATAATAAACTAACCTAGTAAAAATGAGAAAAACATTTAATATGCACTTTAATAAAGAATCAATACAGATGAAAATATTTTAAAATGATGCATATAAAAATACATACAAAATGAGAGCATACAAAAATGAGAGCAATGCAAATTGTTCTATATGTATTTTGATTCATATAAAATTCAGTTAATATTAGGTGCTATTTATAAAACCTCCAACTGTTTTCCTGTCAAGTTGTTTACACTTAATATGACATTATATATACAATGTAATTCTTGTTTTTTTTTCCTTGCTAGAATTTAGGATATAAGTCCTTGTGTCTTTGATCATGACCTTGTTGTGGATAATCATGAATGAAACATGAATAGCAATATGTAGTAATTTAAAATTACTTCCTATTTCTCATATTATGTTCACAATTTTAACAAATGAGACTTTGTATAAACATTTAAATTTGCAAATCTACCTGTTGGACACTTGATTTTAATTTTAAGTAAGATGCCTTAGAATTATTGGTAGTCATCTTTTTTATACAAGTGCTACACAAAATTCCTTTTTTATGAATTTGATATCATGTTATCTATGTATTTATTATCTCAATTTTTCCTTGAATACTTTAATTATATCTGTATATAAAAGTCTTAGTTATTTGTAAGGCTATTATGACTTTAGCTTATCTTTTTGTAATGTTTATAATACTTGACTGTCGCAGGCTGTCTTTGGGCTGCCAACCAGCTCAGAAATCATGACACAGAGACCTATTATTAGCTATGAGTGCTCAGTCTTATCTTACGTTTGTCTCACTAAATCTTATAACTTAATTTATCCTGTTTCTCTTCATTTATATTTTTTCTGAGCTTTTTTTTCTTTTACCATTTTTTTTTCGATTCTGTGTGTCCCCCTTGCCCTGCTTCTTCCAAGTCTGGCTGGCTGACCCCAGGTGTCTCTCTTTCTCCCTTGTTCTCTCCTTTCTCTCCAGCCTGGATTCCTCCTTCTATTTATTTTCTCTGGCTTGCAGTCTCACCGATTCCTCCTCTGCACTTTTTATTAAACTAATCAGGTGCCTTAGGCAGGCAAGGTAAAACAGCAACAACATCTCTACATAATGTAACAAATGCAGCATAAATAAATTTAAAACACCTTTCCATATTTAAAGTAAGCCCACAACACTTGAAATTAAAAACTCTCATGTGGCCAGGCAGTGGTGGTGCATGCCTTTATTGCCATCACCTAGGAGGCAGAGACAAGCAGACTTTTGAGCTTGAGGGCAGCCTAATCTACAGAGGGAGTGCCAGGGAAGCAATTGCTACAGAAGGAGCCCCTGTCTTGAAAAACCACCAACAACCACAGCAACAGAAAGAGCTTTCATGTTGTCTGTCTACTAACTGTCTGTTATAATGACTCTTAGTCTTAGAAACTTTAAAGTACCTGGCTTGGTGTTTTGTTTTTACTTTCAATTTTTTCTATACTGCATACGGATACATGGTATAATCATGGCTTATATTTTATGATTTGTCAATTCGTTCTAGGATTTTTCAGATTTATTTTTTCATTATTGTTTTTTCTATTTTTGAATCTTTTTTCTCTTTTGTAAACTTTTTAATATTGACATTTATTTATGATATTACTTCACCAAACATATGCATATTTTAACCTATCAAGCACATATTTTCCCATTTCTCTAAAGATATAAAAATTTATAACTCTGGTTATCTATTTAAACTTTTTTGTTGAAAGAAAGTTATCTTTAAAGTTTTCTCTAAAATTGTGTTGCACGTTTGAGGTATTTTAAGTTACTTTTACATTATTTATTTTGTATTCTTTTATTGCAATTATTTATTTAGTTTGTGGGTGAGCATGTGCATATATCACATTAAGAAACAGCTATTGAATCATGTTTTCCCTTCAATATGTGGGTCTGGGGGGAGGGGACTAGGGCATCAGGCTCAGCAGCAGACATCTTTACTCACTGAGTCAAATCTCTGGCTCCTATTTTGTGTTTATATCTACAAATATTTGAGGTTTTGCATTAATGTTCCTTTATATATTCAGTAGACTACACTGAACATTTAGAAATTTAAGGCACAGGCTGTTTTGGTGAAAGTAAGTGAATTAATTTATATATATATATATG
>NW_026067931.1:1301525-1328480 GCF_014885135.2 Alexandromys fortis | reverse complement strand
TCATAGATATTACTTTACAACAAAGAAAAATGAGCTAAATAAACAACATATTCAAATAATCAAGACACTTTCATATGGTAACAAATTCTGCCCCTGTAGCACAAACGTAAAGGACTAAAAGTACCTAAAATATGGCTAGAAAGCTGCATCAGCTAGAAAAGGCAATTGTTAGGTGAGCATCCAAACTGCCTAGGCTCCCACAAAGCCGGTACGTGCAGTAGGATCAAAAACCCATTGCCATTGATTGTTCTTGAGGTCTCAGTAGTCCTCATTGTCCGCTATGTTCAGTGAGACCGGTTTTAACCCAGGCTTTTTCACCTTACTAGACCTGGATGGAGGAGGGTGGTCCTTGGACTTCCCACAGGGCAGAGAACCCTGATTGCTCTTTGGGCTGACGAGGGAGGGGGACTTGACTGGGGGAGGGGGAGGGAAAGGGGAGGCGGTGGCGGGGAAGAGACAGAAATCTTTAATAAATAATAATAAAAAAAAAGGCAATTGTTACCAAGACACACAAATTGGGTTCAGTACTCGATCCCTATTTTGTGGAAGAAGAGAACTTACTGCCACAAGTTTTTCTCTGAGCTCCGTAGGTGTGCCATGACATTTGTGTAAATGTGTATACCTACACTAACAATAAATGAATAAATGTGATACAGTTGAAAAAAAAAAAACAAAAAAAAAGTGGCTGAAGTGGAAAGAAGAGCTGCTTAAGTAATCTGGACAGTGAAGGTCTCTGGTGGAACATGGTGCACACTGGACCCAGAATTACGACAAGGGGTCACGAATTTGAAGCAGCAGAGCAAGGGATGGAGGTGGTACTGGGGGGGAGTTTAGGAAGTCCCTGATGAAAACTTGACTGGATGAAGACGGGCTATTTGGCTAGAGTATGGAAATGGTTGCATAGATCTCAGAAACCAAGTGAGGCAGCATGATTGCTAAGATCATCACTTTTGATTTCCTGCTAATCAAAATGAGAAGCCATGGGACATATTTCATCAGGGGAACAATGTCCATTCCACAATTTATGTTAAAAATAAGCCCCGTGAAACTGCTGACGGAGGCTGGGAAACAAGTTAGAAGGCTGCCTTAGTATAACATAGAGAAGGGTGCTTATGACCAATGAGGGTTTAACTGTGTCAATTAATCCTTAGAAAGATAAGTAACAACTTTTAGCAATTGCTAGGTGCTAAGATCCTTAGGTGTTAGGGAGGGCAGAAGGGGAAGACAAGGAGAGAACAGGAGGGGAGAGGAGAACTTGAGGGAACAGGATAACAGATGAGAGCAAGGAAAGAGATATTTTGACTGAGAGAGTCATTTGTGTGGCTAGAGGGAAACCTGGCACTCTGAAAATTCCCAGGAGTCCACAAGGTTGACCCCAGCTAAGACCCTAAGCAATAGAGGAGAGGGTTCCTGAACTGGCTTTGCCCTGTTGTCAGACTGATGAATATCTTAAATATCACCATAAAACTTTCATCTAGCAACTGATGGAAACAGAGGCAGAGACCCACATCAGAGCACTGGACTGAGCTCCCAGAGTCCAGTCAAAAAGTGGGAGGAGTGAGAATATGAGCAGAGGGGTCCAGACCATGATGGAGACACTCACTGAAGCAGTTTACCTGAGCTAATGGGAGCTCAGCAACTCTAGCCAGACAGGGAAGGAAACAACATAGGTCCCTCTGAATGTGGGTGACAGTTGTGTGACTGGGGTGGACTGAGGAGCCACTGGCAGTGGCACCAGGCTTTACCCCTACTGCTTGTACTGTTTTTTTGGGAGCCTATTCTTTTTTAATGGATACCTTGCTCAGCCTGGATATAGTAGGGAGGGCCTTGGACCTTCCCCAAAGCAATGTGCCTCACCCTCTCTGAGGAGTTGTTGAGGGGTGGGATAGGGAGTGTAGGTGGAGAAGATGGGAGGAGGGAAGGAAGTGGGAGCTCAGATTGGTGTGCAAAATGAAAAAAAAATTCTTTTTAAAAAATAATAAAAATGTGGGAAATAATAATAATAATAATAATAATAATAATAATAAACAAGATCCAAATTTGCAATGATTTAGAAAGTCTCAGTGTGATGTGTTTACTATGTCTCCAAAATGTAAAACTTTTATGATGAAAGTTGGGTGTGCCCAAGTTCAAGAGTCATGCTCCGTCCAGGGAAGCCTACTCAACTCCAGATGTTAGTGTCACTTCTCTTCCTACCGTTTTCTAAGAAGACACTTGAAAGAGTTAACTGAGGTAATATTGTTATTTTTGGCAAATTCATCTAAAATGCTAATACAGTACTTATCACTTCTTCCCCTTTCAAATGATGGGGCATTTTCAAAGGTCTTTGTACTTTGTATGTTTCTGTATTTAATGCTAGCTACGCTAATGTTAATAGTATTGCTTTTGACAAATTCAGTTCATCCAAAGCCAAATTAATTTGTGAACACTCACGTTTAAGACTACGTATTGAAACATGATGCTATCAATGCCCTTAGACCATTCATTAACATCCTTAGCATTTCTTTTCTGTGATATTCAAAAATTATGTTTAGATTCTTTCATCTTATTTTATAGGTACCAGCATTTCGCCTGTATATATGTGTATGCATCATGTGCATTCCTGGTATTCTCAAAGGTTAGATGAAGGCATCAATCAGTTTCCCTGGAACTGGAGTTGCAAATCGTTGTGTGCCATTGTGTTCATTCCGGGATAGGAACCTGGGTCCTATGCAAGAGTAATAAGTGCTCTTAACGACTGATCCGTATCTCCAGCTGCATATTCTGTTCTGTGCTATTATCAAGCAAATAAATAGGGACTAGGAAGTAAAGTTCCATGATAGAATATTTGCCATGCACGTGTGATATGCTGGGTTTTATTCTCAGTAGGAACCAAACAAAAATAAAATCAATAGCAAGAAGTAAACCTTAGGGATTAAGCATGAAATGAGAATCTGGAGATGAGAAATGAGTAAATTAGAGTATACATTTCTGTGATATTTTCAACATTTGAGATCTTTAACTTAATTATTAGATAGATAAGTTTATTAGAATGATTTTCTTGACAGCTCGGTTTGAAACCCTGATAAATTAATGATGTGTTTGATATTTGTCTTCATCACTAATTTAGAAGCTTCACATCTGAAGACTGGCACACTCCTGTTTTGTTTTGACTTGTGTGCATTCCTAGCATTTCCTTTCCTAGCTCCATTCTTGGCAAACTGTAGATTCTCACTAAGAACTTGCTGAATTGATAAAGAGATGAGGGCTATGTTTTTTTTTTTTCCTTCTATCTTCTCTTTGCATTATCTCACACACAGTTTTTTTTTTTTTTTTTTTTTTTTGGACTCTCTGAATGCCTGTACACAGCTGTGCTGGGCAGAGCAATATTTACTTTATACTCTTTAATCTGAATTGTACATGTGAATATTACTTGGTTTGGAAAATGCCCTTTGGAAGCCAAAAATAAAGATAAGAATCAAGTCTTCATGATAGTCTCATATAGGGAAATATCATGAGCTTTAAAATAAGGCTCTTGTATGTCAGAGCGGGAGGCTGGAATTATTACAAGTCACAAAATTCATGGAAGCCACTAGAAGCTAGAGAAGCAATGAGGAAGCCTTGGGTGAAACCATCCATGGGTATCCAAAGCCTTGTCTTTGAGTGCCTGTTTTCTAGGTCTCCAAGTTTTTGTGTCTTTATAAACTAATATTGCAATAGTTGTTAATAACAGTTTCAGAAAATGAGAGAACACAGACCAAGCAAGAAGTTGGAAGTTGGAAGAGGTGATGGCTTAGGGTTTACAGGATATAGAATAAACTTGGAGACAAATATGTTGGCATGTCTGCGGGGGTGTTTGTAGGAATGGTTAATGGGGTGGAATGACCCACTTTAAACAAAGAAAAAATCGTCCCCGTGGGCTAAGGAACTGGTCTGGCTAAATTGAGAAAGGGACCTGAGCACAGTATTCACCTGTCTTCTGACTACAAATGGGATGTGAGAAGCTAGCTTCCTCATAGTGCTCCAACCATGGCTTATGCACACTGTTGGACTCTATATTCAGACTATGGGCAAAAAGAAGACTTTCTTGCCTTCCTTATGTCGTTTCTATCAGGCATTTTGTTTTGGTAATGAGAAAAGCAAACTAATATAAACCACTTTTTCCCTTCGTTTGGCTACATAGAATAAATACAATAGTTCAGTAACTATGGGTGCCCTTGTCTATAAGCTAGAGATAATACATGTCTCCTGTCACTCCCAAGTTGCAATGAAATTAAGAAGGAGAACCCAAAGAAAATCATATAGGCATCCTCCTGAATATTAACCTTCATCAGGCGATGAAAGGAGACAGAGACAGAGACCCACATTGGAGCACTGGACTGAAATCTCAAGGTCCAAATCAGGAGCAGAAAGAGAGCAAGCAAGAGCAAGGAACTCAGGACCGCGAGGGGTGCACCCACACACTGAGACAATGGGGATATTCTATCGGGAACTCACCAAGGCCAGCTGGCCTGGGTCTGAAAAAGCCTGGGTTAAAACAGGTCTCACTGAACATAGCGGACAATGAGGGCTACTGAGACCTCAAGAACAATGGCAATGGGTTTTTGATCCTACTGCATGTATTGGCTTTGTGGGAGCCTAGGCAGTTTGGATGCTCACCTTACTAGACCTGGATGGAGGTGGGTGGTCCTTGGACTTCCCACAGGGCAGGGAACCCTGATTGCTCTTTGGGCTGATGAGGGAGGGGGACTTGATTGGGGGAGGGGGAGGGAAAGGGGAGGCGGCAGTGGGGAAGAGACAGAAATCTTTAATAAATAAATAAATAAATAAATAAATAAATAAATAAATAAACTACCTAAAAAAAGAAAGAAATTATTCATATAAAGAATTTTTTTAAAAAGCCGTGCAAATGATAATTTTAAACAAAATAAGCTATTGCCATCTCCTTTCAAAGCTAAATTGCTTAACATTTTCATGTCTTGTCACGTGCCTTTGAGTTCTTGATCAAAATGGTCTCTTAGTGATAGATGTTTGTGCTCAGTGTAGATCTTAAACATCGGAACATATGTGATGAATCAATTTGATAAAGGATAATCAGAAGTTATATTCTGATCCTTAGCATATATATTTAATTAATAAGGATTATAAATATGGTGTTGAATTTACATAAAATATCTAGATCAAAATCATGAGGTAGAGCCTGGGGAAGGTAACCAATCATGTGACCAGGGTTTCTGAGACAGGGTTTCTCTGTAGTTTTGGAGCCTGTCCTTAAACTAGTTCTTGTAGACCAGGCTGGCCTCAAACTCACTCAGAGATTTGTTTGCCTCTGCCTCCTGAGTGCTGGAATTAAAGGTGTGTGCCACCACCACCCAGCTTCATTTTCAAAATAATTCTGAGGCAACCTAAAACTAATCTTAAATTTCATATATATATGGCTAGCAATGTTGGGAGTCCACCTAAATTTAGTTCAGCTTTGTTGCAACTGTCCTCATGGATGGGATAAAGCACACACTTTCTTAGTGGTGATTCACCATGTGTCTGTTAGCTCACATTTTTCTTCTGTAGTGAAACATGCCTGTTAGGAGTCAAAAAGTTAGAAGGGCTGTGTGTGAAAGGTTAAAACCCTCTCTTCTTGCGATGGGTTTATCTGAAATGCAATGGACAATTGCATGCTGATAATTATTTTTGGAACGTGAAGTTCCAAAATCATAAAGTAGCTCGAAAGTGCGTTCAGTATGTTAATGATGAAAGAAAGAATAGATTACATATTAAACTCCTTGAAATTAGAAAATATGGCACGGCTTACTTTATGTTAATTTTATGTAATGATGGTGTTGAAAGGATTTGCATGTATAACAATACATTGTTCATGGATTTTCTTTGCTTTCACACTATATTTCTTTATGATTTTGAGAAATTTCTCAAAAGAAACTTATTGGCATTTGGTGAGCAAGATGGCTAATTGGCATGCATAATGGAAGTTTTCCTCGTATTTGTTTTCTTTCCAAGTCTGAGTCTTTTAATTTTGACAAAATGCTATTGACTCCATTGTTAGGAATCTTTTGCCTTAAAGAAACCTTACATAACACCGATTTACACACACACAGAGCGGTAGATCCTCTTGCCCGGTCGATATGTTTGATGAAAGGGAACCTGGCAATTCATGAAAGAACAGACGGTGGGGGCCCTCGTTAATCTTCTAATAGTTTGTTTTGTCATCCCTCTCTAAAGTTGCTGCCTTGTAAAGTGTTTGTGGTAAAGTGAGAACACTTTTGCTTTCAACCAAGCAATGCCATCAAGCCAGATCTCAACAAAAGCCACTGATCCCTTTCAAACAGTTTCAGCCTCAGCTGTGCCATTGGCCGAGCTCCTGGGCCTGTGAAAGCGGGACGCTGTTTGTTTAACTGTGCTTCCCAATGCAAACAAGCTGAGAAAATACTGCTCTTTGGGTCGTTTTTGTATGTCTCCTGGTAGTAATATGCTTCTGCCATTAGTGGCTAGAAAAATACGTTGCAAGCAGATGTTCAGCTTCCCTTTGAAAAAAAAGCTTGTTAAGTATTTCTTTAAATATTGTAGGTAGATAACATGGTTTGGTTTAGAATTAGAAGAATAAAGAGAATGACTTACAGCGTACATATAAAATAACTTGTCAGTAGTTTATAAAGTGACTTCAAGATTAGGGAATACATTTCGGTGACTAAAAATTAAAATTTAATAATGTAAAAAAATAATTTTTGATTATCTTTCAATGTTTGTTATATTTGCAGTTACAGTTAACAATAATCTTTCATATGGTTGTTGTGTTTACTTTGCAATCTTCACTGCAATGAGAAGACATGTCTAAGCATTGTCAAAAATTTCTCTCAACACTCAAAAGAACTGGGCTGTATTAGATTTTGTGTACGATATTAGTAGAATGGTGATTTATAAAAGAGACACTAGCAGGGCTCATCTGGAATAGCGCTTCCCTTGGTGCAGCTTGAACGCTGGTACAAAGCATCTGATTATCTTTGCTAATATCTCCTTAGAGAGACGATCAGGTTATAGCACATAGCCATTTTCACACTAGAAAATAATTCAATTCCTTTGACATAAAACACTCCTTGAAATTGGTAGGAATATACGAAGGAAAATTTACATATGTATGTGTATCTCTCCACAAAATTTGCATTTCAAAGTTTTTAATTTAAAATGTAAGAATCTATGAAAGAAGTATTCATAAGGCAATCATCCTAGGAAAAATGGTCTGTGCATTGCACGTGCGAATGGTGGTATATAGACATGTGTATGTATGTATGTAAGTACTATCAGTAATCTCTAAGAAAAAATTAAAAATAAAAATAAAGTTCAAATTGTTGAATTTTGTTTAGAATTTTTTATATAGCACACACAGTATTGTGAGTTTCCAACATTGTCTCCATAATATCAGTATTTGCATCCCTTGGGAATTTCTCAAAGCTGCAAATTTGGGTCCCATTTGAACATTACTAATTAGAAATTCTGGGTTGTGGAGTTTCTGCTGAACTGTTGAAGTCTCCATGTATCAGGTGCACACTAACCTTTGCAAGCCATTGCTCTATACAACATGCAAGTTGAGATCTGCTATTGACTCTAAACCAGTGTCTTTTCCAAAGTTTTAAATTAAGGGGGAGATTGATTTATAGGCTGATCCTTATTTACTTGATAAAGTGAAGATAAAGGTTTTTTTTTCCTAAGTAAAATAATGTTGTTGGTGTTATATGTTGGAGATATTTATGCTTCAAACACAAAATGATATTTTGGTATGTCTGTATAACAAGATGTGACCTAATAAGATTGACATACAGTCCTTGATGGTCACTTTAGCTAGGCTTATAGGGAATTCAGTGGAGAATCACATTCGGATCACTGGTTCTTACACCTCTTCCCAGATTGTCTCACCATAGTCTACAGTGCTCAGAGCAAGGCATCACAGCATATGTGCATCTGCCTCCTCATCCTTTTGTACTCCGCTTTCTGGAAAAATACCTATGACAGAAATACACAATTAAATCTCAGTGTCATGCTCGGCTGACTTTGGTGGGAGAATGGTGAACGAGTGATATTTTCGAATAGATTTGATCATCACCATAAGCTTTGTTTCTGGCAGAGGATGTTATAGTCTAGCCATAAATACATTAGAAAAACAACTATCATTTTTTTTTTCTGGGTAGATACAAATTTAAACGCCTCCTATCATACTGAGAGTCAAATGTTAATACTGTTTGCTATTGAATAGTATGTTATTCAAATACTTTAGAAGCTTAGCAGAATAAAGCTATGTTTGCTTTATTCTCCTATCTATGTATTGGTGATGTGTATTCCTAAAATGCTATTTCTTGAAATAAGGTATATTTACAAAAATACATTTAAAAATATAAAATAATTAAGTTGATGTATAACTGTTCATGTAATATTAACTGGGCAATAGAATTTTAACTTCACCATTTCAAATTCTTATAGAAATATATCATTCTGGGGTATATAAGACCTCCTCCACTCAAGTATGTAAATGGACTTTGAGCATGTTCTGTTCCATATTTTACAGCCCTCCACTGAATGCCACGATCCCCTTTCACTTGTTCCCTTTGGTCCCAGCCATAGTTTTACTTCAGCATTATTCTCGTCTGTACAGATAAGATTTTATGTATTTATATGGCTCACAATTGGAAGGAAACATCATTATTAGTTTTTCTAAGTGACTTAATTTGCCTCATATGATATTCCACATCTGCATCACATTGCTACAAAGTTCATGCTTTATTCATGGCTTTAAAATGTCATTATGTATATCAAACCCCTTTCATTTATCTGCTCCTGTATTTGACACTTGGGTCCGTTCTATAGCCTAGCTGTGATGAAAAGTGTTGCAGTTAAACATGACTGTCATAGTTATACTCAGGAAAGTCTTGCTTTCCTGTCTTTGTTCTATAGCAAACCTTTGTCTCATAGCCTAATTTCATGAGGTCCCACTTGCAATTTCTGTTGTTCCCTGAGCAGATGGAATTTTATTCAGAAAGTGATGTTCTATGCTAACATCTTAGAATATTCCTATTTCTTTCTCTTTCTCTCTCCAGTTTAGAGTTTCTGGTCTTAAATTAAGCTTTGGGATCCATTTAAAGTTGCTGTTTCTACTACATAAGAGATGAGGACCTAGTTTCAGTCTTTCTACATGTAGATACCATATTTTACCAACATTATTTGTTGATAAGGCTGTCTTTTCTCTCATGTATATTTTTGGGATCTTCATCAAAATCAGATGGTTCTAACAGTGTGGGTTTATATAAGAGCCACTATTTTCTTCTATTCCTCTATTAATCTCTGTGTCTCTTTCCATGTCAGAACCATATTGCTTTTTGTTACCATGTCTCTGTAATATAAATGAAATTCAATATTTTTTTAGATTTTATTTTGCTAAGACTATCTTATCTATCATGGTCTTTTTATGCTTTCATATAAGTTTAAGATATACACACATACACACACATATGTCTGTGTGTGGCACACACACACACACACACATATGACACATTTGAGGAACTGGGGATTTAACTCAGTGAGACCCTGGGTTTGGTCCTCAGCTCTGAAGAAAAGGAAACATCTGGTTAAATGTCACCATAGATCAAATGGTTCCGTCATCTATAGAACATTTTATTCAAACATGCAAAATACACATTCTTTTCAGAAGTGTTTAGACATTTTCCTAACATAGTTATATACAAGGACACAAAATAAATCTTAACAGATATAGAAACAGTAACTTAATTTCTGATATTCTTTGTTACAACGTTGAATAAAACTTAAAATCAATCCCAGGAAAACATAGAGAACATTCAGATCCTCCTGAAGCCCGAGAAACTAACTGCTGAATGACTAATAGGTAATTGATGAGATGATTACATTTTACATTGGATTAAAATATTAGCACAACTTTGAGATACTGTGACAACTTTTCTCAGTGATACAAGCTCCTCCATTGAACAAAACAGAGTAATCCTAATTTATTAGCATATTATGGACCTCAGTCACTGAAAAAAAGGAAGAAATCAACCTTAAATAAGTAGATAGAAAAATATGCAAGATTTTGGCGGGAAATACTGAAATAGAAATATAAAAATTTAAAGAATCAATGAAAAATGGGTAATTTGACTTGCTTTTCTTTCTGTATCTCATTAATCTTCTTCACTTGTTTTTTGTTTTCACTAATACAAGTGTTTTACTAGAAAGGACAGAGAAGAGTGAACATCATTGCCGCTGCTTCACATATAAATAAACACAGTTGTTGTCATGACTGCAAGAGTAGTGTAAGCTCAAGCCAGAATAAATTCCTGCATGGAGGGTGGAGGCGGGGATAAAGGTCCACCCTTAGCTGAAGAACTAACTACAGGCAATTGCTAACTGCTGGATTAAAAAAAAAAAAGGCCACTTTCTTTAAGAATATTGTCCCTGGTAAATCTTCCAAGATCTAGTGGAAATCCACAACTCTCTCAAAAAATAATGAATGAAAAAGAACAAAAACCATAATACATAAAGGTTGATAAAGAAAATGACATGGAGAGGGTGATATGATCAAAATATATCATATGAAACTCTCAAAGAACTCATATATATATATATATAATTAAAAAATATCATTAAAGAGGTTAAAAAGAGAAAAGAAGATGGTTGTTTGAAATGACTACTAATTACTGGGGCTCTACTGCAACATACCTGCAGGAGTTCCTCTTTTTACCTAAACTTTATTTCCTGGGGACTGCTTCTTGGTGTGAACCCAAGATAGTTCTTTCCCATCTACTTTTCTAAGTCATCTCTATTCCTGTCTCAGCCACCAATCATCAGAAATACTTTTTATTGGGGACCCCAGTAGCCATATAGGTTGGGACTTACATGAGTGGTTTTAAATATTGTTCCTCCAATTGTTCTTTTCAAACTTACTTCTATACAAACTTGCACACAGGAACTGCTTCTCCCACTCCACCTCCACTCTCTGGGGATTCCAGAGGCTGCAACAACTGTTCCAGACCAGGATCCTTCTAGTTTTTATCCATGGCTCCTGTCACGCATTTCCTCTAGGTCTGTCTTCAGCCCTTTTTGATACAAACCACATGATTATCTCATTAGATGCCGCAGAAAGGCCTTTGAGAAAAGATCAACAAATATCATGATAAAAATCCTGGATAGATTATGGATGTGAGGGGTATATATCAATATAATAAATGCAGTTAAAGCAAGCCCATAGCCAACATTAACCTAAGCAAGGAGAAACTAAGCATTTCTATTAAAACCAGGAACAGGACTAGATGTCCACTCTCTCCATACCTACTCATTAAAATACTAAAGTCTTAGCTAGAACAATACAAAAACTGAAGAGAGATAAATGATAAATAATTAGGAAAGGAAGAAGTCAAAGTATCATTATATTCATATGATATGATTTTATAAAAAGAAGTGACCTTGAGAACTCCATCAGGAATCTGATAGAGCTGAAAAACACGTTCAACAAAGTGACAAAATACAAAAGTAATGCACAAAATCCACACGCCTTCTCATTTATAAGTGACAGATTGAGAAAACAATCATGAAAACAGTACCTTTCTCAACGCTCAAAAAAAAAAAAACATTCAAAATAACAAACAAACAAGAACAAAATAAAAACAATAAAGTGCTTGGCATAACCCTAACCAAGCAAGTTAAAGACCTGTATAACAGAAATGTTAAGACATTGAGAAAAGTAACTGGTGAAGATTCCAGAAGACAGAAATATCTTCTACACTCATATTTTGGTAAGATTAAGACTGTGGAAAAGGCCATCCTAACCGATTCAATGCAGTCCCCCTAAAAATCAACATAGTTCTTTACAGAAATATAAAAAAATTCAGTTTCATATGGAAACACAGAGACACACTCATTTAAGAAAGAGTGAGAAAGAAAACAAAAGAAAGAGGATAGCTAAAAATAATCTTGAATAACAACAGAATTGTTGGAGGTGTTGACATCCTAGATTTCAACTTGCACCACAAAACCACAATAATAAAATTAGTTTGCCTGGGAATGGATGACATTAATGAACATGCCAAAGTGGACAGGGAAAAGTCCACAAAGTGTTGACTCTACAGAAGAACTATAGACAACTAGAGAATACTGAGAGCAGGACAAATACTCTCTTTCTCCCAGGAAGAGAACACCAACTAGTCACCCAATGCCAAATGCTCATCCTGAAAACATATATACAAGTAAAATTATAACCTTTATCTAAGCATGCTATATTTAGAAATACATATATGCATATATATATATACATACAGACTCTCTCTCACACACACAAACATATATATATATATATATAACAATTAATAAAGTAAGAGAGGTTAAGAATTTGAAAGATAGCAAAGAGGAGCATATAGGAGGGTTTGAAGGAAAGAAAGAGTAAGAAGAAATGTATTATATTATATGATACTGTATTATATTATGTTCCCAATTCCTGAGGGGAAAAATATACACACTGGAGAAAAGACAGAATCTTCAATAAATGTGTTAGTCAAATTGATTTCCTGCATATGAAAGAATGTAAATATATCAATATTTATCACCCTGCACAAAACTCAGCTCCAAATGAATAAAGAATCTCAACATTAGGCCAGAAACCCTGAATCTGAGAAACAAAATTGTAGAATAGGTTTGAGCTCATTGTTGCAGGAAAAGTGTGCTTAAATGAGACATAGTTAGCACAGACATTAGCATTAACAATTAAAAAATGGGACTTCATGAAGTCGAAAAACTTCTTTATGGCAAAGAATACCATCATTCAGGCAAAGGGACAGCCTACAGAGTGTGAATAGATCTTTGCAAATTATATGTCAGATAGAGGTTTAGTATACAAAATATATAAAGATCTCAAAACCCTGAATATCAAAAAACAAACGACCAAACTAAAAACTGAGTTCATATATAAACAGTGAGTTCTTAAAAGATGAAACAAAATGACTGATAAGTAATTACAGCAATGTTCAACATCAGTCATTAGGAAAATGCAAATTAAAACTACCCTGAAATTTCCTCTTATACCTGTCAGAATGGCCAAGACCAATAAAACAAATGACAGCACATGATGGCAGCTCAGTATGAGCAGAAAGGGGAACCCTTATTTATTGTTGGTGGCGTTCAGACTGATACAGCCACTACTGAATCAATGTGACTGCACATGAGCTGACGAATGGATAATGAAAATGTGGTACATTTACACAATGGGACATTGTGTAAGTTATAAAGATGTTAAGAAAAAAATAAATCATGAAATTTGCAGGTAAAAGGACAGAGGTAACACAGACTGTTTAAATTACAAATGTCTGTTTTCGCTTCCGTGTGGCTATTACCTTATAAACCTTCAAAATATGTGCTATAACCCAAATAACCGCAAAGGTTAGAGGCTAGGGAAGAGGAGAGGATCTTCAAGGAAGGGGATATAGAACATATTGCTATGGGGAGACCAATGGTAAACTAGAGACAAGTATTGAATAGGGAGAAGGATGGAAGAAAACAAAAAGGAGGAAGTCTGGGGAAAGAAAGCTAACACTAAAGGGCATTTGAAAATCCATCTGAAGGTCTACTATTCTAAAAGCTTTACTATATATGCATCCATGTGTGTGTGTGTGATAGGTCATAGGCTGAGAGAAAAGCTACTATTATTATTCTGCTAAAGAAACATCTATAAAATGATCACTAATGACATATTGCTATACCCATAGATCAATTCCTTTCTCGGCCATAATCAGAGAAGCTTCTTCTTGCAGTAGATGTGAACTAATACAGAACATCACAACTAGACAATTGAGTGAGAGACTTAGGAGCACTCAGTCTTAAATGGGGTGTCTTTATCAAAGCCCTCTCTCCAAAGATCAGGGATACATGCAGAATAGGGTACAGAAAAACCTTGAAAACCAAAGTGACAGTTGAATCCAAGGACACAGTATTTTCTAGTCACAACACATATAAACTCACACAGACTAAGGAAGCCCACACCTACACATATTCTATTAGATGTGTTCTAGTAGTCAGAGACAGAATTGAGTGTGGGCTCCTAACCCTAAGCAAAAGTGACCAATCTGCAATTATTACCTGCTAGGAAAGGGAAAATCAGTTTTCTCCATGGAGTCTCACTATGAATATTAGCCACACTTCAGGGTACATCCATGCCCAGGATTAGCTAGCAAACACAAAGGAACTCAATGGTATTTTTTTGTAGACATTTTCTCCCATTTTGATTTGTTTGTATTTTGTTGTCTTATTGGTCTTTTATTTATTTATTTTGTTTTTGTGGGTTTTTGTTTCGTATTTCTTGTTGTTTGCTCTCTTTGTTTGTTGATTTGCTTCAGAGAAGGAGAGTAATTGGTGGAGCAGAAGAATATGATCAAACTATATTGTATGAATATTTTTTCAAATTAAAAAATGATTGCCAAAAATACATAAAAAAGAAAATACGGAGAACATCTGATCATGCAGTGCCCAGTCCGAATACATTTATCTTTAAGGCAAATCCAGCACCTAAAACTCAGGGGAAATTGTTGAAGAGTAGAAGAAAGAATGCAAATGGCAGAGAAACAGGGAGCCTTGTGTGAGACTGTTTAAAATCAGACCTTAACAAAGCCCACAATGGTAGATAAACTAACATGGAAGTATGAAATCTCATGGAACCCCAAAAATAGACTAAGAACTACTTCAGTCAACCAAGGAATGCTGAGAGAGGGAGACCAGTGAATGGACTCAACAGATTGTATTTCTGTATTTGTGCATATTTCTACTTCTATCTATATTTCCACATATGAATATATGTGCATGCAAACATGTGCATGCAAACATGTGCATGCAAGTGCATGCATGCATGTGTGTGCATGTGTGTACAGCAATAACAGAGAAAAAAGTCTGTGTATTTGAGAGTTAGTTGTGGGCCTTGGTAGGTGTTGCGAGGTGAAAAAGGAAGGGAAAAACAACGTAGTTATATTTTATTAAAAATGTAAAATAGAAAAGTTTAATAAGATTGACAAACCCTTATCCAAACTAATCAATGCAAAGAGAAAGATCCTAATTAAATAATCAGAGATGACAATGGAAACATTTCAATGGGTACCAATGAAGTTTTTAAGTTTTTGTGACACACTTCAAAAGCTTATATTTACTAGATTGGAAAGCCTAAAAAAAAAAAAAGATAAGTTTCTAGACTCAAGTGATCTATCAAAATTCAATGCCAAGTTGAGATAAACAGGTTATACAAGTAATTAAAAACTGGGGAGACTGAGTCATGATGAAAAAGTATTCCAACTTAAAATTCCTAGGCTCAGATGGACTAAGTGCAAAATTCTATCAGTCCATCAAAGGTTGTCCACTGATTCTCAAACTATTAAATAGCAAAGGCCACAAATACCACTAATTTTATTTTCTGAAGTCAGTGTTACTGTGCTACTAATCAAATTATTTTTAAGTCACAAATCTTAAAAATGTCTTAATATTGTGAGATATGTTATTAAATATTTTTTAAAACATATGAAATACTTTAAAAGGTATTAGAGACACTAATTTTTAACTAACTCCATATTGATCATCATTAGCTGTGAAGACTTGCTGTGCTGGTGATTTATCTCACCAGTATGAACTTGCTGTATTTTCCATTTAAGGATTTCCTGCTACACACTACAAAGAGTAAAGAACGTTAGGAAGGCTACACAAGGTTGCCATTTCTCCAGAGATGCTGCCCACACACCTACTGAGCACTTTGGAATGTGTCTTCAGTCATTCTGTGAAAGCACTGTAATCAAGTGCCCGTCAGGAATGGCAATGGGTCCATTCTCACCATCTGTTCCTCGTTTCTTTGAACGGAGACTCTGCATTATTAAACCACTGTGTAAAATGTAAGAATGAGATTAGAAATATGAGTTAAATCCAAAATAGCTCAAAGAACTTGAGGTCATTTTTAAAGATATTGACAGCTACATCAAAATGTGAGGAAAATAGAGCCATGCCTTTTTTCTCAGGCAACCTTGAACTTCATTTTCCAGATTTCTCACAAATTTAAAGTTCCTTTATATGCGTTTTTTTTTTCAAGTTGAATATGGATTTCTTTTTTATATAGGGATACACAGTTCTGAGCCATTTCCTTTATCCTTATTTCATCTTATAAAAATTTTAATATGTTCTCTAATTTTAGTGACAATTTCAATATCCCACAACAACATGATGTTTGCTCCACAAAACTCAAGTGACTTGCTTTGTTTCCACAACAATGTTTATATTCCAATTTGGTTGTTGTTGTTTGTTTTATTTTTGTTTTGTTTTGTTTGTAATTTTGTACTTTTTATAACACCCTTGGCAACTTCTACAATCATCTATAAAAAAAATGTTGCCCATGTTAAGACCTGGTCATAAGCACGAAGTATCAATAAGGTTTAAAAAGATGCACTTAAAAATACTGTTTGGCTTCCAAAGATCTCCCATGCCTAGTCTTGCCAATTCCATCAATCACCATTCACTTTGAAATTTAAATTTTAAAACATTACTGCTGGATTAAAAAATAAAGACATTTTCCTTTGCTTTCGAATAGTCAATGCTTATCAGCATTAATTCTAAGTCATAATTATTGTAAAGTAAAGGTAAATGTACTACCCCATGGAGCTTTAACAAAATGCTTCAAACAGGTTTTCAAGTACGTGAAGAAAATCTAACGGCTCCTAAATCAATCAACGTAAAATATCATAGAGGTATTTTCCTATGATGGATGGGTATTAGAAAATTCCTCTGTAGGAGGAGATTGCAATTCATTGTTCCTCCCACCAGTTATCTTTTTATGAAGTTACGTAGCATTGGTTAATAAAGAATATTATTGGGTTTGTCCTGTTTTGACTGAAATTATGTTTCTTCCTGTTTTTCGACATATTATTTCTTATGAACTGAATCCTGAGCTTATTCACAATGTTCATCAAATTATTATGTCTAGACATGACCTAAACCTCTTAGGATAGAGTGCCTGTCTTTGTCTTGCACTGTTAGAAAGACGACTTTGCTCCACATTCTAAAGGAAGAACAATTATCATATATACATTTGTTTTCTCAAATCTTAGGTTTTTGGCTTAGAAGTGGCTTCATTATTGATGCCCATTTATGGATCATTCTCTATGAGACTTCTGCAGTAGTTCAAATTTGGCACCATCTTGTTTTTGTGTGTTTTGTTTTATTTGACTTCTGCCATAACACAGCCCCTCTTTTTCCTTCTATAAGATAACAGCAAGCATAGTTTTGACTCATATAAGGAATTGAAATCTATGTATGAAACAAAACAAATTCAGTGGCATTTTGGAGGTTCTATATTTCATAACACTTTGCCAGTGCTTTTTCTGTTTTTTTAATTTAATTTAGTTGTTTATGATGGAAGTCCTTTGTGTATATATTATGGTTTCATGAAATTTCTGTGTGTTTGAACATGTGTGTCTCTGCATCTGTATGTTTTCTTTTCTGTGCTTTTCCTCGGCACTTTTGTTTGTTTTTATTTTATCTTACTTCATTTTATTATTATTTTTAGATGCCTATTTGCATTCTTGTATGTTTGCTTGTTTTACTATTACAATTCTTTTCTTTTTTCGAAAATAAATTTGTCTCCTACAATATATTCAGATTATTATTTCTCTTCCCTCAAATCCTCCCAGTTCTGCCTCATCTCTCCTGCCATCTGAATCCAGCCCTTTTCTGTCTCTCATAAAACTAACAGACACCCTTGTCTTATAATGAAAGAAAGAGAAAGTATGTGGCTTTTAGTAGTTAGGGAAGTGGATAAAGCATGCAAAAGAAAAACGAACAAATTGTGTTTATGAGATTGACGCAATCATTTCTTTCTGTATCACTACACAGGAGAATGTAACTAGTTTCTAGTTAGAAACAATTACTATTATTGAACATGCATTTTATGTGTTCCTTATAAATGTGAATCAATTACTGATATGAGATAAGTGAGCTGTGGTTCTTCCAGTAATAATAATTTCAACTTAGTTTGAAAGATTTGTGTAAGGTCATATTTACTGTGATAAGCTAGAATATCTTTGCTAGATTCCATACAAAGCTTGTGCTGACTGTTGCTGATCAGGAAGCTTTCCACATTGTCATCACAGCCTACCTTTGAATAACATATTATTTTGACAGTGTATTTGAAGTTGCTCAGACCCAATATAACATTAAACATGCTAGCAGTAATTACAAAGCCATCACCACCTCTGTATAACAATGTCTCACAGTGTCCATAAAAGATCTGCTGTTCTCTCACACAGGCCACCGATGGAATGGGATTGTTTACTGTCCATCTAAACAGGCTGTTACATCCCAGCAGAGAGAGCACTCAGAAGTCTGAGCTTTCTCTCATTATCCAAGTAACATTAAACTCGAATTAATTCTTCCACAGAATATTTTCTGCTCAGCTCTGAACCAAGAAAGGTATTTTCATTTACACATTCACTCAATAGGCACTGTGGACATCAGGTAGTCTGGGTTTCAGTAAACTTTTAAAAAGATACACTAATCAAAATATAATAGTGTATTAAAGTCTCCAACATTTTCTTCAAGTGACAGATACTGAGTAAGGACAAACTTAGACAGTTGTAGAGAAATCCTAAATACTCAATCTGCGTAATGACTTGTGGGCAGGAAAAACAGAAGTACACTAGAAAAGAAAAGACAACAGACATTGCAAATAAAAGCAGCAGCTAGACTAGAGCTAGAGGAGATAATACACACACACACACACACACACACACACACACACACACACACACACACTGGAACAGTTGACTAAGTTATGATGAGTGGAGGAAAACTCTAGTTAGGGAGTAGGAGAGACTGAAAAGGAGAAATAGTAAGATTTTAAATGCACTGACAAGTTAATGAGATGTCTCAGCATGATGAACTCAGTTCAATCTTTGGAAAACATGGTGGAAGCAAAGACTAAACACTCACAAGATGTCCTCTGATCACTACATATGCCTTTGATGTGAATATACCCCTCTGTATACTGTGAATATGTTTTATTATCATTGGTCAATAAAGAAGCTTCTTTGACCTATGGCAGGGCAGCATATAGCTAGGAAGGAAAACTAAACTGAATGCTGGGAGAAAGAAGGCAGTGTCAGAGTGATGCCAAGTACCTGCTGAAGGAGACAAATACCATGGAATATTACCAGTAAACCACGCACCTCTTGATAAAATACAAAATAATAGCAATGGTTTAATTTAAGATATAAGAGTTAGTTAATAAGAAGTCTGAGCTAATAGGCCAAGCAGTATTTTAATTTAATTTAATCACATTTTTCTGTGTGATTATTTCAGGTTTGGGCAACAAGGAAACAAACAAGCAGCCTCTGACTACATCCACACACATCATGCATGCATGGATATACAATGAATAAATATAACTATAATGACATTGTGATTTCCCTTTTAAACAGCCAGTTTGGGAGAAGGGGATTCTATAAATAGCAACCCTGAGAGAATACATGTAAACAGTGATCTTTTTAGTGTTTCTGACCATCCTGAATATGAAGACCTTGAGTATAACATAAAGATCCAATGTTGACAGCCTTAGCTTAGTAAGTCCTTTAAAATTATTCTGACAATGGAATGAAAAGAGGTGCCCACAACATTCTGTGAGTGGTAAACTTGTTTTTTAAAAATATCAGTAAAATTGGTCAGTTCTAATGTTTATCATTTCTTTCACCTACATTGCTGAAGCCCTACATTTTTCAAGAATCCTTCTTTTTTTCCCCTTTCTAAGGTATTTGAAGGATTTACTAATTCCAGTGCTTCTCACTAAAGTCTTAGAATACATGAAATAATAGAAACAGTTAAGCAGAAAGAAATGGAAATACTACCTTTATTACTGAGAAAGGCTAGGCTGAAGAACATTGCTGGTATTTGCAAGTAGGCATCCTGTTATTATCAAAGTTCAAGTTGTACACAGTTCTTTCCTTGGAAAAAAATCTCTTTATTCTTTAAGGTAAAGCTTAATCTTTGGAGAATACCATTCCAGACAGGGAAGGAGGAAATATGGAGAAGCATTCCTATTTCTTAGGGAAGAGAAAGAGTCAGAATTAGAGCAGGAGGGTTCAACCAGTGTTCCTACTGATTTACAAAGAAACAAAGCTAGAAACAAAGAGGAACTCTTTAACATTTTTAACTTCAAAAGTTCCTTCTGTACTCATAATTTAGCATATACTGTCAACATAGTTACTAAACACTGGGTTTGTATAATTGTGTACTGATTTCTATCCTAATTTTTACACGTCTGATGTTATGATGACAAAATATTCATGTGGGTAACTTAAAATGCAAAAGGTTTTATTTTTTTCATTTGGTTTAGTTTATAGCTCTAGAGGCACTCAAGGACATGGCACTGACAATATCATAGCTTTGATAACTGTGATTGATGACATCACAGGGGTAGAAACATTCCAACTGTACAAAGACTCACTTTGTGAGAGAGTAGCTAAAGAGAAGCAACTAGTTGGGGTCCTATTATGTCTATCCTAACACGTGCTGAGGGAGTGCCCCAATGATCTAACCTAAAAACTTTCTGTGTGCCCTTCCTAGTAAGGATCCCACTATAGTCTAGCAGTGTCACTTGAGGACTCCAACATCTAACCAAGTACCTTTTCAGCATAAAATAAATTATATTCAAATCATATCAACATGTTAGAACTGGACTGAGCCTGGTCACTCCCAGTGACACACTTCCTCAAAAAAGGCCACACTTTTTCTAGTAAGGCCACACCCACTCTAACAAGGCCGTGCCTCTTAATCTTTCCTAAACAGCTCCCACAGTGAGCAAGGCATTCAATTATATAAGCTTATGTGGACCACTTATGTTGTAGGAGGCTGCTTGTTGGTTTTTACAAATATTGTAGAGACTGGCTCATTCACTCTCTGCTTTGTATCACTGCTAGATTAATGGGATCACAAAGCAGATCAAAGTGGCAAAGACCTATAACACCACTTATGTAGAAGACTGTGGCCAGTAGACTGCAAGCTCAAATCCTGCCTGTGGAACAAAGCAAGTTCAGACCCAGCCTGGAAAATTTAGTGACACCTTGTTTCAAAAATTTTTTAAAGTGCTAGGATTATAGGTTAGTGGAAAACTGCCTGTCTAACCTGCACAAGAGCATATACTTAATCCACAGAACTAGGTGGGGAGGATAGGCTCACAGAACCTAACATGCTAACAATGCCCAAGGCATAGTGAAAATTCATTACTGCAGATAATTCTCCTATATTCCTGAGTACTTCTGTTCCCACAAGGGATCCATATGTTTAACATAAGTTGAATGATTCGTTCTCAACTTTCTTGAAAAAAAAATAGAAGTAAAATTGCAGCTATGAAATATAATTTCATACTACAAAGGTAAGAAAACATGAAATTTTGGTCAAGAAAAATAAATAAGAGTTTTAGAAGACCTAGTACCTACTCACTAAAGAATATTCTTCATCTTATACACAAGAAAATTAAAAAAAAAAAAACAAGAAGACAGTTTATGACAGCGTTTTTCGTATATACATTTGAGAAATTCTTTCATTTTATTATTTTTAGAAGAAACAAACAATATACAGCTGTCCCTGTAGGCCGTGTACTTGTGTTCTTTACAATGGCAATTGCTCAGCTTTTCTTGCTTCGATATAGTAATAGGTTAATTATAAAATTTAAAATGATCCAACAAGATAAACACATCTCTTATAAAGCAGGATTTCTATAGATCAAAAATCCCTGTAAACCTTTAATTTGAGCCTTTAATGTACATCTCCAGTAAAGTGGGATATTTCATATCTACTTACAAGTCTTATTTAATCAAAATAAATAGTGTACCCTATGTATCATGAGGCAAGGGAAACCTATCACTAACCATGAAAATTTTTGATATACTTTAAGATCTTGTAAAAAGTTCAGAGTTAAAACTTCCCTGTATTAAATTTTGCACAGCAGGAAAAGAGCAGGCTTTTACTCTCTAGGGCTAGAGAATGGTCTGATGTTAAAAATTGGAGAGAAGATACACTGGAAATTTGTTTTGAACAAAAGCATTTTGGCTTCCCTAAAAATATATTTTGTTAAATTTTATGTCCTTTTCAGAATTCTTTGATAACTCAAGGAAGTAGAGAACTGCTATATAGTGTGAGAGCCTCTAGAAAATAGTTGCAGAGATGCAAAGTTTTATATACACATGTGTGCAAATGTAGTCTTTTATATAAATCCATATATACATGTGTGTGCATATAGTTCATTTACACATATGTGTGAACTGTACCTTCAGTGAGAACATCTAGCCATGAAAAACAGATATGAGAACAACAAGTATTAGAATTAAAAATGGCAGGCTACCAAAATAATTTGTGTGGGAATGATCAGAAACTTTTTCCATCTGCTTTTATGGGATTTGGGGTATTGGTTTATATTACTTTTATATTTAAAAACTATGTAAACATTTTTATTATCCGAGATAGAAAAGAATGCTAAGCCAGGCTATTTCCTCACACAAGAGCTGAGTGCTCTGGCAGACTTCATAGCTGGGCTGTCAGAACAGCTTCTGACATTAAGGACAAAGATTAACCAGTGTTTGTGCTTGTGATCTCTATTCTGTGGTCCTGACAAATGTTCACCATTCCAGCCTTGGGGAAAATTCTTAGGCAGCATTTCTTCCTTGGTTCTGTTACTCAACTATATGGTGGACATATAACATCAAATTTGGACTGCGTCTTTATAGAATTATGGAAGTAGACTAGATCATGTAAGATACATTCCGGTGTCAACTTTTTATAACGATATTCTTGGCAATCATTACTGTGGATTTCCAAATGTTAATCTTCAGTTTGGACATTTTTCTGGTGAAGGAAAACTTGGATTACTTTCATAATATTTATTGACTCCTTAAATTCTCATAACATTATTAATGAAAAGTTATAATGTTTAAAAGGCTCCTTACTTTGAGCTCCCAAAATATGACCACACATATATTGCCCTCAATGTTCATTGTTTTCCCTGAAGCTAACTCTTAATTATTTCAAAATATTCAAAAGCAAATTTATATATTTTTATGTCTAAAACTCTTACCTGAAATACAAATTTTCATCTTACTGAACACGGAGAAGTCAAGCTGGTGCCTAACTAGAGCCTTCACTCCTACAGTTTGCTAAAGGAACATAACAATCAAATGACTCGTAATGACATTTGGTTATACCCACAGATCAGTTCCTCACTTGATCATCATCAGAGAAGCTTTCTCTTTTAATAGACCAGGACTACCATAAAGATCTACAAATACACAATATGCAAAGAGTGAGAGACTTTGGGATGCCTTCATCAAACCCCTACCCTCAGATCAAAGAGCAGTGTAGGAAGAATGTAAGAGGCAGAGTGGAAAGACTACTCTAAGAAAACAGAGACCTCTAAGTACACCAGGGCTAATAAATGTGTGAACTCGGAAATTATGGCAGCAGGAACAGGATCAATCAGCACAGGTACAAGCCAGATAATGTTAGAGCATTGAGAGAGGAAAGGGGACACGAGCTTTCCCCTACCCAGGAAGCCATCTCCAATTGACATCTGGAAAAATTAGTTTACTCCAAAGGAGTCTCACTTGGAATTATGAACATGTAAGCTAGGCCCCATGTCCAGTAGTAGATGGCTGACAAAACAAAAAAAAAAAACAAAAAAAAAAAAAAACAAACAAACAAAAAAAAAACAACAAAAAAAAAACGCTCAATGGTGATCTTCTTTACTTTTGTCTCATAATGCTTTGGGGGGGGGGCTTTTTTGTCTTATTGGTCTTTAGCTTGTGTTTAATAGATTCAGATTTTGTGTTTTTATGGGTTGTGCATGTTTCTTGTGTTATCTCTTTCTGTTTCTGTATAGCTCATTTTCCCCTGTTAGTTTCTAAAGATGGAGAGAAAGGCATCTTCTTTGGTGAGTAGAGTGGTGGAGAGGACCTTGGAAAAGTTGGAAGAGGGAAAAATCCTGATTAAAATATATTGTATGAAAAAGGCAATGGTGATGCAAACTTTTAATCCCAGCACTCCGGAGGCAGATGCAGAAGGATCTCTGAGTTCAGAGCCAACCTGGTCTACAGGGTGAGTTCCTGGATAGACAGGGATACACAGAGAAACGCTGTCTCAAAAAAGCCAAATATATATGTGTACATATACATATATACATATATATAAATAGACATGCATATACATCTATATTTGTATATATACACATATGTATATACATATCTATACATAAATATGTGATATAATAAAATGTTTTAACAAAACCACTAATACATACAACATTAAATATATATTATTAAAAATATTTAAAAAGTTGTAATTCAATGCATCACTCCTCTTTTGGTATTTACTGGCCAGGTACTCAGTGCTTGATTTACACCCTATTGGGAAGAATAGATGAAAACTGAGAATTTCCAGCCTTGCTGCAGGATGGCAGCAGATGCTGACAGTGAGGGCCTGCCTTGGACACCAGGTAAGGATTCTCTAGCTTCAAGCTTGTGGTTCTACTTCCAGTCATTCACATAGCCAATGAAAACTTACTCAAATATTCATCCAGAACCCCTATGGATGAAATTATACAGGATCATTTGAATAGCAAAATCACAGAACAAGGTTACTAATTTTATATTGCTGCTCCTGAAAGTCTCTTGGGTCAGAGCAACTCGCTTCTCTTTCTTGATTCTGCTTCTACATCCCGTTGTCATATTTTTCTCCTTCTTTTTATTTGACTGCATACCAGAAGTCTAGGTATATATGCCAACTAAAAGAAATATCTAAGTAGAATGTGAATTAATAACCCAGATACCATGAAGAAAAAGACAGAAAAGTAGGGAAAGTTGTGCTGATTTTGGCAGGTAAGAAACTATCACTGAACTGAAAACAAAGATTTTTTTTAAAAAAACAAAAAAGAAGTTTGAAGTTAGTAAAGAAGAAATAGTGTAATATTAGAGTAAGAAGCTTAACAATCCAAAATATTCACCATAGATTCTCTGTTTTCAAAGTGTTAGATATATGAGCACACACCTTGTTTGAGAACAACTGTGAGGGGTGGCATTGTGAAGTTCTCAATGAATGACCAGTTCTAAAAAAAACTAAATTTACTGTCTGGACAATAAAGATTCCATGAGAGGGTGAAGTAAATGAGATTAAGAAGGGAAGGAGTAGGGGGATCTGGTAAACTCTTCTGAGGAGCTATAGGATACAGACATGGAGGTTATCAATAAGATCATATTAGTACTGTTACTAGGATTCATGCCTTGTGAATGTTCGGATGATGAAACTCAAAAGCAAAAATGAGGGACTTGTCCAAAACAATTGGAATTTGAAGTAAGCAGCAAAAGATATGTGAAATATGGGTCTTTCTAATATAAGTCTATCCACAAGTGTGCCAGCTAGGAATCCCTGTGGGACACTGTGACTCTGACAGCTGCGTCATCATTAAGTAGACCAGATCATGGCCAGGGGACTGTAACTCATAGGATAAGACTATTAATGAATTATTAAACACTATTTACTTCCCAACATAGGTCTCAATTTTTGGCAGTGATTCTCTTTTTATATTCTTCTTAGGATAAAATACAGCTCTGATATGAAATAATAACTTAAAATTTTAATTTGTGAATATGGATTAAGGTCCTATTAAATATCTGTGCCTACGTTTCCCACCATTTACTTTGAAGACAGAACAAGAAAATGGAACCAAGATATACAGAAGAATAGTTTTGAGTTAACTCAAAAACAGAGGATCCTAAAGGAAAACTGGATTCCAGTGCTGAATTCCCTTTTAGTATGATGAAGGGAACTCATTTCTAATTTGAACCAATTCGGGAGAGTACGTGAAAAGTTTGGGAAATTTGAGAAGAGAAGACTATAAAAAGAAAAACTAAAAATGCTATGGGCAAAGTCAAAAGGCACCAAACAAACTCTAATATTTCCAGAGTGTACCCAAAACAATAAGACACAGTCTTAATGTACAGGAGTTTCAAAAGAACTCAGAGTTAATAGACAAAAACTTTGGTAATGAATAAAAAATGCCACGAATGGTTATTAGTAGACACTTAATGAAAAATTATCCTTTAATATATGAGAAAACATTGTCTTATGTGTAAGGAAATGAAAATTAAATGAACAATAAGAGAAGATTTGCTTTGTGTCACAATTGGTAAAAGTATAAAAACCTGATAAGTATATTTTTTTGATTTTTAAAATTTTTTTTTACTTTCGTTTCTAAGCTCAAAATTGGTAATTTTAAAAAGAATTCTGTTTAATTATCCCAGAATGAAGAGACAGAGAGGAAATACTTAAGAAGTCATGACCTCCATCCACACCAATCCTTTTTTTTTCTTTCATTGATATTCAAGAATATCTCATCGGGGTGCCTACCTCTATTAAAATCTTCTTCAATTAAGTCTATGATTGTATGTTTCGAACAATTTAAAATATAATTCATTATAGAATTAGTAAGAGTAATAAAGTAATAATAAAATAAGAAGTAATACAATTCAAGAGGAGAGCAAGAAAGAATTGAACCTGTTCTTATGGGCACAAAGACAAGCAGGGCACCTTCCGTTCCCCAGGCTCAGTTCAGGCTGAGGAAGAGCCGGGACATCGATGTGTTTGTTTTACATGAGACAGAGCTGGAAACCACTTGAACCCAGAGCCAAACTCAAATCTTATTATCTCTTCCTCTACAAATATATTTGTCAGCACAGGCTAAGAGGCTGACAAATATATTTTGTTGAAAATTGAAGAGTTATATCTTTTTTTCTAGGGCCATGTCATCTGGAGTAGTCTTTTAGTTAAAATTTTTGTTTTAAAATTTTCTCTTAGAGTATGAAGCACTGAATTTTGTGGTTTTTTTTTTTTTTTGAGAATAAGAAAAAAAAAGTTTCC
>NW_026067931.1:1096087-1301517 GCF_014885135.2 Alexandromys fortis | reverse complement strand
CCCCTCCCCCCACTCCTCTCCCCCTCCCTCTCTAATCCAAAGAGCAGTCAGGGTTCCCTGCCCTGTGGAAAGTCCAAGGTCCTCCCCCCTCCGTCCATGTCTAGGAAGGTGAACATCCAAACTGGCTGGGCTCCCACCAAGCCGGAACATGAAGTAGGATCAGAACCCCTTGCCATTGACCTTGGCTTCTCATCAGTCCTCATTGTTTGCCTGCACTGAATTTTGAAATCAAAGTGTTAACAGAAGCACATTCCACAAGATCCTGGGATGAGACAGTTCCTCTCCTCCATAGTTACCATCAACATTCCAGGAAGGACTACATCCCACCTCTGCTACTGTGAGCAGCATGAGCCCTTTTCTCTTTGTACTTCATCTGGAGTTTCCTCTATACCTCTTTCTAAGGAAGCTTGTTATTGGAGTCTGTGACTACCTGGATAATGTGTGTTAATCATTAATTATAATTATACTAGACACTTTTTTGAAAGTAACATTCACAGGTTATGATTAACAAACATGGGTATATTTCCACAGAACTTCCAATTGGGAAAGAGAGTTTTCATAAATTGCCAGATTTCAGTTTAAACTTTGTGTTCTATTCCATGATTAATAATACAGCCCCTAGTTTACAAGAATGCTGGTTATATGAAAAGTTTTGCACATTACAACCCCAAGTTACAGTCAATCAGCTTAATGGATTCTCCACAATTTGATCTCTTAAGCCCTATTTCTGTTATAACTCCTTATACTGTTCTGAACTAACCAGTGATTCACACATACACGAAATAGTCAACTATTCTAACATGGCTCATATCCTTACATACATAAATGCCATACATTTTCTGCCATGAACAGACAAGACTATATGTGAAAAATAGGGAGGGCAGCTAATGTCATTGATAACAAAGAGGAGGACTCACCCCAGTAGAATGAAAGCAATGAGAAAACATCAAGGAAGAAAACGGAAGGGAAGAATCACAGTATGTTCAGGTGGGAATCTTAAAACAAAGAGGTGAAGGCAGAGAAAAATTACTCCTGGTCCTTTTTCCAAAAAACAAAAACCAATAACAAGCGAGAAATATGGACAGGAAAATGAATCTTCAGGACTCAGTTTATTTGGGGAAGCAGAGTAGGAATTCTCTTGCAAAAATGTGTAAGTGAAACGATTGAATATTTATTTGCACTAAAAAGAAATAAGCAATACATACATGTCTTTGTGAAATCAGCTATGAAACTAGTGTGAGATGGTTAATGGATGCCGTGGCCAAGAGTTTTGGTGTCTGCAAGGACATGCAGGGTGCTGGGGTTTGAGTGTCTGCAGAGTCATACGGAATGCTAGGGGTTGGGTGTCTGCAGTGACGTGGAGGAATGGAGAAAGACAGAAGCTTTTGAAGCAGTGCAAGAGTAAAAGGCACAACTACAAGTAACGCCTGCACCTTCCCCACAAGCTTCCTCTCCTCTCCTCTTTCCAGACAGCAGACTTTAAAGTCATTCTTGACTTTAAAGGGGAAAGGTCACTGAAATGAAGTTGAAAACCCAGTGGTGAGAATGGAGTTTTGATACCAGTGTGGTTCCAGAGCAAATTGCTACAACTTCACAGGGAAAACTGGGCTGGCATCAGAGATTTCTGAAATTTCACAAATAAACAAACGAGAAGCAGATCTGAAATGACAATTGCACAATCACAGGACTACCTAAGCATTAATGAATATATATTTACGTAATAGTCCAATTAATTAAAAATTGCTAATATGTTGGAAGTAAACCAAATGAGAATGGATGGACCTAGCAAAGAGAAGAATGGGCAAACTAGAAATAGCCACACTTAAACAAGAATGTTAAAAATGACTCATAAGCTAAAATAAATATAGAAAACAATGAAACCAGATTGACTATGTTTCCCAGAAAAGTGGTTTAGTATAACTGGCTGCTAATTCCCTAAGCTTTAATTTTCTCATGGGATTTTGGGCATATCTATTTCATAACAATGATGTAAAGACTAAATGAGGAAATGCATTTAATGCCCTAAAAAGGAAATGTGTCTGAGCATGTCAATGTATGACTTACTTTCAGGTGGTGAAACACTAAAAGCTCAACTTTGGTCAAGTGATTTTTCTTCATTATTTGGAATTAAAGTCCAAAAATTTATTTATGTTCATTAAATTAAATTTCCTAATTAGTAGCCTTACAATAGCTTAATGTAAAACATTAGGCCTGTCAAGAAATATAGATCATTAACATTAGTTAAAAGTCGTCTATCCACTTGTTTAGTGTGTAGTTTGTTCACTGTAAAATATAGTCTAAGGCTCTTTCCAAGCCGGCACTCCGTAAGGGCGAGCCATGTTCAGCTCGAGCGCCAAGATCGTCAAGACCAATGGCGAGAAACTGGACAAGTTCCAGTCCGGCATCTCTCAGGCTCTGGCTAGAGCTGGAGATGAACTAGAATCTCAAGGCGCAGTTGCAGGAGCTCAACATCACCGCGGCCAAGGAAATTGAAGTTGGTGATGGCCGGAAAGCCCTTATAATTTTTGTACCAGTTCCTCAGCTGAAATCCTTCCAAAAAGTCCAAGTCTGGCTGGTTCGTGAATTGGAGAAAAAAAGTTCAGCGGGAAACATGTAGTCTTCATTGCTCAGAGGAGGATTTTGCCCAAGCCAACTCGGAAAAGCCATACGAAAAATAAGCAGAAGCGCCCCAGAAGCTGCACGATCACCGCAGTGCACAACGCCATCCTTGAGGACTTGGTCTTCCCAAGTGCGATTGTGGGCAAGAGCATCTGTGTGAAACTGGACTGCAGCCGGCTCACAAAGGTTCATTTAGACAAAGCAGAACAACGTGGAGCACAAGGTGGAAACTTTTTCCAGTGTGTATAAGAAACTCACGGGCAAGGATGTTAATTTTGAATTCCCAGAGTTTCAGTTGTAAAGAAAATGACTGAATAAAGTGTCATTCGTTAAAAAGAAAGAAAAGAAATACAGTCTAAGGCCTTGATAAATGCAGCATGACTGAGCAGAACACACAGAGACAGCAGTTGGTTTTCTCAGAGAAAACTTACAATTATTTTTGAAAAGTTCAAAATTTATTATTTGGGGGATAATTGACATCTCATATTTAGTGATAGTTTTTGGAAAATGTGCTTCTCTAATAATCCATCTTTTCAACTCGAAATGGAATGCCTCTCTCATTTTATTTATATTTTAACATATTGTTCTGTCTTAGCAGTGTTTTGACATCCTTTGTAAACATGCATTATACTAATCATTCCGATTTTTTTTAAACTTTGTTTGTTATAGGCACTAACATTTTGTAGGCTATTGCATACCCAAAAATCTGTTGCCCTATATTTATATTTCACAGCTAACATATAGAATCATCCTATTTTAAATTATAATTAAACTTGTGTTTATTTGTGCATTTTAAAGATAGGCAATGGGATATTCTAGGAACCTTACTTTAAAATGACTTCTATGAAGTATATAATCACATTTTCTTCCTGAGCCTACTTTATTAGCTTACAAAATATGACTCTTTTAAAAACCCAAGGAAAGAATAGCTGGACCTAAGTTTGCATTCATGTCTTGTGTTACTTCGTTAGGTCTGAATTTGAAAGAAAAGTTTATAATTCTGGGCACACCATGTTTTGAAGGAATATGTCCATGAAGCACACTCCACACTGAAGCAAGGTCATTGCTGGAAAACTCTCAGAGGCTCGCTAGTGTGCATTGGGAAAAGCTGCAACATTAGCACACCAGACATTGTCAACATATTACTGCTTTTCGCTGACGAAGCACTGCCTTGTATTTGGATGCATAAATAGAGTACATATATTGACATAAAATGCTTAATCAACTTCTTAATCATCATCTTATCTTATTTTCGATTAAAGAAATTCTCTAGCGGTCCTCTGGTAGGAGCTTGTGAAAGGCAAATTCTTGACTATAAGAATGCAGTTTTTCCCCATTCAGTATCAAAAGTCTATCTAGGGATGCAATGCTCAATCATTATGTTATTGATTAAAAATAATCTAATTTGAATCTCTTATTTCACATCCAATAATCTCTTTTTTTTCCTTTTTAATAAGAAGTTTTTAAATGAGTATTTAAATTTGCATTTGTTTTCAATTTAGCATTTAGATGTCTTGTGTTTTCTTAATTTAAGAAGTTCTTAGTAATTTCTAGTTTCTTTCATAATATTCTTCTACATTTTCTTGACATATGTCTCATGAAATTATTCTGATTTTTTTTTTAATAAGCACAAGCTAATAAGTAGGATTAGTGGGTAATGGTACATGTTCCCAAACCTGATGACCTAAGTTTGATGCCAGAATCTGTAACAGGAATGAGCATGTTGGGTGCCAAACTGTTACAAGGAGCATGGGCCCTTTGTTCTGTCCCACCTAGCTAGCTTAACCCCAGAAATAATCACATAGAAATTGTATTAATTAAATCACTGCCTGGCCTATTAGCTCTAGCCTCTTATTGGCTAACTCTCACATCGTGATTAACCCATTTCTATTAAATCTGTGTATTACCACATGACTGTGGCTTACCAGCAAAATTCTAACTTAAGTCCATTTCAGGCAGGTGATTCATGGCATCTGCCTGTTTGTCCTTTTTCCCAACATTCAGCTCTGTCTACTCTGCCTATCTAATCTGCCCTATCAAAAGGCCAAGGCAGTTTCTTTATTCAACCAATGAAAGCAACACATAGACAGAAGGATCTCCTACACCAAGAACCCACATGATAAAATAGACAAACTGGCTATTGCAAGGTATCATCTGACCACACAACACACAGACACATGCATATCTGCACACATGTGCACGCACACACACACACACAATTTAAATGGAATTACCCTATAATGGAGCAATAATGCCCCTACAAGGCCACAGGTTGACACATAAAAAGCCCAGTATCAGAAATGTGTTTGGAGTTGTTGGTTAGTGAAGTTCTGTAGACTACCTACCCACAACAGAGTAGGCAATTGCCAAAACTCTTGGTTATTCTCTAGAACTTGACAGTAAGATCTTATTGCTGAAGATATGTCAAATGAACTTAAAAATAATTTTTATTTTTTTCAGTAATATCCGTATTTACACAATATATCTTGATTGTATTAATCAACTACTACATCCTCTAACAGTCTCTAGTGTACCTTACCTGATATCCATCCCAACTTCATGTTTTTTATTGTTATTGTTTTTATTGTTATTAATAACCCTCCAAACCCAACTGTGCTGTACATATGCCCATAAGTGGTTATCCTCAGGGACATGAGTAGACTACAACAAGTCATGTCCTAAAAAAAGAGGAACTATCAACTGCAGTAGCTCTTCCTCTAGAATAGAGCCTCACATGCCCTCCCATCCTTATTGAAATTTTAACTGGCTTTATCTTGTTCAGGTAAATACAGTACTCTGAGGTGATACATACAACCATCATGTAATGTCCAGAAAAAATGTTTTACAGCTCTTTTTCCTATTTAATGATTTTACATTCTTTTGCCTCTTTCATGAAGTTCCCTGCACATTGAATGATTGAAAACAGTGACCTACTCACAGGTGAGAACTCAAAGTTACTTATATTTGACATCTTAACAAGTTACAAATTCCTACATTATCCATCACTCACTTGCAAAAAGGAGCTTTTCTGACTGCTGTTGAAAGCAGAGCAAACCCATGGCTACATACTCAAGGTGTAGTCAAACTTAACTACGTTGTTGAAGTATTTGACCTTTTCTCTAATGTAGGCATTTTGCTGCACCATGCTATTATTGCTTTGTACAGCATTACACATTTTCATTGCATGGTATCTGTCAGATTGTTTCTCAATCTATGTAGAGCTTGAAATCTAGAAGGTACCTTTGATTTGTAGTCCTATTTATTCCCTCACCTTATCTAGTTTTTTTTTTATTTTTTATAATATGCACACATCATACATTTATTTTTTAATACTGTGCACTAACAGCTAGCACATGAAGCTATAAAGCCAGAATGATTCAGTAGCCTTCTACTCTCTCTCTCTCTCTCTCTCTCTCTCTCTCTCTCTCCCTGTATCTAGTTTTAGTCATTGTCTTGTTGGTGGATTTTTCATTGCAATCAGAGTAGATATAATAAAAAGTATATCATTGTATTGTTTTCGTATTTAAATGGAAAGACCTTTACAGCTTTATTCCATCTTGTCCTCATTTTCTCACTCACCTCTTATTTTTATTATTTTCTTGCTCACTCAAATTCAATCATACAGATATTGGTGTAGGAGGTTCTTCTGTTTATGTTTTGATTTCATTGGTTAATCAATAAAGAAACTGCTTGGCCTCATAGGACAGAACTTAGGTAGGCAGAGTAGAAAGAACTGAATGATGGGAAGAATGGTAGAGTGGCAAATGCCATGGATGTCCTGCCTGAGATGGATGCTGGTTAGAATATTGCTGGTAAGCCACAGTCATGTGGCAATACACTGATTAATAGAAATGGGTTAAATTAAGATGTAAGAGTTAGTCAATAAGAAGTTAGAGCTAATGGGCCAGGCAGTGTTTAAATGAATACAGTTTCTGTGTGATTATTTCAGGTGCAAGATAGCTGGGCAGCTAGAAAGACAAGCAGCCCACTCCTCCTGTGACAGAGTGGGACCCACGTGGTCAGCTAAATCCACATAAAATCTGAGAGAGCTTCAAAAAGAATACAGAGTTTAAGACAGCTTCTTGCTATTTGCTTGTGACTTGCTGCAGCTCCTTTAAGAGAGGTTTTCCTGATTCATCTGTAGCAGAAAAAGAAAAGCTGTGCAGTTTTAAAATGCTGGCTTTCTGGGCTATGCAGCTAGTTGGCCTCTGTCTCTTGCATAAGACAAAGCCTCTATATTTACTAGGACTTTTTGTAGCCTTTTATCAACTGATTTACATAAATAGTTATTTTAATGTGCTTTTGAGATAAAATTATGTGTGGATACTCTATCATCTTTTAATCAAATTATATACTATTGTTAGCTGGGTTGGAAAGCTCTTTCTTTCTTTCTCTCATTCTGTCTTTTTTTTTCAATAGGAAAAATAATTACTTACTATATACTTCCAGGAACATAATCTGGTGGTTGGGAGTTTTCAGAGAGCAGGCACAGAGTAGGAGATGGAAGATGTAAGCTGTGGGAATCTTGCAGCCTGACTAACTAGCAGTCTTTACTTATACAAAGTTCAGTAATCAGGGATAGATTCGTATTCCAAAACATAGATGATATCATCTTTGTTTCTAAGCATGTTTAACTTTTTCACTTACTCATCTGGGTCATAAGTTTAGTCATCATTGATAAACAGTGATAGAACAGAGTTATCTTTTACAATCATTTCCTCTCAAGTTTAGTCATAATTGATGAACAGAATTACCTTTTATGATCATTCCACTTATCAATCCCATAACCCAATTTTTAAGAATCTAAAGCTGTATGACAAACAGCCTGTTCTCAGGCAGGTAGTTTGTATGACCTCAATGCCTCTAGATGGAGAAGAAGCTCCAAGCCAGCCTGTGTAGATTGTCCTGTCCTGAGCAGGGTATTATTAACTCTCAATGGTTAGAGTGCCCAAGAAAAATTCTTAGGTCCAAGCAGCTGCAGTTATTATTTAATTTCTGGTATAATATAACGTTTGCATTTTGTATCTTTATAGAATTTGTTTATATATCTAATCTTCACATTCTTTTGTTTCTTGGTCATACAAAACCACAGTGGCTCTCAAGGAGCTAACTATTCTAAGAAAGGAAGGTTTTGACATCTCAATCTTTTTCACCTTTTTACACCATTTTGCTCATCAATACAAGTTCCTCCATAGGGCAGAGGTAACTTCAGCTAATCTAACATTGTTGCTGTATATGTCATTATAATCTCCTGAATGTATACTAGGAACAAGCTTGTAAATTGATTTTTTTGTCCAACTCCTCTAGACCACAGAATCATTTTGACCTTCCTAGGTTTACTTTGTTTTGATTATCTTGCTCCTCAGTAGGTCCAGGGTAAGATGTTTTAAGACTATCTCATAGCCTCCTAAGATATCTCTAGCTTCTCTATGTGTGTCAAAACCTCCAAGGTGTAAGGAAGACCATTAAATAGATAAGGTTATCTTCCTAAATGAGGGACTTCCCTGAAGAGGCTTAGAAGCAGTACTCCTGGGAGAAGGCATAAATGATTCATAACAAATCCAGTACCCCAATGTTATACAAATATCAAAAGACCCACAAGTATGCAAGACATGGAATTAAAAAAAGTAATGTGGCAGTTACCATATGGCTTAGCTTTGCTAGAAGTTTGTCAAGCTGCTAGTCTGGCTTTAGGAGTTTTGCCATACCCATCAGATATGGCTGCACTAATATGCCAGTTACATTTCTTTTTTTTTTAGTAACTAACCATCTAATTAATTTTTCTCAACCCTATCACTGTTTCCCTTTTTCCCTTCTCTTCCCAGTCCCTCTTTCCAATCTTCCTCCTCCTCCCATCCACTCTTTCACCTTTCCATTTAGAAAAGAGTAGGCCACTCATATATATGCACCAGCCATGGCATGTCAAGTTTCAGCAAAATTAGGCACTTACTTTCCTATTAAGGCTGGATGAGTTAACCCAGCAGGAGTAAAGGGTCCCAAGAGCAGGCAACAGAGTCAGACAGCTTCCACAACCTCTGTCAAGAGCCTCACAAGAAGACCAAGGTACACAACTGCAGCACTTGTGCAGGGGGCCCACGTCAGACATATGCAAGATCTCTGGTTGGTGGTTCAGTTTCTATGAGCCCCAATGAACCCAGGTAAGTTTATTCTGTGTAATTTTCAATCATGGCCTTGACCCTCTGACTTCCACAATCCTTCCACTCCCTCTTCCATAGGATTTCCCTAGATCTGTGCAATGTTTGTCTTTGTGTCTATCTGTTTACATCAGCTTCTGGGTGAAGCCTCTTTGATGACTATTGGACTAGGCAACGATCTATGTGTATAGCAGAGTATACACACACACACACACACATGCACACACATATAATTAGTAATAATTAGAAATCATTTCATTGACTTTTCCCCCTTTCTCCCAGTCATGTTTGGTTCAATCCTAGGTTTATTGACTGTTCATCCTCTGGGTTTGGACCATTCAGGCAGTGTCAGGGGTGGGCTCCCTCTCATAGTATAGGCCTCAAGCTGGATCAGTCACTGGTTGGCCTCTTCCACAACTTCTGCATTACTTTTTTTTTCCCAGCATACCTGTAGGAATGGCACATTGTAGGTCAGTGTTTGTGTATCTGGGTTGGGATACTAATTCTTGCCTTCCTAAACCAGGAAATCTTGCCTGGTATAGGAGATGGCTGGTTCAAGCTCTGCATATCCCACTGTGAAGGGATCTTAGGTAGTGTCACCTCATAGATTCCTGAGTTTCTATTGCATTCATTTTTTAGCTAATCCCAGAGATGCACCTGAATGAAATGTTTCCATTCCCGATACTCTTCTCCTCCACCATCCCCAGCTTGGTCCCTCCTGTTCACATGCCCACTTACCTCTGCCCTCATTCACCTTTGACTTCTATTCTATTTCCTCTTCATAGTGAGATTCACGTATCCCCCTTGAGCCTTCCTTGTCTTTGGGTCTGTGGATTTTAGCATAGTTATCCTTTAATTTACAGCAAATATTCGCCTATAAGTGAGTACATACCATATTGTCTTGCTGGGTTTGGGTTACCCCACTCAATATGATCTTTTCTAGTTCTATCCATTTGCTAGCAAATTTCATGATTTCATTGTTAATACTATATTGTTTAAATGTAGCACATTTTCTTTATCCAGTCTTTGGTTGATTGACATCTAGGTTGTTTCAAGTTTCTGGCTATTATAAATAAAACTTCCGGGAACATAGTTTAGCAACTGTCCTTGTGATATGATAGAAGCTCTTTTGTCTGTACACCCAGGAGTGAGATAACAGGGTCTTCTAGTAGCTCTTTTCCCAATTTTCTGAGAAACTTCCAGTATCAGTTTCCAAAGTGACTGTACAAGTTTTTATTCCCACCAGCAACGGAGGAGTACTCCCCTTGCTCCACATCCTTGCCAGGATGAGCTGTCACGTGTGTTTTTTATCTTAGCCATTCTGAAAGGTATAAAATGGAATCTGAGAATCATTTTCACTGCATTTCCCTGATGGCTAAGGATTATGAACATTTCTTTAGATGTTTCTCAGTCATTTGAGATTCCTCTATAGAGAAGTTTCTGTTTAGATATGAGACACACTGAATCTGATAGAAGAGAAAGTGTGGAAAAGCCATGAACACATTGGTACAGGAGATAACTTCGTGAACAGAACATCAATTGCACAGATACTAAGAGCAACAATTAATAAATGGAACCTCATGAAGCTGAAAATCTTTAGTAAGACAAAGGACACTATACTATCAATGGGATAAAACAGCAGCCTATGGAATGGGAAAATATCTTCACAATCCCCACATCTGACAGAGGGTTGATCGCCAAAATATATAAAGAACTCAAGGAACTAGATATCAACAAACCAAATAGTCCAATAAAAAATGGGAGGTTATTTCTCTCCATCATATGGAAAAACTTCATCCCTGTTAGTTTTTGGCTCAAAGTATTTAACCAATTTAAAATTATTTGTTGAGGTTCTCACACTTGCGCTCTTAATTTTTAAATCACATTTTCTATGGTCAGAGATGCTGAGTGTTTTGATTGTCCTGGTTGCTGTATTGCTTAAGATGCTGCATGGAAATAAATGAGAATAATTTAAAACACATATGTGAAAAAATAGAATAATGCTAGTTTTAGACAAAACTAGCCAAGCATGTGAAATAAATTAACTAAACCAACTTTTAGTGTGCTAGATCAGGCTACAGATCCTGGGCTTTAAATTGACCTATTTTGCATTGTTCATTTCTTGAAGTAGTATAAGAAATACAAGGAAATGCATTCAACACCAACTTCTCAGAAAAAAAAACAAACATTATTAATATGATAAAACAATCAGATTTTGGAAAGAAACATGGATACTACTATAAAAAAGCAATGATAGCACTCATAGTGTATTATTCATCTTTGTCAAAGAAATAGCGAGACAATGTGACATTTATTCACACACACAAATTTAATCCTTAGCTACAAGAAACTTCATCGTAAGACCATTAATGACAAGAAAGTTGCTAAAGGACATTTGAGAACATCCTGGGGTTTATTATTATTATTTTCCTTCTCAATGTCCTCTAGAATAAGAGAATTACCAGTTTGATGTAATGGATATAGTTTTTCTAAAGGCAATTTGTGTCTTAAAATTTCTTTCAGATGTAGAAATAAACCAGAATAAAATATTTCAGACACATTTTTGTCATAAGCTAAATGTAAGCCTAGAATAATTTGCTAAATGTCACAAGGCAGGGAAAAATTAGTTGGAATACAAAGCTGCTTTGAACCTTAGCCGTAGTATTTTCTTGTACCTGCTTAGAAAATCACTCATGCTAGCTCGCAAAATACATTAAATCAAAAGGCTTTTGCACCATGGTTAACATCCTGGCTTTTATGATCTGCACAAGCCTTGATAGTACAGCACATATTTCACACATGTAATTCTGCTTCAGGATAACGTAAAATATGCTGAATTAATAATGCTTATAAGTATAATATATATGAGGAAAGTTTGGAAAAATCTTGATGAAAGGTGATATGTTTTTATGAGGTGCCAGATGTTTGCTTTTAAAAGTAATTTTTATTAACTCACACTGGCGAGATCTGTATTGAAGTGGTCTCTTTGTGATAGTATATTGTTTGAATTATGTTCTGTGAGACCTAGGCACAATAGGGTGAATAAAAAAATCTGTACCTGTCTAAATTTTATGTATTTTTAAATATTGGGCCATTGGGCTCCATTTTTAACACAGGTGCCGTGGATTAGATGAAAAACAGTAAAAAGTGTTATATATTTCATATGCAAGTACAGGTGTTTAAATGTACTGGTTATTATTTTAAATATTTTTTTATTATGGTAGGAATCATGATATCATGCTTAAAGATTATGTTTCTTCCAAGGTGTTCTGAACACATGTCAGTCATCAACTATTTAACAGTTCGTTACTTCCCCGCAGATATTATTTCCCCATTTTACAGAGGAGGGACCTTGTGACCAAATGTTTGCTTTTTAAATGTCACCAGAGCATTTTCAAATGATCTTTCTTCTTCAATCGGGTGTCCCTCCAAACTTGCACACTTGTGCCCAACTAGGATTTTTCTGTTGCCACTGAATAGCAAGGTGATCACTCCTCTGGTGATGAACTTCCATGACCCGCATGCTCAAGACCGTTGTCATGTCTGCCCGGATGAAAAGCAGTGCTCACAGTGCAAACGTAACAAAAGTTTACTAAACATTTAAGAATGTTGGAGGTATGTTATAAAGCATATAACCTCTATAAGTACCTGGTGCAGACCCCCCTTCACCAAAACTCCTTGGTTCTGTTTTGCTCTATGATGCATCTCATATTTCAAAACTCTCACGTGCTGCTTGAGCTTACGAAAAGCTGCCTCTGTAATTAGCCTTCCTGTCCCCACTTCCTATGTAAACAAGTCTATGACAAATTTTCTCTAATACTCCTTGTCCAGGAATGGGCTGGCACCTTAGCTCTGACAGGAGGAAAGAGAACAGTTAAACAGCCTACAAGTAAAGATATTATATCCTGTAGAACAAACAGAAGATAAAAGATTCCCAAACTTGAAAACCCTGAACAAGGGAACATGCCATTGTGACCCAAACTCACTGTGAGGAACTCTTTCTGGCTAATAGCCTTAAAAAGACATCCCAATTTGATTTCTGCAGATTGTTTTGGGCATCTGACTTGATGATGTCTGTCTGTCTGTCATCTATCTATCTATCTATCTATCTATCTATCTATCTATCTATCTCTCATCTATCTCTCATCCATCTATCCATCCATCATCTGTCTATTAATTTTTTACTTTGTTTTTCTGTATATGTAATAAATGCACTCATTCAAAATCCAAGTATGACTATTGGACCATGCTGCTATCCTCCTCATTTATTTCCTTACAACCACAGTGATACACCTCTTGCCACATCTCAAAGTTTGCTACAAGCCTACTCTAAACTCTAGGAAAATTGAGCCGAATTCCCTTCCTTTAATCTAAAGCACACAGGTCTGAGGATCAGCTTCTCAGGATGCAAATTTTCATTTCTCTTAAGAAAATATCATCATAGTTTGCCAGAATGGGTTCCATCTTGTGGCCAAAACAGCAATTTTTGGATAATAATAACACCCACCCCGTTTTATTTTGCCTTCAGTAAGAGCATGCATGCAACTGAAAAGGTCCAGATACATGAACATGAGCCAGTTCTCTCTGCTCTAAATGAGGTGAACACTTGTATTGCTGTTTCTGCTTTTGTGACCCTGAACAACTGATATGAAACTTCCCAGCAGAGGCCAAATTCTGAAGCCTATATTCTCTTTGTGACATGGATGTGCTGGGTCTTTTGTTTAGTTGCTTTATTTATTCACTTAGTTACTGACTAATTAAACATTTACCAGGATATCTGTGTGAGTGTGAGAGTTACTAAAGAACCTCATAAAAACACAAAGACACACAGGTACAAAAGTCTATAAATGAAAACTGCTGAAGATGACTTTTGTTTGTTTGTTTATGTATATATTAGTCTAGGCTGACTACTCTGCATTGGACAACCAGTATGGGTGCTCATCCCTGGGAGATGATAACTCTCTTTTTCTCAGCTGTCATTAGTTTTCTGTAGTTCTTTGTCAGGACACCATGAAGCTTTCCCTCTATCACAGTATAAGTCCCTTTGATAATGTCATTGCTCTAGTCTCATTTGTGCAACCATTTCTACAAGGGACAGTTTCATAGCAGACTTACCTCTGTCCCCATTTTGGAGATGTTTCCCAAGCCATGGATGCAGGAGCTGTGATGTAGATGCATCCATTGGAGATAGGCTATGGAAACCTGTAACAATAATACAAGGAAAAGGGCTATCTACTTGAGGGGAGTGGGAGGAGCTGGAGGGAGGAAAGTAATATGTTCCCCTTAAGATCACATTTAAGATAAAGACAACTTAGGCAGGATCCCTGCCTTATAGTCATTTTATACTTTAGAAAAACAAAGCACACCTAACATTTTGGATAAGCAAACTGCAAACCGTTGTGCAGCTGAGGAGTCTCTCTCTTTAAAAAGAATTTCAGTTTCATCTGGAGATGAGCTTTTCTATACAGGTGGGTGTGTCAATTAGACTGCAGCAAAGTTTGGGCACCATTGGCCCATTGATATCTTCCTGTTTTCCTCACTCTGAATCATCCTCTTCTCTCTAAAAAAGCTAAGAATAATGCCGTGTAGCAGTCTTTCCCCTCCCGGCTATGACTCACAACGCCAGCCAGGCACTCACTTGCTTAGTTTCGCCAAGGAACAACTACAAGAGTGAGGGCTGCTGCTGCATCTGGGAATTCCTTGACAACAAAGATTTCTCTGAATATTAACAATGGACCATGGGAAAATAAGGACAGCTTCTTACAGAAATGCGTAGGTATGTACTTGAGAGAGGGAGGATTTGACAGGATGCTACGGTTTATTTTATAGACATAGATAGGACTTTGTTTGGGCTTATTAGCCACAAATGTATTTATTTTAAAAATTTGCACTGTTACGCAATTCTATAGTTTATTATGACCAATGAATTTGAAGAAGAATAGATGCTGAGAAGTGGAAGTTCCTTATGTTGTGAAGGTGTCACGGGTTAGAATTATCAACAACTGTGATTTATTTTTATTTTATCCTGCAAATAACTTTTTGGAATACTTTTATGTCAAAAATATTTTTGCTCTCTCATCTTTCTATAGATTCCAGTCTTCGTGAAACCTTAAAGTTTGGTGGAGGTTTTAATGTCCTCTTCTGATAATGCCCACCTAACACGGAAATACCTTCAAAATTGTAGACCAGTGTTTGTTTTTTGATACTCAAAGATTAAAAGCTTGTAAGAGAGTTTGATTTCCCCTCCCATCATGTAGGCCCCTGGAAATTTAACTGGAGACATCGGGCTTGGTGGCAGCAGTTGCCTTTACGTTTTGAGTCAGTAAGATTTGGGGGCTTAGAAGTCTGCAGGAAATTGTTTTTAGGGAAGATGTCCTGAAATATCGCCTTTTAATCTCATATCTTTGATCTAGTCAGTGTTGCACTTTTATATATTTGAAGAGGGAAATAATTTTCTCTCCACTTATTTTTGTTTGTTCCAGGAGGAAACAAACGAACAGACAACAACATGCAAACAAATAAACAAATAAAACCTCTTCTGGCAAGAAGAGAACATGTTCTAAAGGAAGGAAAAACCACAGACAAATGTGAGGAGCAAGCATGTGCATGCTGAGTTAACGACACTGGCTACACAGGTCAGAACACAGAATTTCTGAGATTTAGTAAAAGAAATCAGAAAAGGTTAAGTTTGGATTCTGATCTGTTGGCCTTCCTTCCTTCTCTCTTTCTTTCTTTTCTTCCTTCTTTATTGTCTTCTATTTTCATTCCTTTCTTTATGTGAAAGGAATGGGAAACTGTTTCATTGTATAGTTCAGTATGGCCAGTAACTGAATTCTATACCAGGATGGACTCAGACTCAAAGCAATCCTCCTGCCGCAGCCTCCTGAGTACCGAGATTAAGGCGTGAGCCACCACACCTGGCTCTATTTTTCTGAGGTCGGGGAGTGGTAAGATGATAGAGACTGTTCAATTGTTTTGGTCACATTACATCAGCCTTCCTTTCCAGTTGTACATGGATTTCCTTCTGTTAGTTCTTCCTTCCTTACACCAGTCTTTCTGCATTACAGCCACTTTCATGCAATCCCTTCTCTCTGAATGTGAGCTGGACCTGGGAAACTTTTCCTAAGAAACAGAGCACTGCAAGAGTGAGGAGTTCTTGCTTCCCTGATTAGTGGCAGAAGACTGTAGTTTCTTTTCAGGAGCAGAACGTTTCTACTATATTTTCAACTCACAAAGTCTCAGGACGTCTCCTGACTCACTAAAGAGGCACGTTTTACCTCCAACTTCCAGAAGCCTCTAACCAGCCACTAGAGAGAACAGAGACCTCCGTTCCCACAGGCAACAAAGGGCTAATCTGGTCACAGGACATATGATGAGGTTGGGAGTGGATCTTTTCTTGGTTCTGAGATGACTCTTTCCCAGGTGACACATGGATTACAGTCTGCCCAAGAGCCTCAAATGAAAGACTGTCTAAGCCAGGCCTACATTCCTAAGCCTGGAAGCTGAGATAGTAAATGCATGTTGTTTTAAGCTGCTAACCTTTGCTGTAAACGGCTGTGCAGCAACAGATGATTAATGCAAGGGTACCTGCAGGACATTTTTAATGTTTTCAGTGTAAATGCCAACTTAGCACTTACCTCTTGGATAGCTGAAGGAGATTAGCTTGATGCAAAGGGGAGGAGGGGAGGGCAGACCACATAAGAAAGACGTGAACAAGGCTCTACAAAGTTGGAGTGATTACAAATATTCATATTAGGGATTGGATTTTTTTGTTCTGGAATGTATACAGTCACATAGTTTATTTTTGAATAACAATAAAATACAGAACTCAATCACTTGGAGAGAGGTATTATCAACATAAGGGAGAACACTGCTCGGACCCTATGAAGTCTTAGGTGTGCTTTATGGGTACAAAGTGTGTATGAGGCTAAAGTGTTCAAGCTGTTTTCTTTACGCTAGCAGAAAGGCCATAAATTAAGACTCTAATAGGGACTTCAACAATTAAAATAGTGCTTAGGTCTTTCTTTGGTGTATGTGTGCCACTATCTTTCAAGTGGAAGATTCATTCCAAATGCCCAAACTTCCAAAGTAAATCGTTGGCACCCTAGTCAAAGCATGAAAACAGGAACAGTAACACAAGCAGGTGAAGTACTGCCAATCAAAACAGCTGTTGTTGGTCTGCCTAGTCAAAAAAAATCACCACTCCTTTCTTACTGTGAACAAAGTTTATTATATTTCTGATTTCATGTTTATAAAAACATAAGTAATTTGATCAGGCTTTCTCCTTTGGAAAACTGGGAAAGCTTAGGAAATTACATAAAATGTCTTCTTTGAGACACTAGACACAAGTCATTAAGGACTATCAAGCCAAGATTCAGGCAGAGAAAGCTTTGGGAAGAGGGCTACGTATGTGGCACCATCCTTCTCTGGGGTCTGGGGCATCATGAGATCCTTTCTTTTGTAAATTGAATAAAACTTGTGATAAATTTGTCGTGCCTACGACCAGAAACCCTAGTCTATTTTGATCAAATCAAGGACTTTAATAAACCCTAATCCTTTGAAATTAAGTTTACATTATAGGATAAATGGCACAGATAAGAAACAGATATCACTTTTACAGGAAGTGAAACTTATTCGAACCGGAATCCCAGGAACTGGATCAAAGTAATCAGAACTTGTTAGAACCTCTGGCTGTTGGCTTAAATGAAACACAAATCTTCATAAAGTTTCAATTTTAGGTAAGCTGGAATATTTCACTGTACACCAAAATCTTTAGAAAACATGGACCAATTACATTACCGTGAAAGGTATCAGACAGTTCAGTAAGCATAGTCCTAAAGAGAACTTCCCTCCAGCAATGAGACTCTGCAGAAACAGCTAAGGATCTGAGTCATTCCTGAAGTATTTGTTGGTTTTACTTGAGAAAAAAGTAAGATGCTGAATAGGCTGCACCTAGGGCAATTGCCTGAAAGCAGAGTGACAAACAGAGACTTTGAGGGTTATGGGCTAGAGTGATGTGACTCAAGATTTGGGGCAGAGGTGGGCTCTGGCTCACTGTTTCTCAGATTCTCAAGCAGAAGAGTGCTGGAGACCAAATGATGAAGACGAGGAGCAAAAGTGTCAACAAAGGGTTTCTTTGTATTCTTTTGTTGGAAGACTAATTAGTACAAATGAATCAGTTTTCTATGACTTGCTCTAAAGAACTGATACTAATTAAATCAGAATCTTGAAAAATCTTTACAACAATGAAATAGATTAGAAGATAAACATTGAAAGACAAAGGACTAAATCTGGAAATGGTCTAGAATTGGGTAATTTATAGTCATGGGTTGAAATCCAAAGTTGAATCACAAAGTTTTATTGACAGTAAATACGTGAGAAACTGGACACTTATTTTATATATTTAGACGAGTTTAAATATAAGCATATATCCAAAGTTTCCCAGAATTCCTTTGTTGTGTATATGTATGTAAAGAGAACAACAGGCTTACTCTTTCAATAATTATTAGGTGCATAATATATTAGTATTGCATATAATAATTCCTTTGTACCATAGATGTTAGAACTTTTCTATATTGTTACAGCAATAATAGAAGGAATTGGAATAAAAACATTGGTGAAATGAAATAGAATTAAAAGCCAGGCTCTGGTGACACACGCCTTTAATCACAGCACTCAGGAGGCAGGGGCAGGTGGATCTCTGGTTTACAAGAGCTAGTTCAAGGACAGGTCCCAAAGCTACAGAAAAAAAAAAAAAAAAACTAAATAGAATCAGAAATTCAGTAGAGTGCCCTAATTTATGACATAAGCAAGACCACAATCTAATAGGACAAAAATGATAATTTCATTAAATTGTTTTGTGCTACCTGTGTGTTCAGGTGGGAAAACAAAGTTTGATTCTTATGCTACATTTATAAAAGTCGATACCCCCTGAGTTACAGATCGATACGTAGAAAGAAAAACCATGTACTTTCTAAAGACAATGTGAGGGCACACCGTACTCTGTGAAGAGGAAATGGGGTTTTTGTCTATTTATTTATTTATTTATTTATTTATTTTCACATTAGTCCCCAGAATTCTAACTCTGAGCAGCAGACTGCTCAGATGAATCTAAATGTGACTCTGGCGTTCAAATGGCATCTTTTAAAGAATGTTAAACTTTACAATACATGTTAATATCCAAGCACATAGGTTTGAGAGGCTATCAATGCAGAATTTGTAGAGGAAAATAGCAAATCAAGAAGAAGTAGAACCCATTTTCGGAGGGATTGAGAAGAGTCTGCAGTGAAGACAAGGAATACTCAACTACATTGGTGACCACAGAAATACAATGTAAATCTACACTCAAACATAGCTCTCCATGGCAGAGGGCCAAGCTTAAAAAAAAATGGAAATGACCAAAAATTGGAGACAATGGGACTTTAATGCACTACCGCTCTGCTTGTCATGATATACAGACATGACGATGAGTGGCTGCTGAAGAGAGATGTCTGCTTTTATACTAATTTGAAATACATGAGCGTGAGAGGCAAGAGTCACATTGGAATTTTCAAAGCTCATAAGAACTCCAAATAGAAACTATGCAATAATAAAAATGAATCTATAAATATAATGGCGCAAAAGAAGAGAACTACATAATATAAACCATGTTGCTGGGTTCAGACAGTGGTCAAAACGGAGGGGGAAAAAAAGAAAATAGAAAAGTAATCAAAATGTCTATCCTCAAATAGGAAAAGAAATTGTCTTTGGAGAAGAGCAGGAATCCAGAGATGATTGGAGGGGGCAGGTTGAAAACAGGGAACTTTGGGCTATGGTGTATTTGTTATCTATTGCTTCATAACAAATGAATTCAATGCTTTAATGGAACACATACTTATTAGAACAATTTTTATGAATCAGGACTCAGAAAAAATTTACTGGGTCCCTCTGGCTCAGTCTTTCCTGAGGTTGAAATTAAGGTATCAGACTGGGTGGCAAGTTTCTACTCAGGCTAAAATATCTTCTTGCAACCTCACTAAGGTGGTCGTCACAGATCTCAAAAAAAAAAAAAAAAAAAAAAACCAGCAAGACCAACAACAAAACCCCTCTGCTTTTGTGCAGGCTAGATGAAGTAGCCCCCCCCCCCAGCCATGGCTAACCCTGCTGTCCTGCCTCTGAAGACAAGCAAAGGCTTTTCTCTGCTTCTCCTGTTCTCTTGCCTTCTGTTTCCTACCAGCTCTGTGGAACCCACCTGTAGTCACACAGCTGCTAGGGGTGAATGTTGCAGGGCCCATGAGCCAGGTGTTGGCTGAGTTAAGTTGCTAGGGGGTGGGGGTGGGCTGGGTGATAGTTGCTAGGGGGTGGGGGTGGGCTGGGTGATAACTGCTAGGGGGTGGGAGTGGGCTGGGTGATACTTGCTGGGGGTAGGGATGGGCTGGATAATGTCAGTTAGGGGTGGGGGTGGGCTTGTTAATGGCCACCAGGTACCAGGTGTACTGCAGAAAATGGCCTTCACTCTGCTCAGTCTGCAGACGGTTCTCCTGGCCTGGATATCAAGCCTCTGCTTATCTACAGAAATAGCCAACACCTCAGGCAACAGAACTTCTTCCTTCTTCAGGATCTCAGGCAACAGTACTTCTTCCTTCTTCAGGATCTCAGTTTTACAGCCTCAACCTTACTGCCTCTGAGACTCAGATCTCCCGTTTTCAGTTCTAGATCCTTACCGGATGATATTTTGAGTAAGGAGCTGCTATAAATTTTGGTAGAAACTGGTGAATTTAAACTAACCACATACTCAGTTTGCAAATAGGATAGAGCAAGCAATTTAACTGGGGAAAACGGACACATGGATTCCTATACAGAGGAACTCAGGAGCATACCGAAGATAAAAAAACAGCCACTAGACAGCTGAATACCCAAAGCCAGGTAGATGTCTACAAGGTGAATCAAGATGTTTGCATTAGGACAAGAGAAGGAATAACATTACCTGGTCTAGGTTAGATATCCAAAGCACACAGTGTCCCAGGTCTGTGCTATGACTCCTTTGTCATTTTCCTTTACTCTTTCCTTTCGGATGCACAAGCAGATAGAGAAGAGAAATTTTAGCCTCATTATAAATTCAATGGGAAAGGCCTTTGGTTTAAAATAACATGGAAAGTTATTTCCATCTATATGATGTCTCCCACTCTTTTATTAAGCTCTGGAATGGGAAGGAATGTGGCTTTATGTGTATGACTGGTTTTGTGTTTTTTTGTCTTGCATGCTAGTTGCCCAGCTCTGTATTTCTCCTTCTTGCATGAAACAATAATTTATCAAGTTGCCCATTGCCCTAGGAGACTATTTTGCAAACAGCTTTGGATTCCTGAAGGAGAGGGATGACTACAGCCCCTGGGTAGACACAGAAACCACACCATCTGTCAGGTACTTCTCATCCAGCACAGACTAATATATGACTTATTCCTTGGAATTAAAAGGGAGCTACCATATGGTTTTGTTGGAGAGAATTGCAACAATGGGGCTCATGAGCATGTGGAACTCAAACCAGGGAAATCAGGCCCCAAAACTTATTGGTCACAACAGATCGAAGAAAGGATGTAAATCTCTGGCTCAGACCCCATAAAGTGATAGCACCTAACACTTCAGTGGTGTGCCCCCCCCACCTACCTGCCATTTGATACTTGTTGTGTGTGTTCAAGGATTCCCTGACAAGGCATGGTCCCCTGATATTGGCGAAGCCAATACAGTACTACATGCCTGTACATCTATATATTCATCCCCACCTGGATGAACACACTATTTCCTGCTCCTGAATCATTTCCTGTATCATCCCCCATTCTGCCTTTCACCTAGCAGTCTAGCTCGGTACCTTTTTGCCCAGAAACCTCTCTCGACCAGCAGCTCCCTATTGCCTAGTGTGTTATCTTATCTCTTTCTCAATTCACTTTTGAAATCTCTTGAACTACAAGAGCCACTATAACGTCTATTCGTTCTGTAACTCCCATACATATAGATCTAATGTGTGATGTGAGAATTGGGAATTAAGACTGGAAAAAAGAACTTAAATTTGCCTCCGTCAGGCTACTGAGGTGGAAGATTTTATGATAGATTCTTGCAACAAACCGTCTAAAGGTCTGGACTTTATTGTTGCCCAGAAGATTCTGACATTGGAGAAAGACACAATTTGTTACTCACAAGATTCTGATATTGTAGAAGGACACAATGGCGCTTTCTATAGCTTTGCATAGTTTGCTAATGACAGGTTATTAATGGCCAGGTTAGAATTTGGGTTTGTGAGGCATGTTTTCTACCTGGTTTGGCTGTGAAGATGTGACATTAGGCATGGAAACAACTCAAGATGGACCCCTTTCTTAGAATCAATTTTGGAATCTACTTCCTGTTTTCTTGGCAACACAGGAAAGAGAATCATCAATGACAGTCTCTCTTTGGAATTAAAATAACACGTGAAAGTAACAATGGAAGATAAATCAGGGCTTTGTTGTGGTCCTATCATTGGGCAAAAGAGTGAATTACCATTGGTCCTTAGTGGAGAAGACATGACTTTCTAAGTGGTCCAAAAGATTAAATACTTTTGTTTCTTCCTATAAGAGCTCATTCAAATGGGACTGCCAATCACCTGGCCAGGAAACTGCCCCTGAGGAAAGCTGATTCACCTGAAAACATTAATGAGATATTTCACAGGAACCCCTAGCTCAACGCAGTTCCTTCCAGATCTTTGATGTTATATATATATATATAATATGTTGTTATTATAATTCTATCATTCTTCTTTGCTCTTATAACTTGCTTTATCTCTTCCAAATTGTAATAAATTAAACTGAAAATGGTTTTACAGATGGAACTCATTATGGACATACCTTTCCCTTTTTGCTATGCACCCCAAATTCAACCTTCCAGAGGGTGTTCTCAACTGCTGACATTTCGTATCTTGTCGGCAGGAAGCAGTCAGTTTTGTTTGGAAGCATCCCTGACTATTCATTCCAGATTCCTCTCTGGCACAGAGAATGAGATATGAGTTCAGCTCCTTGTAGGCGGGAGTGGGGAGGAAGTGGTAGATCTAAGTTCTTCATTTGACCCACTTCACTCCTTTCCTGAATGAACAAGTAACACTACATTTGTGCCAAGGGAACATAACATGTGTGGATTCTTTGCTGGTTCTGGACCACGAAGTGGTTAAAAAAAAATAATCAAATTAATCTCAGTTTCCACCCAAATTCTAACATAAGTTTCATAAAAGCGCAATTAACAGAGCAGTCCCTATAAAAACTTAAAAATAATTTTTCAAAGAACTTTAAAGGACAATTTTCAGGTTCATATGGGAAAACAAAAAAACCCAGGATTGCTAAAATAATATTGAACAATAAAAGGAGGTTTCACCATTCCCGATTTCAAGCTGTATTATACCCATAGTAGTAAAAATAGCATGGTGTTGGTACAATAACTTACACACTGGTCAAGGGAATTGACTTGAAAACCCAGACACAAATCCACACACATGAGGACACCTTTTTTTAATTTTTTCTATTTTATTTATTTATTTTTTTAAGAAGCCAGAAGTACACACTGGAAAAAGATGACATCTTCAACAAATAATCACACATGCAGAAGAATCTAAATTGTACTTATTATCTGCAAAAAACACATCTACAAACAAACAAACAAATGCTACAATTCATAGAGCCACATAGAACACACAGAAATGCTACAATTCATAGAGTCCCATAGAACAGGTAGATTATGTTAGGAAAAGAAAATAGAAGAGATAATATGGGTGGTTGGGACAAGACCAGAACAGAAAGATAAAGTGGGGAGAGGGAAGAGAGAGTGGGCTTTGGGAGGAAATACAGGAACAGAGAGCAAAAATTAAGGGGCCTTTGAAGGGTCATATGGAAGCTTAATACAACAAAAACTTTCTGAAATATATTCATATATGAAGGCAATATAAGTGAAATTGCCAAATAACAGGGGAGACAGAATCTCCCCTGGACATTTGTTATCACCAAGAAACTTCCAGTCCTGGGATTGTGTTATATCTAAGTGAATTTATCAAAGAAGCCCCATTGGAATCCCCAAACAACCAAGACAGTTGCTAAGACTATGGGTTGCTCTTTACAATCTGACAGCAAGGCCTTGTTGTTGAAGACAATACCTACATAATTCATTGGATATGGAGCTGTTGAGCTGTTGACTATATAGAGTCATCACCCCTAAATCCTAGAGTCTTAGATACAGGAAAGTATTCTACATGCTGCCAAAAGAAATACATAAGCAGCAAGATAGGCACAAAGCCTTTGATCTGCAATGGTTTCCTTTCTACAAGATATGCAGGGTCAATGGATGCACAACGCTTATTGGAGTAATCAATCAATAATTGATTTGTCTGACGGCTCATTCTGGGACATGGAACCCATACCCAATTCTTCTTGGGTGACATAGAACCAGAGACTAAACAGTTTAGGTGCATAGGGTTAAAAAAAATGGTCTAAGAATTTTTATTTATTTATTTATTTATTTATTTATTAAAGATTTCTGTCTCTTCCCCACCGCCGCCTCCCCTTTCCCTCCCCCTCCCCCAATCAAGTCCCCCTCCCTCGTCAGCCCAAAGAGCAATCAGGGTTCTCTGCCCTGTGGGAAGTCCAAGGACCACCCACCTCCATCCAGGTCTAGTAAGGTGAGCATCCACGAAACTGCCTAGGCTCCCACGAAACCAATAGGTACAGTAGGATCAAAAACCCGTTGCCATTGTTCTTGAGGTCTCAGTAGTCCTCATTGTCCACTATGTTCAGCGAGACCGGTTTTAATCCGGGCTTTTTCAGACCCAGGCCAGTTGGCCTTCATCAGGCGATGAAAGGAGACAGAGACAGAGACCCACAATGGAGCACCGGACTGAAATCTCAAGGTCCAAATCAGAAGCAGAAGGAGAGAGAGCACGAGCAAGGAACTCAGGACCGCGAGGGGTGCACCCATACAAGATTTTTTTTTTTGAAAAATCAAAGAAATGTAGTAATAACATGATTCCTAATGATATTCTGCTATATTCATAGGTCAGTGCCTTGCTCAGCCTTCATCAGAGAAGCTTCCTTCTGCAGCAGACGAGAACAAATATAGAGACCCACAGTCACACATTACACAAAAAATGAGAGACCTTGGGACACTCAACCATAAATGGGATGTCTCCATTCAATCCCTTCTCTAACAGCTCAGATAACCCTGCAGAAAAGCGGTGCAAATAGTGTGAGGGCTAGAGAGGAGGGAAGACACCAAGGAAAAGACACTGTGAACCAATATGAACAGTGCTCATATAAAGTCACAGAGATGGAAGCGACATGCAGAAGGCCTACATAGGTCTGCACCAGATTCTTTGCACATACATTATTTCTGCCAGTCCATTGTTTTTAGAGGATTACTCAATGTGAGAAAGAGTGAATCTCTAATTCTAGTCCCATCTCTTATGCTCTTTTTCTTCTGTTGGTTTGTTTTGTATAGCTTGAATGTGATAGTTTTTGTTTTACCTTATATTTTATTTGTTATATTTTTTAAAAGAGAAATAAATAAATGAAAACCTAGTTACTATGGTAAAGGGTAAGAACTGAAACCTCTGGAAGATGAAAAATCACTTTTCTCCAATGGAGTGACTCTGAGTAGCATATCTACCACTCCAGGGTAGACCTTATGTTCAGGAGTAGTTGACGGACATAGAATTATAGAATGGACTCTAAAGTTTTTTTTTTTTTGTGTGTGTGTGCTTTTATTTGAGTAGAGTTTGGGTTTTATTGTTTGTTCATTTGTTTATTTGTTTTAGGGGGTGTTGTTTTATTTAGTTTTCTTGGTTTGGGGAGATTATTTGATGATTTTTGTACTGGGTTTTTGTTTGCTTTTTTTTTTTTTTTTTTAGAAAGATCTTAAAGTTTGAGGGCAGGGAGGAGGAGAAGATCTTAATGAATCTAGGAGTGGTAAAATGTATTTAAATTAAAAAGTGTTTTACATAAGAAAAGAGAAAGAAGTCCCGGAATGTATAAGATATTATTAAAAGAGGAAATTGTTTGAGAGAAATGATGTAACTAACACCTTTGTGTAGCACATGAATTTAATTTTTCTGTTCCTTAATATACCAAATCTGTTGTTTTTTCTATTCTTTATTATACTAAATCTGTTGGGCTTTTCACAGTTTTGGAAAGAGTGGTCTTGAGTGAAAGTTTGTTTTTATTTTGCAACATTCTGTAGCTGCTGTCTGAATTGCCTAACAATTGCTAATTTCTAAACTACTGTCTTACACCTATCTTCATTTTTGAGGAACAGTTTTAAAGGTGTCCTTTCTATATATAGTCTTTGTTCTTGCTATTTACTGGTATGTGTAAGAATTTGAATAAATGTGGACTTTGTAAGATCAGTCCTTATCAGAGTGGATGATTTTATAGCCAGCACAAAAAAAAAATTGTGTAACTTGTTATTTTTGGTTGCTTTTGTAACCAACTCTAAAGAAATCTCTTGATATATATCTGCAAAAGAATTAGAAGTTCAAAGATAACTGAATAAAAAATAAACAACAAGCTTTTGATACTGGAAAACATGTTACCAGTTCAGGAGCATATATTCATCAGTACATATACCATGATATCCCAATAATTATCAGACAATTTGAGTGATACTGTTAGAGATAACAAACTAGTCTTTCTATGTCTTTCAAAAGACAATAATGCCTAAAGTGATTTTATGTAAACACCTGTCTTTCAATTTAAACAATGAGCTGGGTTCAAATTTAGCCTACTCTAGAGTCTGAGTGTCATACTTCTTCCGGGAATTAACCAACTGACTTTATACAGAAACATCAAGAGATGTGTTAGAAGAAATGATGTACAAAAGGCTGTGCTCCACTGTCCTTTAGACCGACAATGGTCTATGTCCTAGTGAGCCTTGTCAATTTGAAGCAGGCAGAGTCTAGATCATATTGCCCTGTGGAGACATGTGTGGTGGGATGCCTTGCTTATGATTAGATCTGGGATGGCCCAGATCTGGGAGGTACCATCACTAGGTAGGTTTCCCAGCTACTTAAAAAAGCTATTTAAGCATGTGTATGATTCCAAGGTGAGCCAGCACTCAGTGTTCCTTAGTAGTTTTTGCCTCGGGTTCCTGCCTTGAGTTCTTTTCCTGATTTCCCTCAATGATGAACTATGACCTGAAACTATCCATCAGATAAAGCCTTTTTCCCCCTAAGATGCATGGTTCATATTGTTTTATCACATCAACAGAAGAGGAAACTAGAATAGTATATTTCCATGAACAATGATGTGTATTTTGGTCCAGCAAAAATAACTATTATCTGTTAATCCACAGAAAATTGAATATGCAGTGTGATTCCCAGCAATGAAACCGGAAGTTATCCTGTTTACTTTGCCTTCTGATGCTATGTACATTACATTTGATATACAGAAGACTATTAAATATGTTTCTCCAATATTGAGAATGACTTCAGGACTAGGTGAAAATTAAGAATTAGAGAATATCACTCATACAAAAGAAGCAAGAATTTTTTGTGACAAATCATTGCTAGAATTATTCAGAGCTGGTAATTTTATCAAGCATGAAAGATTAAACATTCCTGGTGGTGCCAATTAACCTCCCCCCCAAAAAAACCCCCACAATGTTCTTAAAGACATAGTTAATTGGAAAACTTTTTTTAAGAATATAACAGTCATGAACATAGAATCCATTATCTGTTAAATGACAATTGCAAACTCTATAAACTAACAAGAAATGTGGAGTAAGGAGTAACAAGACAGTAGTGAGGTACAGGCAGAGAAGAAAGTGAATTTGTCATAAGTTGTCAATGCTTGAGGTACCGAACATAGCAACAGGGCTTTGTAGTGCAGGTGTTCTGCACTAGGGTGTATTCTCAGCCCTCTTTGCACTGTTTTTGAAAAATTCGTAATAAAGTATTCTATTTTCAAGGAATAATACTAGTACCTTTGTAAGGATTCAGAGTTTTCTCTCAAAAATTAATACCTATTTTACAGAGAATTGGTTGATCTATTTTAGAGAGAATTCATGTAGAATTTTTATTTAACATAGTATTATAAAAAAATAGAACTCAAATAAAAAAGTTTATAGAACAATATGATTAAAATTACAAAGCAATGATAACATTTAATTATTTAATAATTATATAGTTTCATTATGGCTATTGTTTTTTGGTGAATTCTCTTAAATAAATTAAATAAACTACTACTTTTCTTTTGAAATACCCTAGAATGTGACTTTAAACAGTACATTTTTCTACAGAACATCATTAAATTTTAAAGTTAATAAACATACAATATTGACATAATTACCATGGTTCATTTAAATTTCTTGAGTAGTCTGAGAAACATCTTTAATTTTTATTTGCACAGATAAGTGTCTAAAGAATATTTCAGAAGAGGAAGGAAACCAAGCATGGGGGGAAACAATCAGGGTAATGGTAAAGTGAATATTATCACTTCATACACATAATTATATATACATATATATAGTCATGATGAAGCTTATTATTTCATATAATTAACACATCATAATTAAAAGTTTTAAAAGCCCACAATTTGCATTTTGACTTGACTTTATTGTTTTTGTCTTAGACTAGAAGCAACCCACAAGTTTCTCACTCTTTTTCCTTAGGGCATCCCCTTGCATACTATGTCAGGCCCTCTGTCTTATGAAATAAAATACTTTAGAAGGAAATTTTTGAAAAAGAAGCATCAAAACTTTACCACTCTGCATACATATCTGTTTATATCTGTAACTTTATCATAAATTTCATGCCTTACGTTAGAGTGAGCATTGCATACGTTGATGATCTTTGAAACTGTAATTTTGTTTCCTATAAATGTAAACACTTTCCTCTGCGTTATTCCTAGATTCTATTAAAGCTCATTTGGCAAGAACTGCTTAAGTCAGAATGCATTGCTCATCCATTTTGTCAAACACTGAATTCCCCAATGAAGAATTATAGATTAAAGTAGGCATATATACACTGCCAGACACTTCTTAGTGTCTTGAAACTGCCTATCCTGAGTTGAATCTGTGTTGCCATATCCCCTGAGCTTTCTGTTAGCTGTATGTTTTCATTTGTATGAAAAATACAACCCTCTTAAACAATGATGTAACTTTACTACCCCAAATTCTTTTTTTTTCTTTTCTATATCGAAAAATAGAAATTTTTCTTTATCTTTGTATCATTCCTTACCCATTTGTTTTAATTTCTTTGGGAAATCATTACAAAATTACACAGATCGGATGTCTTCAAAACCCACAGAAAGGCATGTCTAATAGTTTGGGACTCCAATAATCCCCAACTGAAGTTATTTCTATGCTTTGTAGATGACACATCTTAGTTCTAGACTTCAAAGAGTGTGATACTCTAAGATGCATGGCCGTGTATGGCCCTGTCGGCCTACATTGGAGGGGCAAACAAGTCCTCTTTAGCCTTTCCCCTAAGAACTCTAATCCCAAGCTTCAAAATTCTCCATTGTGATTAATCAGTTCCTGGAGGCCTCACCCACAAACCATTAAGCTGAGGATTAGAATTCGGTTTGTGACTTCAGAGTGATACCAACATTGAAACCAAAGATGCGTTTTATTAAAGTGTTAGTTTTATTACTAAATACTAATGTTTTAAAACTCAAGGGCAATGTTTCCTTGTTATATTGGTTGCAACACAATTTTCAATTTCTATTTGCCCTTTAATTTAGTCTTAGTTATGACTTGAATATTTATACAATTTCCATGTTTGTCTCTTCGATTCTCTTTAAAGCTCATACAATCTCATTTCCCTCCATGAATATGCATCACTTTTGATAGATTTCGTGAGTATCTTTTTTGTTTAATTGCAAAGTAAATAATAGTTTGAATGTGCATAATTAATATTGTCTTGATAAACATCCTTGCTATAGCTTTTACTCTTTTACTGAAGAATGCAGTAAGCTCCATTTCTGTTAGCACGTATGTGTTTTGTGTTTAGTTTACTGCTTCTGCTTCTGTGTACTGCATATCACTTCCAGGTGTACATTTTGTCTGTTTCAGCTGATCGCTTTCTTCATGGTGGACACAAAAGACAAAAGTTTTTGTTTGCTTGTTATAGTTTTTATTTTTCCTTCTTTATATAGCCCATGATCCTTTTGTAAACTGGACTTCTTTTTATTAGGAATACATAGCAGATTTGCTGTTTCATCTTACACAGGATTTGAGTAGTACTTGTTGACAACAGTGGGGGATGTCTTCCTCAGTTTACGACAGCAGGATGTGAAAGTTCCTAATTCTTGACATTCTGTCATCACTTAGCAGCACGCATGCAGTTTTCTTTCCAACTGTAGTGCTAAGTTACATTTTTTTTCCAATTACTGATGAGTTTGAATATCTTAGAGTACTATTTAAATTAAAATATATTAAATTGTTGATGTAAAAACACCTTTTATATAAGGAATAGGTAGTTTATATCAGCTGTATATACAACTCATAGCATTGTAATTTCTTGTATTCTGAATAGCCTGCGTTTTTCCTTTGTTCAAATTTTTAGCAAGTTGTTTGTTATTGATTTTATTGAACTATACATTTTTCTCTACTCCCCTTCATTCCTCTCCCCTCCCTTTCAACCCTCTTCCATAGTCCCCATGCTCCCAACTAACTCAGAAGATCTTGTCCTGTTCTACCTCCCATGTATTTCTCTCTTAGGTTCCTCATTGTTGTCTAGGTTTTCCAGGATTATGAATTGTAGGCTGGTTTTCTTTGGTCTAAAAGCTACTTATGAGTGAGTACATGTGATATTTGTCTTTCTGAGTCTGGGTTACCTCACTCAATATGATGTTTTCTAGATCCATCTATTTGCCTACAAATTTTAAGATGTCATTTTTTTTTCTGCTGTGTAGTACTCCATTATGTAAATGTACCACATTTTTCTTATCCATTCTTTAGTCAGGGGCATTTAGGTTGTTTCCAGGACAAGTTGTTTCCTTGCTTTATTTGCTTTGCAGAGATTCGCTGTGATATCAATATTTATTAATTGTATCAGATACTGTAAATATTTTCATGCTTTCTCTAACTTATATCTTACCTTATTTGTGATATTTCTCCTCTGTTTTACAGCCTTAATTTTGTCTCAGTACTAGGATAGTAGCAGTTTTTCTTTTCAAAACAATGTTTTAAGCATTTCTATAATATTAAATTCTCAGTTCCCATTTTAAAGATCAAGAAATTAAGGTACAGAGGAGTCAAAGGCATCCCTGAGTATATTTAGCTATGTAATGGTGGTACTCTTAAATAGTAATCAACCACTTTTTTATGTGCTTAAAAGTATCTTTGGTGTTGCTTTATTTTATTTTATTTTTTCACAGGGTCTTAGATTAGATTGACTTTTAATTCAGAGAACAACAACCTATCTTTGCCTCACAATATGGAGGTTAAACACTTTTGCCCCCTTTCCCCGCCTAACATTTTTTCTTTTTTTATTGATACTTTATAATATTTCTAGCATATTACCATTTCTTCTATACATTACCTTAGACATAAATTTAATACATATGTTATTTTATAGTTCATTAAAACGGATTTATAATTTTGGTGAAATTATCCATTGCATGTATCTATTCTACTTCATGGATTTGAATTTTCATTACTGAATCAGGACTATAATAGCATATAATAGAAGTATGCTTTTCTAGATAATGGAACATATCTCCTACTTCTTTTGGGGATGACTTGATTATTCATGTACATTAATTTCTCCACATGGATTTAAAAGTAATTTCATATGTGTTTTAGAAAAGTAGGTGAAATATACTTAAGTAATTATTTTTACCAAGAAAATATTTTTTTTAATGACAGCCCAACTTTGGAAGGCAATACCTGGAAATTGAATCAACTTAAATGAGAGTTAGAACCACTTGGAATATGTTCAAGTCAGATGAGCGTGTAAAGAATTTGCTTGTGTAAATCCTATAAAGAACCATCATGGAGAAATCCTTTCATCTAGCAGGCCAAGGCTGTCAGGAAGAACAAAAGTTATTTGGATTATAGTTTAGAGGAACTGTTGAACTAAAACATGGAAATTCTTCAAATGGTACACTGCCAGTGCAAAACCATGCCACAAACACCTAGTCAGAAGACAGGGACATCATGCTAATGCATCACAGAACTCAAACGAACTCAGGTAAATTTTCAAAGCCAAATAGTGCATGGAGAAATAAATTGAAATCAAACAAAAAGGCAAAAAAAAAAATTAAGGTATAAAGGGAAAATACTGAAAGAAAAATGTTTTAAAGATTTTTTTTAAAAAATAGACTAATTGAAAAGAATGGTAACAAATAGACATCATATAGAGACTGAAGTGAGGTAGATTAAATAATTAGAAATAAACATAGTTTAAAATTGGTAGGAGCAGAAACCAGGCAAAGAGATAGTATCTCTCTCTATATATCTATATCTATATCTATATCTATATCTATATCTATATCTATATCTATATCTATATCTATATCTATATCTATATCTATATCTATATCTATATCTATATCTATATCTATATCTATATCTATATCTATATCTATAGTGTGTGTGTGTGTGTCTAATATATGTAATAGAAGGGCAGGAAGAAGAGAAACAAAACAAAGCATGTAGAAAACAGTCTAAGAAATTTTCAAAAATATATGAAAAATTGACAAGACAACTGTACTTGAGGATTTTTGACTGAATGGCAAATTCCAAAATATATATTGATAAAATGATTGATTTTAAAAGTGTAAAAAAAAGCATCATTTGAACATTCAGGAAAATGAATAATGTTATTCAGTGTTGGTTTTAAATACACTCAGTATATTAGGGGAAGAAAATCAAATTGACTTTGGACTTCTTTTTCAGATTTTATGCCAAGAAATCATGGAGTAACATTAATCATATTTTATAAAATATAGGCAAGTATTCCACAAGACCACACTATTCTTAGATTATTGACAAATATTTGATACAGAAGAACTTCAAAAATATTGTGGGTTTTTTGTGTAGCTTCTGAAGAACCATCTAGAAATTAAGACTGAGCATTCTGGAGGGAAAGAGGTGAAGATTTCCCTGGAATATGTTGAAGCATGAACATATATCTAACTTTATCCCTAAGGTTAAATTATGAGAATGTGAATGAGAAAATATATGATGAGAATGCCATCAGTACATATGATAGTGCATAGAGTAAAAACACAAAAAGCATAAAAAGCAATGGACTTTAACCCGCAGATATCAAGTGAGACAATATTAGTTTAAATTCGGCAATAAAGGAATAAATATAAGAATTAAGTGCTATTCAGTATTATTAAAAATAAAATATTGATTAATAAATTAGTGTGTAGTTTAAAAAGTCAACTTAGCTAAGTAGTAGTTGTGAATCATCATCTACGGCCTACTTAGTCACAGGTTTTTGGCCCAATTAATAGTATCAGGCATGAGTTCAATTTTGTGAATTAAGTCTTAAATCTAATTAGAAAACTGCTAGTCCCCAAACCTTTCTGCCACTGTTGCTTCAATGGACATGTAAGGGTCTTGTAAACCTAATAGTTACTGAAGTTCCCACGGTTCATGGCTAGGTAAGAGTACTATTAATTTTCTCCTCTGGTAGCCTGGCACACTTTAACTTCCAGTAAGAAAAGTGATCAGTAGGTTTGAAGCTTCTAGGGTATTACCAATTTGACTTCTCCATGCCTATGACTCAAAAATAGAGTATCCTCAACCATAGGATCTTACTATTCGGTTCTAGATAGTAACTAAATATGAAGGAAATTGTCTCTACTATTTTGAGTGTGTCTGTGGAACCCCACTGATAAACGATTATAAAAGAGGTATCCCACATCTGACACTGGATTTTGTTGTTGTTTGCATACTAAATCTGGATCCTTTAAACCTCAGATTAGCATAGTTCTCAATTAGAGACTCACAAACTGGCTAAAGTGAAGAGGATAAGGGACTCTTTGGAGTGTCAAGTCCTAATGGATACTATAAATCTATATCATATACCTTTCCCATAAGTCTCAAGGATCATTGTGGAAGAGGAAGTAGAAAAACTGTAAGTATCAGAGGTAGGAAATGACTATTGTAAATCACTGTCTTTGATTCATAACATTTATAGTTCCATGCAGGAACTCACAGTAATTCTCACAACTCGTGCAATATTTGCACACAACCAAGCCAACCAGAATTTTAACAAGGATAAGGGGAGACTGGAGAAGTCCCACCTGTACCTGAGGAGTTACTGGCACTTAATGCCTTCTAGAGGAGGAGAATCAGATTACTTCCGCTGTGGTCCTTGGTTGACTGCCTATGTTCTACAGAATGATCCTACACCCAGGTGCACAGAGACAGCACAATGTAGATTCAGCAGATTTCAAAAGGAGTTCATGAAAATGAGGATAGGAATCTTGTGAGGAAAGGAGGGGATAGATTTGATCAAAACATATTACATTCTGTAGGCAGAGACTGTTCGTTTGTTTCCTGACCATCCAGACTCCCAAAATAATCACACAGAAATCTGTATTAATTGCAACACAGGCCAGTAGTTTAAGCGTATTTCTGACTGACTCTAATATCCTAAATTGATCCATTACTATTAATCTGTATACTGCCAGATGGCTGTAGCGTACTGGCAAGATTCTGGTAATCTGTCTTCTATGGGAGACTGCATGGCTTCTCCTTGACTCTGCCTTCTTTCTCCTAGCATTCGGTTTAATTTTCCTGCCTAGCTCTATTCTGCCAAGACGCTGGCTGAAACAGCTTTATTCATTAACCCACAAAAGCAACACATATACAGAAGGACTTCTTTTTATATTTTTTTATGTTCATAGCAACTTTATTTGTAATAGCCAGAACCTGGAAACATCCTAGATATACCTCAATCAAGGAATGGATAAAAAAAATATGTGGTACATTTACACAATGGAGTATTACTCAGTTGTTAAAATCAAGGGCACCAGGAAATTTGAAGGCAAATGAATGGAACTAGAGTGAGGTAACCTATACTGAGAAAGACAAACATGGAATATATTTACTCATAACTGGATATTAGTTATAAAATAAGGGATAACTATGCTATAATCTACATACCCAGAGAGACTAGGTAATAGGAGAGCATCATGGGAGTATGCCTGGAACTCTCTGAGAAGGGGAAACAGATTTCATGGGTGGACTGAGGGCGTATGTGTGTGCGGGGGGGGGGGGGTAGAAGGCATGAATAATCAGGTAGGGGTGGGGAGATTACTGAAAGAGCCTACTAGAAAGGGGTTGCAAGAGATTCCCTTGTGCAGGTTTTAACCTGACCCCTGACACCAACATTCTTGTATAAAATTCTCAAATAAAATCAGAGCAATTATTAATATATCAAATAAAGGACAGCATAAAATTTCTTAACTATCAGAACAAATTTAGAATTTGGTATGTATCTGTGTTTTTGTATGTTTTGCAGAATATCAAAATCTTACTCCATAAATAAACTGACCTAAAAGAGTAGTCATTTACTACAATTTTAAGAAAAAGCATCTATAAGATCAATCTATAATATACATTCTGTGCCAGAAAAATATATCTTATGAAAAGCCATACCACACCTTAACATATGCCCAAAAAACTTAACACAAGTGATTGCTCAGCTGTGTACATTGCTGTTCCGTTCACAATAGCTAGGAAATAAAAACAATCTAAGTGCTTTTTAACTAACAAATGCATAATGAAATGTGGTAGATATATGTTATTGTATATTATTTACCCGTTAAAAATAAAATAAAGAAAAATAAGAAAACATAACATTTGCAGGCAAATAGATGGAACTGGGAAGATAATCTTCAGTGAAGTAGCCTAGATCCAGAAAAACAAACATCTAATGCTCTTTTTCATCTGAGGCTTCTAACTCCAAGTCTTCAAATATAAGTATATATCCTGGAGTAACATTAGAAGCCAGAGGATTCAAAAAGGAATGACTGCTGAGTTTTTGATTCTCTTTGATTTTCTTTAATTCTCTCTCTCCCTCCCCCCCCTCTCTCTCTCTCTCTCACACACACACACACACACACTTACACCCACACATTCATGCATGTGATATAGTCGACCTTGGGGAAAGTGTGTAGTTGAATGATTGTTATGATTATCACTGGATGCTTTCTGTTGAAAAATCTTGCCTTTGGATGCTTGGGTAGAGATGTACTACTTAATCAACACACATTCTCACCCGCATTTCCCTGTCAGATGTCCTCGCTTCCTGGTAGTCTCAGAACATACAGTGCTGTTTACTCACCTAAATCTGCTGCTTTACGACATTGCCTTTTGATCTCCTTAGCCTCAGTAACTATCATCACATTAAGCAACCTTTTACAATTATTAGTGTTTAGAAATGAATAACCCAAAGAACAATTAAATGTGTTGGCCTTCTCGTAGTCTGTAATTTCCCCTCTCCTCTTAAGTGGAGTACTCAGACTCCTCAGTGACATTCTTTTGATTCAAAGGCACTTACAGTAAGCATTTCCTTATTTCATTTGATAACCTCTGCTAATCCGGTTTCAGTCTGTGACTTCCGTCTTATCACTTTGCCCTAACTTAGACCAAGTAATTACTATCCTTACATTTTTACCTTGTAACCACGTTTTCCCTGACTTTTTAATGTAACTTCATTGGTGACCTCTACCCAAATTAGGGCACTCCAGGTTTCTGAAGGGGAGTGTCTGAGATGAGACGTATAATCAGAGTCCCAACTGTTTCCATAGCAATTATTGGAATACATTGTACACGAATATTTGTGACTTAGAAATGTCAGAATTTTGAAACGTTTATTTTAAACAACAAATGAATATTGTTATAAATGTTTAGCTTATTTTTTCGGGAGCAGTTTTTATCAAAAGACAACATTTGCATTTCTGGCAATTTGGGCACACAAAAAACACGCTCAGATAATGGTATGAGAATTCACAAGTATTTTAGTTCCTTTTACATGTGTGCTTTTATGAAGTCCCTAAAAAAGAAGAAAAAGAAATTAGAAAATACAGGGAAAAAATAAAATAAACAAAATTCTTTATTTTTTTGAAAAGTGGTATATTACTGAAATACAATATACAGAGAGAGGTATTTGTTTTGATTTTTGGAAATGCACATATTTCAGCCTAATGAAGATTTTACTCACAGAAACAGACAATGGGTTGTAGTGTTTTGATATGAATTGGAGTTTTGTTTTTCTTATATTGATTTTCTTTTGTAATCACAGAATGCCCCAAGAAGTTGTAAAACCCTAGTTGGTATTTTTTTTAATGAGCCAAGTTTTTGAATTATATAGAGGCTAAAATAAGAAAACTTGCTTTGATTGGATTATGGGAGATTTGGTGTATTACACATTTACAGAGTAACTCACAAAGGAAGAAATCCACTTGTCCTGCAAGAACCTTGTCCCAGCAGGCATCTTTTTATATTATGCATTTTTATCATTTTCCAGGAATATAAAGCAATCATGATTGACAATGTAAAACCTAAATATGCTGTCAGGGCAACAGTGGTGCAGAAGAGAAGGAAAAAGATTGAGTGACTGTCAATGATCGTAATTGCCCATGTAGCTGCGGTAGCTCTGCAGCGCGGAACTCTGTTCTCTCTGTGGGTCTTAGAGTCTGATGTGATCACACTGACAATCAAAAAGTGGCTGCCTTATTTTTTTTTCCTTGAACACAGAGTTTCCTTTTATGTCCCTTTGTTAGTCAATTGACAGTGGCATCTCCCTGATGGAAGGAAATGCAGGATCAATATCTGAATGAAAAGTATCCAAAACAGTGCTATATAGACTTTGAGTTTTGATGTGTGTGTCTACTACTCTGCTACAGAAAATTAATATGGTGCATTTTAGAAAATTCTATCAAAAAATAAAAATTTAAAACTATGCATATTACTTTATACAGAACAAATACCTAATAATGTGTATTTATTCTCTCAAAATAACAATCCATGTATAAAACATAAAAACCACTCAAACTTAATGCCAAAAAGCAGATGCAAGTATAATCTGAAGAGTGAATGCAATATCATGAATAGTTCCTGAAATCTTGGAGATTTGTCTATAAACTGATATTGAGAACCTTGACAACTCAGTGCTATATACAGACTGGGGTTTAATAAGGGATCACAATTATAGGCTTCATCTTTTCAGGATGCTGAGTATAAGTGTCTGAAATTATTAACATTTTGGAGTAAGTGGAGAGCCAAGTTATTCATTTTCTTCGTGTATGTGTGTGTGTGTGTTTCAAAGAAAGTCAAATCACTATGATTCTCTTCATATTGTTAACATTACACATCATTGTGTGTTTAGTATCCTTCATTTCAAAAGGAATTGATGTTTTAGTCAGAACTTTTACAGTGTCTTGCTATTACTTTTATCAAGATATTATTTCTAATATAAAATGTATTTATAATAAAGATACATAAAATGTATGTTATGTTATTGAGTTATTTAAGATAGCTATAGAAGGGCTTGTAGCTCTTTTACTTATTGAGGGAACACTCTTTTTGTGGCCAGGCTCACTGGTTCTGTACAGAAATATTCATACTGTATTGATATAAAGGAAATTCAGACATCACTCTCTGTATATCAGGTTCTCTTAGAAAAATCATTTCACTGTGTTGTAAATATTTTTCTTATTTAAAGTAATAAGGCTAATTTTATAGGTTTTTAAGGGTGAAACATGTATCATTTAAAATATAAGGACTAATGAATTTTAATGGCACAGTAAAATTTGCATGTCTGTATAAGTTTGCTAAATATAAGATAGATACTGTTGAATAAATTAGAATTGGAGCTACAGCTAGATATAGCATAAAGCCATTCACACAGATAACTAAAACATAAGTCATTCTGATCATCCATGAATGTAGCAATCCCACACAATAGTGCAGCACATAAGTTTTACAGCTTTGAAAACAAGAATCAATGCAATTCAGCCAATCATCCACAGGCAAATCAGTCAGGACAGTTCTGCTTTGAAAAGAATGCCAATGTATAATAGGTAATCAAGAACACAGTCACCGATATTCCTCTTTGCGCTTTATAAACCATGCTCTGAATGTGTTTTATGGAGCTCTTATCAGTTTTGGTTTGAGGTGTCCAGATTTGGGAAGTATTATTTTATGTGCACTATAGGTGAAATTTTTGTTTTATTTAATCTTATTTTATTTTTCAGAATACTCAACAATCATAATAAAATAAAAAGTCAATTTCTCTTTTCTGTTTATGAAGAGCATGGCCAGTTGTTCTTGACCTATTTTTTTCTCTCATCTTTTCCCACTTTCATTTTAGTTCCCAAATTAAATTTTGTTGGGTTTTGTTGAAAGCTGCTTAGAAGTGCTAGAGAAATGACCCAAACACTTAAAACAAAAACAACATAACAAATTTTTTTCTTTTTTAAAATATTCACCTTATTCCTTACTTTAAAATATTTATCACAGACTTTTCCCAAGGACATAGGTCAACCACTGTTAACTGCTAATTGTGTCAATAATAATTGGGTTTCTTTTGCCATGTTTGAGTTATTGTATGTATTTATTGTAACGAGCATGTACCACTCTAAAGTAACATGCTTCAGTAGCAATGTAAGCTTGAAATACCCTGTCAGTGTGCCAATTTTTCCTAAAATTTGTAAGCAAATATTTTTTTTTTCTCTTTTAGTTTGGCTCAAATACCGTGGGTTTAGATATTTTCCCTTCCTATATGTATCTTAAGTACTTCTATGAAAGTGGATAAAAATTCTAATTTACATAAATATGCTGTGGCCAAGTTCCTAGGGGGAAGAAGACGCTAAGCAAAATAAAAATCAACAGAAAACCAACCAGTCAACAGGACAAAGTACTGTGTTCCACATGGAAATAATAGAAGTTTATTAATGACAGCAAGGAAAAAAAATATCATTCATTATTCTGCCAAAGTGGGAGACTAGGAGACCACTCAGCTTACAACTGGAAAGCCTCGGTTCAGTTCCCAATACTGCCACTTACTCATGTTAGTGTATCACAGAAGCCACTTAACCTTGTATATAGCCTTTGTGGGATTGCAAAAGTCACTTAACCTTCCAACCTTAGTTTACTCTTGTACTGATTAAAGATAAATAATACATGCTTTGAATAGCTATTATGAGAATTAACTGGGGAATGTCTATTTAAGTGCTTTGCATACTGGAAAATTTATACAATAAACACATGAACAAACAGCAAAGCAGGACACTTAGTAGAATTTCTTTTGTAAGCCAAAAATCAAGTGGCAGGCTTCAAAACCAAACATTATGAGATGAATTTATGAAATGGATGTAAGCGAAAACTTAAAATCAGTCTTTACATGTAGTTCTTTTTGCTATAGTAGAAAGAATTGTTTGGTAAGGGGGAGAGGTGGGGAAATTGGATAAGAAAAAGGGAGATTTGAAAATTAATATTTAATAGGCACATTAGATATTTTCATTCATTAAATCCTTCAGACAGTAGATTATAAGCTTATCTTTCTACTTCCCGGAGAAGCGAATGCATTAAACCTAAATTTTCTAGACAAATTGTTGAATATCCGTCAGACACTGCAGAGAAGAAGCTAGAGTCAAATGTAGACCATGATGAAACAGATGGCCTTTCCATCATTTCCCTCGCCAGCACAACTGCAGAAGGCCCGGTGGTGACAGCATGTTTGCTGTTTCATTATGTTCTTCCTTGCTTAGCTGCTAAGCTAGATACAAAGGTACCAGCAAGAGCTTTCCCTTAGTAGAATTTTCAGGGTCTCCTTAGTGCAGAAGCCCAACATTAACACCTCCTGGGTACTGCAGGACAATGGTCTTATACCCTGTGAAAATTTGTTATTTATATTGATTTAACAAAATGCTGATTGGCCAGTAGTCAGGCATGAAGAAGAAGTGGGGCCACTAGAGTGGGCGAATTCTGGGAAAGAAAAGGCTCAGTCTGCAGTTGTCACCTAGACACAGAGGAAGCAAGGTGAAAAATGCCTCACTGATAAAAGGTACCAAGCCATGTGGCTAACACAGACAAGAATTGTGGGTTAATTTTAAATGTAAGAGTTAATAAGAATCCTGAGCTAATAGTCCAACAGTTTATAATTAATGTAGACCTCTGTGCATTTCTTTGGGCCTGAATGGCTGCTGGACAGGGTGGGACAGAAACCTCGGTCAACACCTGGGCTTCAGCGATAGCTTGTGAAAATTAACAGAATAGTATGAGTGACTTGAAAATAGGAATCCAGATTTTATAATACACTGTCTCAAGAAATTCACCAACATCAATGTTTGAGCATAATGGTAAAATAAAATCAATAAAAGTAATAATGTGAAACATCTCTTCTTAGATAATAACCCTAGATCCTGATCTTCACCAATTAGATTATTGGTAAATGATGGGAGAAAATGGGGCAGCAAAGACCAAAGTGAGGAAGACAAAAAAGGGCAAGGACAAAATGCTGTATTAGGAAATAAGGCCACCTATGTTTACACAACCATGAGAAGCGAACTTCATTATGCTTTCCCAGTTTAGACTGTATAGTATTTATTTGGCTTAACTGAAACTCTTAAAAAAAAAATAGGTAAGGATAACAAATATAAAATCAGAGTCTGTATTCAGATACTGAGCATTAAGCCCTAGCCTCTGGTTAGTGAAACAAAAACATTAAAGGAGTTACTGAAATGAATGGGTAGATCATTGCTACTTGCTAATTTCTGGAGCTTTTGTAGTTCTAGTGCCAAGTTCAAGAAGATGAAATGAACACTGACACGGAAGTTTTTGAATGTGTGCTTTCACATGTGGTATGTGATGAAGGTGAGCACACTCCTCTTTCTCGCTGGCTTTTCAGATTTGCAAACATTTCAGGAAAGGTTGCCAAAAAGCTTTCTTCTTTTTTTCTCCATTTGTAAATGGATTCCTGCTAAGAGGTCGATCTTTACACACGCCACTCTAATGCAAAGATCATGGTTTCAGTACCTTCCCTAAGATTTGTTTGAAACATATGGATACCAGATTAGTCCGGTTGTAAAAATTACCACTTCAGCTTTGGTTCACTTGCTTTGTCTGCTTCCTGTCATCCAGTCTTCTCTTTCACCCACCATGAGCCTCACTTTGGCACAGCTTCATGTCTTCAACTGTTGATATCTTATGGACTCTGGCATGTGTAGGTGTGCATAAACCTGCTGCAAAACTTGAGCTTCTGACATGAGAAAAAAATATTAGTTTTTTGTTCTTTAGTTTTTAAAAAACCAAACTCATAAGGTTATTAATCATTTACTTCTCAGTGAGCCCAAAACAGGCTCAAAGCAAAAGCAATTGGCAATTGTGGAAGAAACAAAATTTTTTCAATCTAAAAAAAAAAAAGACTCAAAGATGAAGACTAATGTTTAAGAAAGGAATAAAAATATCACAGTCACAACGAAGTTTTCTGAAAAGATAAGACTGGGGAAAGTTCCTGTTTAGGGACTAAGAGGACTCCCTGGATGAAGAAAAGTTTGAATGCGTTGTAAAAAGGAGTCACAGATAGCCTGTTGTCTGAAACTGAAAAGAGTGATCCTGAAATAGTGAAATAGAAGTGAGCTCTGGCAAAAAAAAAAAAAAAAATCCACTTCTGTACATGCAGAACTAACTAGAGAGGGAAGGTTGGGATTAAAGGTGTGTGCCACTACTCCCTGGACTGTATGGCTAACCAGTAGCCTTAGCTATGCATTTTGATGATCAGGCAAGCTTTATTTTTTAGATCACAATGAAAATGTCACCAGAGCAGAGATTACTAAATGTAAGTTTGTAGATTACAAAAATTAATATTTAACTTAATAGAAAAGAAGGAACACATATACACACATTGATGAGAGAGAGAGAGAGAGAGAGAGAGAGAGAGAGAGAGAGAGAGAGAGAGAGAGAATTCTCTGTTCCCAGCTAGATCCTTGGGCAGCTGAGGAGAGGGAGCCTGAAATGGCCCTATCCTATAGCCATATTGATGAATATTTTGCATATCACCATAGAACCTTCATATGGCGATGGATGGAGATAGAGACAGAGACCCACATTGGAGCACCGTACTGAGCTTCCAAGGTCCAAATGAGGAGCAGTAGGAGGGAGAACATGAGCAAGCAAGTCAGGCCCTTGAGGGGTGCGCCCACCCACTGAGACGGTGGGTCTGATCTAATGGGAGCTCACCAAAGCAAGCTGGACTGGGCCTGATAGAGCATATGATCAAACCGGACTCTCTGAATATGTTGGACAAGGAGGGCCGACTGAAAAGCAAAGGACAATGGTACTGGGTTTTGATCCTACTGCATGTACTGGCTTTGTGGGAGCCTAGCCTGTTTGGATGCTCACCTTCCTAGACCTGAATGGAGGGGGAGGACCCTGGACTTCCCACAGGGCAGGGAACCCTGACTGCTCTTTGGAATGGAGAGGGAGGGGGAGAGAGAGGGGAGAGAGGGAGAGAAATGGGAGGAGGAGAGGAGGTGAAAGTTTTTAAGTAAAAATAAGAGAGAGAGAGAGAGAGAGAGAGAGAGAGAGAGAGAGAGAGAGAGAGAGAGAGAGCGAGCTCCAAATACAATGAAGAAAGGAGGTTGATAGAAAAAGACTGGACTAGAAGAGAATATAGATTATTTTTAAAAAAAACTTGGAAAATAGTAGTCTTTTGTGTTTTTATTTCTACAGTTTAGTAGATAAATGGGGGAGATGGGTGTAGTACATCATAACCAGTTACCTACAAATCTATTTACACTGGATATGTTACATTTAAAGAACAAGGTTAAGTAGCCTTGATCATAATTAAGTGCAAAGTAAGATGAGTTTACCAATAGTTAAGGAACTATAATTGAGGTTGAAAAGGGAAAGGTGCAGGTAAATTTGAAAAGAATCTGAGGAGTGTGCAAGACCATGTGACATCGCACAGTGCACAGCTGCACGCCCTTCTTGACGTTTACCCCAGCTGTGGGAAATTGACTTCACTCCATCTGCCCATGTCAACAATTTTGCTATAGCTCAGATCTAGTTTGAATTCCAACCACAGTAAATTTATCATAAGAGTTTCTGAAAGTATGTCTATTCTCTTATTTAGGAGATATTTTATTTCGTTTTTATTTTTCATCGTCTCTTTTAAAATTAGGTTGTACATGAGATCTCCAAATATTTTTGATAGGAATAAACACTTGTTCTTCTCATTGCAGAACTATGGTCTGATACTTTTTTGATTAAATCTCATCAGTACAAAAATTATTTTTATGAAAATAGATATAGCCATCATCACTACTAATTTTACAATGTGTTTAAGAGAATATAGTTGAAGAATTGATTTTTCTCTTCTTCTGTAACACATAGATTATTCATTATGTATGTATTATATACTGAATATACTGAACACATATTCAGTATATATAGAGCTTTTATATCTGAGTGTCATCACTATCCTTAAATCAGCATTGCCCTACTTTAAAAAAAGCAACTGATAATTCTGTATGTTGTGAATTTGACAGTCAAGGAATTTGAATTGCTATCAGATAGGAGCCAGCTTAAACTGATCTTCATTCTGCCTGTCCTTAGATACATCTATTAAATTAGATTAGTTTGGGGTCCATACACAATTATTAGTAATAGATTTTTACTTCATTTTTAACTCTTTTAGTGGGTCATTATGTTCTTTAAGTGCTCACACATTTTGATTTCTACCAGTGTAGTAGTTTGACCAAGAATGGTCCCGTAGACACATATATTTGAATGCTTAGTCACTGGGGTGTGGCCTCATTTGAAATGATTAGAAAGATTAGGATGTGTGGGTCCTTCTTGAAGTAGGTGTGACATTGTTGAAGGAGTGTGTAACTAGGGGTTGGCTTGAGGGTATTAAAAACCATTTTAGGTTAGGCTCTCTGTCAGTTGACAGATCAGGATTTAACACTCAGCTCCTGCTCCAGAACTTGCCTGCCTGGTGCCATGCTCCCTGTCATGATAATAATGGACTAAACTTCTGAAACTGTAAGCAAGAGCCGATTCATTATTTTCTTTCATAAAGATTGTCTTGGTTATGGTATCATTTCATAGCAATAGAACAGTAACCAAGATAGAGAGGTACCAGGGGCTGGGGTATTGCCTTAATAGGACTCACTATGCTGCTTTTTTTTGGGGGGGGGGAGGATATGGAAGACTTTGGGATTTTGTACTAGAGAATTAGTACTAGAGAATTTTGTACTAAGAATAGGGCTTAATGGACCATCCTAGTAGAAGCATGGAATGCAGTGCTGAAGGAGATTTGAACTGAGGGGTAAGGAAAAATACAGCATGTGCACTGTAAGGGGAAAAAACAGTACCAAGAAATGTAATAGAGTTGATCGCAGTGATCAAGGAGATACAATATTTAAAGAAAATCCTGATGGTAAATGGAATAAAGTGAGTGGTGACCTTAGGGCAAGACCTCACCCAGCCAAGCTTCCAACTTGTGAAAAGGAATCAAACAAAAGATAACCAGTGAAGAAAACCATCAAAAATAGAAAGTGGATGTAAATATAATTAAATAAGGGGCCATTTTCCAGCCACACCAAGTAGCACAACTTTTCAACCTCAGCCATATGGTTTCAGAGTCAGAGATACAAGAAAGGGACTGTTGAATCTTCTTCCACAGCTAGAGAAAGTTGCTGAGGCCAGGCATGTGTTAGGAGTATCCCTGCCGGCCCAGAGAGACCATTGTGTGAAGATGTGAAAATGAACCTGGATTTCAATGGATACCCCAAGATATTGGAGATTCTGGAATCATGGAATAACTGTCAAGAAGAGCAGTAGACTGGATATGGAACCAGCCCAAGAAATAGATGTGTGTCGCCATCAACAATGTTGAAAGGAGTTGGAGTTCAGAAGAGTGATATGACATTAGTCATCAGGATGCAGAATTTGGAGATTGCGCTGCTGGTTTTTTTTTTTTTTTTTTTTTTTTTTTTTTTTTTTTTTTGGATTCAGCATTTCTTCACTATGTCCCAATTGTCCCTTTTGGGATGGTAATATATATTATGTTCCTTTTGTATACTGAAAGTATATAGTCTGCTGTTTTATTTTGGTATTACCAGGAACTGTAATTAAGATATTCTGCCTTGAATCTCAAAAGAGACTTTGAATTTTATGCTTTTAAACAGTATTGAGACTTTGGTAGACTACAGGGAGTTCTGAAGTTGGACGGAATGCATTTTTCCCATTATTTTATGACATAAGCCTATGGGGGTCAGGGAGTAGAATTTGATGGTTGGAATAAAAATGGACCCTATATGCCAATATATTTGAATGCTTGGCAATCAGGGCATGTCTCTATTTGAATGAATTAAGATTAGGAGGTGTCACCTTGCTGGAATAGGTGTGGCTTTGTTAGAGAATGTGTGTTACTGGGTATTTACTTTAAGGTTTCAAAACCAGTATCAGGCCTAGGCTCTCTCCCTCTCTTTCTACTTCTCTCTCTCTCTTTCCCTTCCCCTCATCTCTCTGTCTAGTAATCTAGATCTCTCAGCTACTGTTTCAGTGTCTGCCTGCATGGTTTCTTTCATACAAGTTTTCATGTTCATGATGTCTCTTCACAGCAATAGAGCATTGACTAAGACAAACACAAATCATCTGGTCCATGAAAAAAAAAATTCAATACATACTTAGGAATTGGTATTCTCTTTAGGAATATTCAACTGAAGTACACCAATTTCCTCACTGTGAATCTCAAGAAGGTATCTTAACTGTAATTCCAAATGTCATTTTCTCAGCATGTTTCACTGAGTATATTCAATTTAAACTAAAATACCGCCCATAGGTTCATATGTTTGGCTACTTAGACCCAAGAGTATAGAACTGTTTGGGAAGAATTGGGAGCTATAGCCTTGTTGGAAAAAAGTGTGTCACAGTGGGGTGGGATTTGAGATTTCAAAAGATTTACCATTTTGAGTCTCTCTCTGTATCTTGTGGTTCCTGTGGTTCTGTCTCAAGGTGCCAAGATGTAAGCTCTCAGCTCCAGCTCCAGTGCCATGCCAGTCTGTCTGCTGTAGGGCTCCCTAGCATGGCAGTCATTGGCACACCCTTTGATACCATTGGGCACAAATTAAATGATTTCTTTAAAAGTTGCCTTGGTCATAGCATTTTATTACAGCCATAGAAAAGTAACTAGGACAGAAGTTTTCACCAGAGAGTGGGCTATTGCTATGATAGGCCTGACCATACTTCTTTTTGAGGAATGTGGAAGTCCTTTGGAGCTAGAAAAGTGGTTGAACACTGTATGAAAATTTTAATAGGGCAGCATATGAGGCGCTTAGAAGCCAAAAACAATGGAGATCCAACTTAAGAGATTTCAGAAAGGAACAATATTAGCAACGGAACTAGAAACTTTTCTTGAGATGTTTTCAAGACTATGACTGATTTCTGCTATTTTCCTAAGTATCTGCCTAAGACTATATCAAAGAATTTTGAATTCGTCTCCACGGCAGCAGAGATTTCAAGCAGCCTACTATTGATTCTGTTGCAGGGTTATCAGTAATCACCCCTACGTAGAGCTTCGAAAAAAATAAAAACAGCAAGCAAGGCAAGCAGAAATGCAAAATGCACATTTGAAGCCAAGAGAGCACCAAGAAGTGGGGCCATGACTTGTGATGAAAGGGGTGAGAAGTTTAAAGAGGCCTGTCTCAATGAAGTGGAATAAAGATCAATATCTTACCCAACTATGCTGCCAGCTTACACAAAGGAAAGGCATGAGGAATTTTCTGTACCTTCAAACAACAACAAAAAGATTATGCAAATGTTATTCTGGGGGCCTGGCTCTCACCCAAATGGTCAGCTAAACATATGAGTGTTATCTATGTGGATATAACTTTAGAGATAAAGATAATACATGTGGAAAGGGGTTTAGTATATTCCACAAAATAAAGGAAATCCATTAAGCAAGACATGTGACAAGGAAATCGCTATACAGAGGTCAAGTGAGATCATTTCATGAAGTCATGAAAGTAAAGCTCTGGGTTGCACTGAGATGACAAGATGCTGGAGATGCCAGGGTCACGAGACATCTGCCTAGGTGAGGTGCAGACAGAGAATGAAGACAGCAGACAAGAAAGAAGTGTGTTTCAGTCAGCAAAGATGAAATGGGAGAGTCATCAAATCAGTCTTGGAGCTACAGGATATGGAATTTGCTTTGTTGAGTTTTAGTCTTGCTTTGGACCAGTATTTTCCCACTGCTGCCCCATTATTCCATTTTAGAATGGTTAATGTATATTCTGAACCATTGTATGTTGAAAATATGTAACTTGCTTATTAAACTTTATGAAGTATTAAAATTATGAGGTTGCTCAGAGTTTCAGAAGAATCTCTGGACTTTTAAATTATGGGAACTCTGTGAAAGACTAAGGGGACTTTTAAGTTAGATTAAATGCATTTTGCATTAAGTTATGATATGGTATGATCATGGGCCTATGGGAGCAAGAGAGTAAGATGTGGTAGTTTAAATGAGAACAGCTCCTACTAGAATCATATATGGGTACCTAGTCCATTGTTGGTGGAACCCTTTGGAAGAATTAGAATACATGACCTTGTTGAAGGAAATGTGTACTGGAGGGCAAATATTGTTTGATTGTGTTATACTGAAAATATACTTTACTAGATAAACTTTCTTAATAGGGCATAAAGCATGTGTTCTATCAACAGAATCTACTTTTCCATCCAGTGCTAAAATAGTATCTAGCTGTCAAAGAGTTTTCCACCACAGAAACAAGAAGGTACCACAACCAAAGGAAGGTCTCCATCTACCATGTTCAATTTGGTGAATTAGTTTCTAAAGAATTACCCACAGAAGAATGGGTGATTCCAAAGTATCTGAAATACATAAAGTCCTCAAGGAAATTTATAGGCAGTCATACTATGCTAGAGTCTTCTCCAGTCTATTGTTTGACTTTTGTATATTCTTAGAATGTGAGATGTGGGGAGGAGCCTACTGTGGGTGTCTAGGAACATCATGCATGTCTTGACTCATAGCACTTTCTCCATGAGAGAATCTTAAAAGGATTGACATCATGAATGTCTCAGCCTGGAATCATAGATGCTTTCAGTCAAGATGTCAATGATCATGTCAAATCCAGAGAAAACAGACAACATTATCACCAAAAAAAAAAAAAAAACTTTATTACAGAGATAGGCAAAAAACTTGCTTTCATATTCCTTTGGAATAATAATTATTTTTCTTTATTCTGAAGCAGTTACTTGCATTTTTGTGACATTATCACTAAGACCTACTGGTGCTTTTTATCCTTTGAGAATTAAACAAAAAAAATTATTTATTATGTTCTAAAAAATTGGTCTTAACTAATTAGTGGTCACTGAAGTAAGCCTTTGTTTTCAGTACAATTTCAATACAGTATGTTCAATTTTTCTCCTTTACTATTGTTTAACTTTCAGGACACTTAGCTTAGAGTAATGAAGATAAACAAGGACGTCCAAAACGATATTGATTGCTTGATGTCCCCAAATTTGAAGGCATATTCTTTCTTGGGCCAAAAATTGATTTGCATTGCATGAATTCTATTGGGAGAGCAATAGGGATGAGAATAATTTGCCTGTTCTTTATGTTGTACAAACTCAAGTTTCTCAATATAGCTAGCAAGAAATTTTATATGCCTTATTTAAGGCATTTCCAGGTCATTCACTAAGCAGGATCTAAAAATAATTTTACTTTAATTCCAAACGTTTATGTGGCCCTTTATATCATTTGGCATCTCTTCCTCATTTTATGTTTCCTTTAACTTTAGTCAAGATGTTCTACATCCATTGATCTTGACCAGAAAATATTTATGGCAAATGGCCCTGAGCCAGTACTATGCCTTTTACTTAATAAAACCTCATTCTGCACAACTTGAAAGGTGCCTCTATTTAATAGCTTATGAACAGTGGCTGCTCTTTCCTGTGCCAAGCTGCTGTCTAGTCCAAGTGTTAAATGGCATAATGAGTTTGATCCCTTCTAATACTGCAAATCAAAGCCCAAGAGTATGTCTATTCAGAGGGAGTTTGAGGATGGGTGATGACAGGTGGCTGTGGATATATCTTTCCCCAAAGAGGAAGCTTCTATAGGCCACGTTCACTCTGATCACTCAGTGGGTGGGCAGGAGGCTTTGTCAGACAGCATCATAAATAGCCTACGGCATGTTTCAGACAATGACATCTAAAGACATTAATCTTTCTCTTCTGATTCCACTTGTGTGAATTGCGCTTTATGAAGAGTCCATTATTTAACAAAATTGCCTTTTACCTTCCTCAAAATCAATTTTGTATGAAAAGTATGAGTTAAATCATCCAGAAGTCCAAAATTGTAGTGTCAGTTTGGATGTGACATGTGTTTTTCACTGAGGATCAATCGCTCCTCCTCAGCTACCACTTCTTTTGGGTGAGGCCAGGGTACTACTTTTCACGACTAAAATCCTCAAAGTAATTACCATATATTTACATTCATAGTACCCCTAAAATAAGAATCATCCTTTAGTTTTGATTTTAAGTTACTTATTAAATCCTCACAGGGCCTTTTAGTAGCTTATGGCGAACCTGGGAAAGGAAAAGGTTATTTTTAAAAATAATTTAATGCCGTTTAGATATATCACAACCTACTGAAATTTACTTTTGTATATGTAATAACGAGGCTTGCCAATTTTCTTTATGCAAATGTAAGCACAGTGTCAAGAAATAAGACCAATGCAGTAACATTCCAAAAATAAATATTTTCTTACAGTATAAGAATATTGTAATGTAAAGACATTCTTTTGTTTACACTGAGGTACGTATTACAGAATTCGGTAATGCCAGTATAAAATAGCTATTTAAACAGATAACCTGGAAGAATAAACATAACTTCCTAATCTAAGTTGTAATGAGAAAATAATGGAATTAAATAAATGATATTAAATAATTAATAACATGAATTAAAGTGAAGCAGATTTTGTGTTTTAGTGAAATATTTCAGTGCCTTTCCTAGGATTAAAAACAAAGAGGAACTGAAAGAATGTATATAAATTATAATGTGTTTTTTTATAAATTGTTTAATTCAAGAAAGTTCCTTATACATTATCTTGGATATGTTGTACTTTACCTAGATCTAGTGTTCTCATACACTCATAGCAAACAACAGAACACAATGACAGAGCCCTATAAGACTGTATGTCCTTGGGCCTAAAATCTAGTTCAAAGTCTTAGTCCCGCTTCCTTCGCTCCAGTAAAGGAAACACTCTTCACATTCCAGCAATTTGCTCATTTATGCTTCCTCTGTACTGAACGCTTTGGCCTCTTTAGTGAAGAAGAAATTATTCCACACAGGAAACGCAATATATTCCCCAGGGAGTACTGTGCACTATGATCTGAATGAGGATCTGAGACTCATGCATTGACACATAGAGCAGTTAGGTCCATGGCAAAACTTAAAACTAAAAGATACTACAACCAAATTCAAGGTGTGTGTGTGTGTGTGTGTGTGTGTGTGTGTGTGTGTAACTAGGATATTCAACTGATTTAATTAAGATACACTAAAATTGGATTTAAAAAACTATTATCTCTACTTTGCTTCATAAATTCCTCAGAATAAGCACCCGAATAAAACTAGGATCATGATACAAACTTTTACTTAAGAAGCCTAACTTAAAAACATATGTAAGTGTGCTGTCTATGATGAAATGATGTAACTATAATTTACCCAAAACAAAGAAACTGTTTCTATGGAACTTATTTATTCAAAATATACTTATTTGTGATCATGAGCTCAGGAATTATGCTTTGAGCCTTCTATCTGAATGAAAATTTTATACTAGTGATGATCTGTAAACATTTAACCTAAGAATTTTAGAGTACTTGAATGTACTTTATCGATGATTTCAGATTATATTGACTTATATGAACAAAAAAATTTACAGAAGTTAAATTTGACTGTGAAATAAGCTAATTCAAGAACTACCTCTATCTAAATAATCAGAGTTCACATATTATAAATAACCTGTCATTTTGCCTGAATATCATAGTAGAGACTATTATATTTCTTATTCAGTTAGTTAACATTTCATATCCTGTGTCTTCTAAAACCTGATGTGTTTTGTATTTTTTTATTTTCCTCATACTGAAAATAGACTTTTTTCTAACATTATATTCTGAATATGGTTCCCCTCTCCCAATATCTCTGAAATTCTCCCCACCATGCCTCACATCTGAATCTCTGCTCTTTCTCTCTTTTTAGAAAACAAATGGGCATCTAAAGAATAAGAATACAATAAAATAAAAGAAAACAAAAATAAACCAGAATAGAACAAAACAAACAAATAAGCACAAGAAAAAGAGCCTAAGAAAAAGCATAAGAAATACATACAGTTGCATGGGTCCTTCCCTAAGAGTAGTTTGTATGCCCAGTGAGACAGCTTCTGGGTTACGGATGTGGCCTTGTTCCTCTTCTCTCAGCACTAAGACTCCATCTGGCCATACTTGGGCAGGCTCTGTGCATGCGGCCACAGTCTCTGTGAGTTCATATTTGTGTCAATCCTGCTGTGTTAGAAGGTCTTGTTTCTTCGGTGTCCTTCATCTCCTCTGGTTTTTACAGTCATTCTGATTCCTCTTCTGGAGGTTTTCCTGAGCTTAGCGGTAGAGATTTGTTGGAGACCTCCTATATAGGGCTGAGTGTTCCAAGGTCTCCCACTTTCTGCAAACTTTCTAGCTGTCATTCTTCTAATTTCTTCAGTCTGCTAAATGCAGAAGCTTTGCTGGTAACTCAGCAAGGCACTGACCTATGACTATAGAAGCACGTCATTAGGAGTCATTGTATTGTTACATTCCTTTAGTAGTATTTGGCTTTACCTAAGATCTCTGGCCTGTCTGGTCTTAGGTCCTCAGATACCTGAGCAGTGATGGGAATGGGTTCCATCCCATGAACTGGGCCTTAAATCCAATCAGCTACTCCCACCGATTTTTTACTTAACTTTTACTTAAGAAGCCTAACTTCAAAACATATGTAAGTGTGCTGTCTCTGAGGAAATGATGTGTTTCTCCCACAAGTTTAGCACCACTATTACACTAGCATGTCTTGCAGACAAGTCATTACTGTAGAGTGAATGGTTAATAGCTGGGTTGGTGTTTCTCTTTCTCCCGTGGTAACAGTCAGAGTACTTTCCAGTGTCATGAGCACTGGTCAGTAGGACTGTAAGCTCTAGGCAGGCACCAGCTCGACTACTCCATGTTCAATGCGTTATGTAGGTGTTGTCTTCAGCAATATGACCATGCTGTTATTTTGTGAAGAGTAACCAATAGTCTTGAAAATAACTTCATTGATTGTGGTTCCCACGTGACCCTTTTTTACCAACAACTCTATTAGATGTAAACCATTTCTAGAACTAGAGGATTCGTTTGGAGATGAGAGAGACTCAACTGGGGCTCCATATCCCCCATTATTTGGCAACTCTCTCTCTCTCTCTCTCTCTCTNTGTACTGAATTAGGTTTCCATACAATCCCTCAAATGGCCCTTGGTTTTAACTGTCTCTCTCCATATTCCTTTCCCCTTCTTCCCCCTTCCTCCCTATTTGGATAACTCTCAGCACTGTTGTTCTCAATTCACCAATAAAAAGACACAGATTGACACAATAAATTAAATTAAACAGCAAATCTATCCTAGTTTTGTATACAATTAACACATCTTAACTTCAGGAACAGACACCATCTCAGGGCAAATGTATAGAAAAAGATATCCTAAACAAATGGACCCAAGAAGCAAGTCAGTGTAGCAATTCTAATATCTTATAAAAAGACTTCAGGGGCTAGAGAAATGGCTCAGAGTTTAAGAACAGTGGTTGGTTTTCCAGAGATCCTGAGTTCCATTCTCAGCAACCACATGGTGGCTCACAACTAACTATTATGAGATCTGGGGCCTGTTTCTAGCATGCATAACTATATGCAGTCAGAACTCTATATACATAATAAGTAAATAAAAACCTTTGAAAAGTAAAAGATTTCAAACCAAAAATATTTATAAGAAATAGGGAAGGACTTATATACTTATCAAAGGAAATATCTGCTAGAGGATCCTTCAATTCTAAACATCTATACTGAACACAAGGACACCCAAGTTCATATAAGAAGCACTACTGCAGCTTAAGCCACATATTTACCTTCACAGAGTGATAGTAGAAGACTTCAGTACCCACTTTTGCCAACTGAAAGATTATCAAGACCAAAAATAAAAATAAAAAATAAACAGAAACACTGAATCTAAATGATGTCATAAACCAAATGGACCTAAATGACATATTTATAGAACATTTCACCCAAGCTATAATTTTATATTTTCTTCAAGCTAAAATTATATTTTCTTCTCAACAGCTCAAGAAACTTTCTCCAAAATCGACTACATATATGATATATTTTAACTATCAAATATATGATATGACATAAATACTTTCTGAATATGATTCTTACTCCTCACCTTCTATTATTCCATGCCCATTACCCCTGATTATAAGATCATCTTTCCAATCATTTTGTTATTTCAATTTTTGTCTCCTTCTGCCTTTACATGCAATACCTACAGTTTTTAGTGCTAATAAATCTAACGCCCTGAATTCTTGATAAATGAACTGTGGGAGCTTTGGTGAAGCCATCTTGGTCTGAAGAGTCCACGGTGCGTACTTGTTTTACTTACAACCAGGATATTTTGCCAAGAAAACAGCACAGATGTTGCCTCCTTGAAAACAGGATGTTTTGAAGTCCTTTCAACTGGAAGTAGTTTCAGATAAAGAAGTCTATAACATTGTTGCCTGGTTCTGAGCAGTCTATAAGCACTGAACACCAAGAAATCAGGGCTTGCAGTATTCACTGACCATCCTCCTGGGTGCAACTTTTGTCAGTCTCTTTATTTTCCCTTTAATCCTCACACCCCATTTCAGGTGCTGTTTGACAGGTTGGCAGGTTCCGACAATAAACAATTTGATGATTTACAGCCATCTCCTTTTCCAGTTGGTTTTGTGAAATTCTTATTTTAACCACTGCTTAAAAATTGAACAACTTGAGACCTTGGGTGACAGTACATCTTTTCTGATTTTCTTAAACTGGAAGTGAATTTACAAAGAATACAGGTTTATCTGTTCTCTTTCCTTTTGTGTATGTTTATGCCTTATCAACTGTTTCTGATTTTATCTGGAGGTTGGTTTAAATTTTTAAATAAACAAGCATTATTTTTATGATTCTGATTAAATAGGTATAATTCTTACAGAACACTATAGTTTTTATAGATATATACTTTCTTCTCTGAGCTTACTTTCATGTTTGATCTCCTCCACCCTACCCCATTTCTTTCTCTCTCTCGTCTCTCACCACTCCTGTGTGTGTGTGTGTGTGTGTGTGTGTGTGTGTGTGTGTGTGTGTCCTGTCTCTCTCTTTACTCACTCTCTCCTTTCTTTACCTGACATTTTGAGAAAGTCTATTGTTGACTTGGAGCTTACTGACTATGCTAGACTGACCAGTCAGGATCTGTATACTGTACCCATCTTTTTTTTTCTTTTTTGCATAGATGCAGGGGGTCTGAATTCAGGATCTCTTGCTTTTGGTTAAAGACTTTATCAATTAAAGTATCATCTTAACCCTCTACAATGTGTCTTTAATGTTGAAAATATAGTGTCACTAAAAGAAGCCTGCTTGAGTCTACTGAGTTATGGCACTATATTCTTTTCCATACCTACCAAGATTTTCTTGAATTTTTTAGTTTTCCATGCTTTGAGTTGCTGTGGAAAGATACCAAGACGTGACTTTTCCCACAGTAATAAAACAACTTGTTTGTGATCATAGCCTTTCTTCTTAACATTCATTGTATTATTTCCATTCTGTTCTTCTTGGGACTCTAAAGTCTCAGGCCTGGTCTTCCTAAACTTTCTTCCTTACACTTATACTGTGACTTTTTTTTTTTTTAAAAATCTGCGTCTCACTGGGTAGTACTAGAACTCATCAAACTTCTCAAACTCTAAGAGATTTTCCTTTTTCTTTGTCCAGAGAGTTAGGACTGCAGGCAAGCACCGTTATCCCTGGCAAGAGGAGGCTTTCCAATACAATTGCTTATTTTCTATGCAGATTCTGATTACTTGATCCCATATTTTATAGCTATGACTTTTTAATATTTTAGTTTCCCTAATGTCTCCAGATTTAGTATTTCATGGACCATCTTCCTCTAAGTAAGATTTTTTTTTCCTGTGTTGATAGATTTGATGTGTTAGATAGTAGCTGCTTCCGATTTGTTCTTTTTTAGACTAGGGCCTCATGGCCTTTCTAGAAAGGATTCCCAGGAAGGAAGGACCTCCTGCATCCAGTGCCTCTGTTCTACCTTCCCATTCCAATGTTTGAATAAAGAATTCTATTTCAGAAACTATGTTTTCTCAGTACACAGTGCTTTAAATTTTCATGTGCTTAGACTATTATTTTGTTTTATATCCTCCTCTGTGTTTACATTTAGTAAATACTTCTCCATTCCTCAAACAGATAAGAAGTCACCTCAATTTCTTCTCATTTCATTTTCAGATTTATTATTCTGCTTTGTGATGCATACTGCAAGATTATGATCAAGGTTCATTTTGCCTGTAGACACATTTCTTCATATTTTTTGGTGACTAAACAAACCCATTTCCCTAATTCATGTGTGCTGCTTCCTTTTCCATATCTTAATGGATCTATCTACATCTAAACATCAACAATATCCATGTTGAACTTATTAATTCATATGCCAGCAGCACATTACATAAATTATTAGTGCCCTAATATGATTTTATTTTCTAAAAACAAGTTTTCATTATGTTTTTTATCACTATTATTACCTATAGTAAGATATTACTAGTCATGTATGGCAGCATGCACCTGTAGTCCCAGCACTCAAGGATGATGTGGGAGTGTCATATATCAATCTGTTGATTTCATTGGCTGAGCAATAAAAGAAACTGCTTGGCTGGCCCTCAGCTTAGAACATAGATGGGAGGAGTAAACAGAATAGAATTCTGGGCGGAAGAGGAAGTGAGGTCAGACTCTGCTCTGCTCCCAGAGAGACCCGACAGCTCTGCTGGAGCAGAGACGCCATGCTCAGCTCTCTCGGGTAGACGCAATAGCTCTGCACTCTGAGGCAGACGCATGAAGCTCAGATCCACGATGGACGGAGGCTAGAATCTTCCCTGTAAGCGCACCTTGGGGTGCTTACACACATCATTAGAAATGGGCTAGACCAGGTGCGAGAATTAGCCTGTAAGGGCTAGAGTTCATGGGCCAAGCAGTTCTTTAAATGAATACAGTTTGTGTGTTGTTATTTCGGGCATGAGCTAGCCAAGAGGCAGGGGTGTTGGGGACGCAGCCCCGTCGCAGCTCCTATTTCAACACAAGGACAAGGAAAGGAGGGTTGTAAGCTGCAGGCAAATTGATCTGCATAGTTCATCACCTATCTGAACGTACCTGAGCGGCAGAACACTTGTCTTCAAGTGCAAAGTCCTTCCTTCGATCTGCAGCATCACAAAATGCATATTATTTCTTTGTTTGTCATTGTGCATTAAAAAAAGTAAAGGTAAAAGCATTGCTTGAGTGTGCCCTGCCCAGTTCCCTATTTTGTACATATAGACTCACAAAGGAAATTACACATCTGTATATAATTTTCTATAAAGAGATATTAAGATTTTCATAAATGGTTCAATATTAATGGAAATTCAACCTGCATGTCTCCTTTTATCTATTGAAAGCTATAACTGGCATGGATTACTTTTCCTTGTTAGATTATTCAATCAATGTAAATTTCATAACTAAAATTTCACATATATGTGGTTTTTAATTCAAATGCTTTTGTCCCTATTTATTAATTTTATATAAAAGCTTACTGATATTTTATTTTAAGTCAATTTATAAATTATTTTAGTATTTTATTGGCATAAATATCAAAAAAGAAAAATTCTCCTGATAGATATCTGACTATTACTCATTATGAATCATATACATTTATAAAAATATGAAATGTATTATAAAAGATTTGCTAATAAAAATCACACAGAAAAATTAATGTCTCAAAGTTGGTACATCTCAATGTGTGCTATGCTTATCAAATACATATTATATTTAGTTTTAAAATTACATATTCATGAACTATTTCTATCTCTTTCTTTTAATCACACTCTCATTTGTTTATAAAACAAGAGGTTCTTACTTACAGTTTAAAATCAGTTTTGTGTCGTGTTTCCTTCTGCCCATGTGCAATAGGAGGGATTTGAAACCAATGAGCTATTTTATTTTCATTTAAATTTTTTGTAGAAATTTTAATCATTTCATCTTTATGTCTTCTTGAGAAAGTAATTTCTTCAGGAACAAAATAGTGTTCTAATGTTTTCTTGACCAAGAAGTTATACACGATCTCTTCCTGCATCTGGACTCAATTCTTTTCTAACAATCAACATTTCAATTCTTATCTGAAATAGTTAAAGTACATCATTTTCTTACTATATTGTATTATTACCAACTGACATATTTGGACTTCAGTAACATGTTCAGACATTTAAAGCCTAAATTCTCTGTTGGTGTGCACGGTGTGCTTTCTTCCTTAGTTTTTGTTAGATTTCCATATGTAAATGCGTGGCCTCTTGACCTTTAAGAACAGAGTTTGGTGCCTTCAGCTTCCTTAGGTCATGCATTTAGTGCAGCTTCGATCAAGGTAATGTGTGGGCCACAGTGCATTAAGTTAACCAATAATATTTGATTATAGTTGCTAATATTTTGAGAAGAGATCATTATACCAGGAACTCAGAAGCAAAGGATAAGTGAGCCAACTTAGAGTACAAGTTCTCCAGATTGCTGCTCTTGTCAATATTAGTGTCTGCCAGACAACATCAATACCCACTCTCTTGTGATATAGTGCAGAGTACTATAACAAATAGTCATAAAGCCTCAGTATTCCTGTGAAGCCTGGTGAATAGGGACACAAACAGACACTGGAAAACTAAGTATAAGGGTAAGAAGCAACACTCTAAGTATCCAGGCCCTGAGGAATGACAAGGGCAGAAGGCCCAGAGCAGTGCTGAAGAGAAAAGATCACACCAGCTTACATCAAAGCATCCCAGAGGCATTAGCGGTTCTCTCATCTTATCTAAAGTTTCGAGTAAGACTATTTGTTTAATTTGATACAATAATTTTAAAATAGCCCAGTAATCACACTTCTTTCTTTTCAACGTGTGCACATGCATAGATGCATTCTCAAACTTCCTAATGTTGGCTTAGCCATTCCTACACTATAGAATACATTATAAACTGTTTCTAGTGTACAGAGTTATTCTTGCAATCATTTATTAATATCGAGCTCACATCTATACTAAGATGCTAACATTTCTATTCGTGAATGATTCTGAGGGGACACTAGAGAAACTGAGGTGGTTAGGAAAGCAAAGGAGGCTTTCCTAAGAGAGCAGCTCCTTCTTCCCAGAAGGTTTTGTAAGGAGAAATGATAGGAAGGTCTAGGATTAGTTATCAGAACAGGACCAATGAGGGATAAGTAAACTCAGTCCGTTCAGTAGATTGCCAGCCTTAGAGCATGCTCCAGAATGGAACTGTGATGTTTGCTTTCTCCATGAATTGGTCTTCTGTTTCCCTTAGGAGTTAATTCTTTGTCTATTTCAGTGTTATGAGTTCATCAGCACCAGCGCACTCGGAGGAGTTTTAAGTAAGAATAAATATCTGTTTACTTAGAATGCTTTTGAAAATGCTCACACTGGTTATCACAATTTCTTTCTTTTTGAACTCATATTAATATGTAATACATTCACATACTTGCTAGTGTTTTCTTAACCATTTAAGCATTATAGAATAAATTGCAACCAATATATGTTCTATAAAATCTTTAACACATGGAAGAAGGTAATTGTCTACATAAAATTATCACATTTTGCAATTATTCTTTGCTCCTCTACTTTCTTCCTCTCTCCCTTTTTATTCTCTCTCTTGAACTTCATGCTTCCAATTTACTTAAAAGATCTTGTCTTTTTCTCCTCCCTACATAGATCCATGTAGATCCTTTTTGTTGTCTAGGTTGTCTGGGTTGTGGACTATAGGCTGGTTTTCTTTCTTTGTTGTATGTCTTAAATACACTTGTGAATGAGTACATACTATATTTGCCCTACTGGGTCTGGGTTACCTCACTCAATTTGTTTTTTTTTTTTTTTGTTTATTTGTTTGTTTGTTTTTCCTAGATCCATCCATTTGCCTGCAAATTTTAAGAGTCATTATTTTTTCACTGCTGTGTAGTACTCCATTGTATAAAAGTATCACAATTTCTTTATTCATTCTTTGTTTGAGGAGCATCTTGGTTGTTTTCATGTTCTGATGATATATTTTCAAATCTTAAGTGTATCCTATGTGGTAAACAATGGCCAAATCACTGAAACTTCGCCTGTGCCTCATGAAGTTTACCTTTTAGCTCTCAAGGTTGATCATTGGGGAATATTGAATAGTAAAACAAAATGTTTGCAAGATTTCGTACTTTTGAATTGTCATACTTTTGCAAGAAATGGAATAATAAATATTCCCTTTTTAATCTCTCTTTTTGCTCCCTAATTTACTCATTTGTGTTACAGACCACGGCTGAGTTTCAGTCTAGAACCTTAGCATGCTAGGCATGTATGCTAGCATTGAGCTGTATCATTGGCAATATTTGTCTTTTTTATTCAATTTTCCTCATATTAGTTAGATTATTTAATGCACAAACAATGTTCCCTTTCCTTATGTTTTTGATAGTAAAGGTATTAAGATATGATGTCTAAAGCAATAAATAATTCTCTTCTTTCATACAGCATTATTTAATAAGATGATCAGATGTATCAAAGATCATATCCTTCTTCCACATAACTCACTTGATGTACAACTGAACTACTTTTAAACTTTTTCTTATTAGCTATATTCACTATGTAGTTTGTAGAAATTTTTCCCAGGTACTCATGATGAGTGTAATTTGAAAGATAAATTTTCAAAGTTTATATAATGTTTGTTATTATATCAATGGGGCTTGGTAGCAGTTTCCTTATCTACTCCTAGCTACTCATTCATTCATTTTTATTAAAAATTTATCGTTCCTGTACCTGTCCCACTAGCACCGTAAAAATAATGTATGACATAAAACAAGTGAAAAAGTATTATTTGTAACTACAAATGTATTAACTCAGCCACAGACCTGGTAAAAAAAGACCATCTGACATTCTGGTTATATATACACTTTATGGTTTTTCATAGTAAACCCAAACTGAAGATTTAGAAAGGTATTTTATTTACCTTGACTTAAAGATGCTGAGAAAAATCACAGTATATGTTAAGAATTTAAAAGTGTGGCAAATACAAAACCCAAGCCACTGAGCCAGTGGTCTGAGCTTTTAAGCTGGACTCAGGGCTTTCTCTGTTATACACTTTCCATTAGCAGTTGCTTAAGGGTGATCATTCTGATGCCTCTTTCTGCATTGCTTGTCTTGATTTTCATTTTCTTTTCCGATTTTATCAGAGTGGCTCATAAATAAACATGTCCGTAGCTCGCGTCAGGAGTGACAGTTTATTCCTACTATTGGATGGATTGCACAAGACATCCACAGTTTTTTTTTTCTCTGACTACACATATAGGTGTGGACTTTAAAATTAACCATAACATGGTAGGACGCCTAAGAATTTGGGACTGCTTCCTGTTTGTGACACTCGTTGTCAAGTGAAACTTTTAACTTGGTAAAAATAATTTTTAAAAGATGCATCCGGGGGATTTGTCCCTGGAGCCAGTGTGTATGCTGCCCTTCTGTGAACTCAACTTGCTTAAGTACAATGTCCCATATGGTTAGTTATTGTTAGATTCTGTTTGATTAGGTTGAATCATTTTAGGTGCTTTTCATGAAACCTTGTGATACTTTTCATACATTGTTGATGACCTTCATGTCTGTGTACACAGGGCTGTACCATCAAAGACTGGCACCCAACTGTGGCAATGCCCTTCTGTGATCCGCAGCTGCTGTGTGCCCCGAGAGCCCTCATGGCAGGGCAAATGGGAGGCAAAGGGAAAGCCACACATAGATCACTTGTGCCCAATGCATGGGATGTCACACTTGTTCAAATGTTTACTCTTTTTTTATGCTTCTTCCAGCTGAGCTCTTTCAACTCGTTGGAAAGTGGCCGGCGCTTGCCTGAGATCTGAAGGTCATGAATTCTATGGCACTGGCAGGCTTCATGGATGTGGTTAGCAGATGACTATGATGGCTGTGTTCTTTGTACGTGGGGTCACAGATCGTTAAACATCGCTTCCATTAGCATCTGCTTCTGTCTTTCAACAATAACATATGAGAGCCAATGGAATGTCTTAACAGAGGGAAGGTAACACATTTGTCATCCCACTCTATTGGCATACATGAATTTATAAATTCAGGAGTTTCTTTGCATACCACACAATCATCCTAATAAAAATCTTTCTCTTGTGTATTAACTTTTTGATTGAATTAGTAATTGAAAATTATAGAATCCAGTTCTTTGGGACCCCAACAATGCTCTCTTGGTGAAGGATATTTTTTTTCCCACTGGATTTTATTGAGTACACTTCATTGCATGTCTGAAATTGTTGCATATTTTCCTTATAATTTCAATGTCTTTAGTATGTTCTAATGTCCCTGTATCATACAAGTTTACTCAAAACATGCTTTTTTGCTCTTATCGACATTCTGCTCAAAATTCTGGTTTTGATATAAAATGTTCAAATCCTTTAGTCTCATCTAAAATTATTTATACTATGAGCCAAAATATGTCTTTCAACTATGATTCATCACTGGTTACCATTGCACTGTCTTCTTTACCAGGGTCATCCCACCATGTGGAAGAGAGTTGCATTGTCAGTAGCTAGGGAATGGGATTTAACAGACCTGTACATTCAACATTTTAATCTTTAAGTGAGTAGGGGGAAAACTATGAAACAGTGAAGAAACAAATTGAAGTAAGCAGTATTGACACCCTGTAGCTTGGCAGAATTAACATTTTTAAATGACTATACTACCAAAACAACTACTATCAAATTTTCAATAACATTTTTTATATAAATAGGAAAAACAATTTCATGTAAACACACGCACGCACACACACACACACACACACACACACACACACACACACGTGCAAACACTCCCAAGGGGGGGAAAAACCATGCTGGAAGTATCAAAGTACCTGATTAGATAATATATTTAAAAAGCTATCATAATATTTTTAAAGCATGAGAGTGACATAAAGCCATACATGTTCGCAAATTGGATTAGGATAGAGAATCAAAAATATAAACTCACACAGTTATAACTATCTGACTGATGTCTTCTTTCTTACAAAATGTTTAAATTTGAGCCTCTTCTTTGAGGACAAACACTTATTTATTAGATAATAAAAAAAATCAATGTAGGGAAATTCTTCTTGGAAGTTGAGAAAGGAACAGAGACTTAAAGAAGTTGGCGCTAATCAGAACAAATAGGCAGAAATTGTCCTAACTACTAACGTTTCTTAGCTTCAGCTCTTCATTTGATTCATATGCATATTGCTTCTTGCCTTTGATATCTTTGTGATTATTACTGAAAATTTTAATGCTGAAAATTTGATTTCCTGTAGTTTTGCAATCTAATTTTGTGTGGTAATTAAAAATTTGTTTTAAACTTTCTTGTTTTTATACAAACTATCATGTAAGAAGAATTCCTTCCACTGTGTGGCAGTTTTCCTATTATGATGGCAAGCTAGCTGTTTCCAGAGCATTTCATTTAGGTTGAGTCATTAGTGTGGCCACCAGTAGATTTCTGAGTGAATCCTGAAGCTCTAAGAATTCTATCTTTGTGACTGTACCAATTAGAACTGAGTATTTCGTGTGATTTTTCACTAATAAACTGAAGGTAACATTAATTTTATAAAAGTCAAATAATAATTACTAGATAGAGAACAATAATTTGAAACTAGCTAAGATTCTTTTGCAGTGAATCCGAATCTTTTTGGTCATTCAGATACTTGTTGAGCTGAATGATAACATCTGATTATTTATCCATAATATTTTTTGTAAAGATTCTGCTCATTCCAATATGTTTTGGAATATTTTATCCTACCATTCTTGTCTTACCGATGATATTAACAATAAAGCCCGCAAATAATACAGGAGGTACCGTGCTGTGGAAACTCGCTGTGGGGAGAGGACGGTTAGAGAGCAGATGTTCCCCTACCTTTCTGCTTTTGTCTTGGGATATCACATAGTCTATGCCTCAGATAGTTTGTCCACGTCACTTTGGCACTGCAAAACATATAATTGTATGCCCCATAAGCATTTTAGTGCAACTTTTCCTTGCATTTCTGCTCTTTTGCTGGATATGAATATAATATTACTAGTTGCTAGTCATAGATTAGGTAGAACTCATCCTGATTACTTTAGCTTGAAGGGGGCTGCTCAGCCCCATGTGTTGTCTACTGAGCAAAAGAGATAGAGCTGAAGACTTAAGTGTTTATTGGTGCTGAGCTGAGCATGGAGTGTGAAGCGGAATTCTGTTTTAAAGTAAATGTGTAGGCATCTGCTTCTATCAGAACAACTCCACCACATTACTCGAAACACACAAACAATGAGTGCATGTGAAGAACGATTAACAAAATACAGTTTGTAAGATCTTATATTGATCAGCATGGCATTCTGTATTCTGTACCTTGGTATGAGAACATCTGTGAAAACAGTTTGTACGTGAAAATAAACCTCATTAGAAACACTTTACTAGTCTCTACAAATCCCTAACCTTCTCATTTGTATAGCTGGGGGATCTAAACTAAGAATCTCTCACAGATGTATCCAATGTTAAGCAAATCCCACCAGGGGTGAGTTCATTACCAAAAGCAGTTATGAATCAAATGAAATCCCGACAGACTGATTATGGATTCACCAGTGATAAAACAGCAACTTCTGAGAGGTGGAGGGTTAGCTGTTGTCTGTAGAAAGTCATATCAATTTGGAGAGATGATGAGTAGCCAAATGTTAATTGCCAAACGTGGTAAGCAATTGGAAATGTGATAATTGATATATAATTTTGGCTACTAGCACATCACCCACTGTTTTGCTATTTGTCCTTCTTAGGAGAACACCAAATGCCTGAAATAGAACACTAGCGTGCCTGAGCTAGCTACAGTCGAGGAGGATTTATGATTAGCTGGTGCTTACTAGCAATTTCTCGTCAGCCTTTAAGTTTACCAACATCTCACCTTGCCACTGCCACTTTAAAATCTTATATTAGGCCAGGAGAGATAGCTTCATGTGAAAACGCAGTTGCCAGTCCTGTTTGACAGCTTGAGCATGAGTCTTAGGTCTGTCCTCCTGTGGAAGGAAAGAACCAACTCTCTGAAGCTGTCCTCTGTCCCAGACACATGTGCTATGGTATGTGTGTATTGACATCACACATGCACATATCTCACAGACACACATACAGGAAGAATACTAAAATAAAAATACAGATTTGAAAATTATTTTAATGCATGCTTTTCAAATAGTAGCATTGGTGTTTAAATCAAAAGCACACCCCCAAAGCATGGGATTTCTATTTCTCCAGTTTTCCATGTTGAAAATTTCTCATATTTGCCATTCTCTTTCTCAATGTCAGCCTTAGAAAGGACTGGAGGACAGGGGCTGATTGCCAATCAGGCAAATTACTGACATAAGTCCTCTGTCTCCTATCAATGAGGTATCCTATTGTACTGCTCTTTGACTCAAACTTAGCTTGACCCTGTGAAGTCTTGAGGACATCAGAATCAGAGAAGTGAGATCCATAATTTTGATATGTGGGTTCAAAGGAGTCAGGTACTTTACACTTTCTTCTTTTGGTATTTAATTTCCATACAGAAACTTGGTGAGATTTGGGATCAAGGAAGACAAGTATGGAGAAAATCTCAGGAATTCCTTAGGCTCCATCAGTTTGGTTTCCAGAAGGTGGTCAAGACATATCAATAGTTATTTGCAATGCACTGTTGAGCCATCTTAATCTGGCATATAGATGAGTTATTTCCAGCAATTCTGCCCAAATTGATGAAACCTAAGAAAGTCATAGTGACTTTAAGGTTCTATACTTCCTTGCTATTTGACACACAACAATAGACAACTAAAGCAATGATCTAAGAGATGGGAATACATCTACCATACCTGAACTTTGTCTTAATAAAAGCATCTCACCATTGTCTCCTTTCCAGTTTAATTAAACTCATTAACAAGTTGTGCTTTATTGCATTTTATCATGTTTATTTCCATGTTTAGAAAACTGAAACATTTTTTATTCAGAAGTTTTAGAAATGTGTTCATAAGGAAATATTAAAGGCCATATAAAATGTAAATCACAAAAATAATATTTATGTCAATAATTTTAATTTGATATTGTAATATCATGCTGAAAAATAAATCATTTTGTGCAATTTGTCTTGGTGAAGGGTTAAATTATTTAAACATTGGAAAATATTTACTTGACTATAATATTTTGATTTTTAATATCTTATTTTATAGTCAAGTCTGTCATAATATGAAATAATTAACTATTCTTCCATAATGACTATTTTAAAATGAATTATAATTAAACACAATTAATTATCAAGTAGGAATAGAAAGAATAACATTTTAAACTTATCATAATTTAGTTCCTTCCAGGATGGCACACACATAATTGAGAAAGCATTTTTAAAACTCTACTTAAAAAATTATAACAATAATGACCATAGTAAATAATTATAAAGTAATGTTCTCCAGCTCCCTGTATCTAACACAGAAATGGAAGGTGTGAAAAATAAGCAACATGTCAGTATGTCGCTATATTCCCCAATTCAGCAAGAATCATTTTACTTACAGTTGGAGGATTGAATAAGTCTTTATGAAGTATCAGATCAATGGCAAAATGTGGTAGATCAATATTAAAGCTAATTCAGCCAGTGTTTCCATGTGACTTTCACACATATAAAGATAGTAGAGGTGGCTTGGAAATTTAAACAATGGTATAGGTCTCCTGATTTAACTCATATGCTGCATACAAATTGTGGTTTAGGAATTCTTGTCTCTGAATGCCTTGATGACTGGAACCTCCAGAGGCATGAGAGGGTTCAAAGAAATTATAAAACTCAGGTTCAGAATCTGAAATACTTGACTTTGACTATAACAGGGACAAGCATAAAGATTAAACGGCTTTAAATGTTTCAGAATCTCAAACCATTCCTCCCACTTCTCTTATTTTAATAGTCGTAGAGAAAAATAAAAGGTCCTGGAAAATCATGCTCACACAGAATATTAAGAAGCAAATCTGCAATAGAGTAACTGTGATTGTATAAGGCATTAAAATATTTCAGCGAGTTTAAGAATATTGGGCTTCTTTCAAGCAATCAGAGCCTTGCTTCCGATTTATGTGCACTGTGATTTGGTAATGTAAATGTAACAGCCACTGGTCTAGAATTCTAACTTAAGGGATTGAACTGTGTTTACTGAGGAAAAAACTTCTAATGTTTCTTGGAGGTGGCAAATGATCATCTAAAAGCAAAGTTCTGTCGGAGTCAAACTGGGGAAGGCAATTTGGTATTGGCTTGTGCTATATATAAACAGAAGTGTGAGAGGCGTGTGAGAGAATAGAGAGAAAAGGTAAAAGGACAAATTCTGAGTAGCAGCCCTGCTGGAGGATAAAACCTGAACCCAGCACGTTCAGGCTTCAGGCGAGGACAGTGTCAAAGAATGTCAGGGAGTGAGTGTTGTTCTTCCTCCATTCCCAACCCTTGATAGGCTTTGTGAGCAAAATTTACTGAGTTCCTTCTCAGTATGAAAATCAAGAAACAACCCGTTCCTAAATTAAAGCAAGAAAGCTGTTGAAAATTTGGTCAGAAATCAATAGAAACTTGGATAAAAATACTTAATTCTGTCTAGCTATTAAAATGGAAAGAATTTCACCGAGATCTATGCTTGTGTCTGTGTCTATGAGAGACACAGTTTCACAGAGGGACTTCAGTAAGATCAGTGTGAGTGTCTGTCATTATGAGAAACGAGAGGAACAGTTTCCAAGAACGTAGCTGTGTTTTGGCTCATGTTTTCACAGCTTTGAGCTGTGGTCACTTGGCCCTGTCTCTGTGGGCTTGTGCTGAAGGGAAGTATAGTGTCAAATACATACTGGTATACTGGAGGTTGTGGACAGGAAAAGCTACTCACCCCAAGCAATGAGGGAGGAAAGAGAAGAAGGGACTGGGGACAAGATATATTCCATACAGACACACCCCGGAGACCCACTTCTTCAACAAAGCGCCATTCTCCATGAATCTACCACCTCATGCCAGTCCATATAAATTAATGGTCATAGGTGGATTAAACCAGTGACCAGGCCAAAGATCTCCTGATTTGATCTTCTCTGCAAATGTCCCGACAGATTACTCAGAGGCATGTGTTTCTAAATTCCTAGGCTTTTCTCAGTCCAATGAGCTGAACAAGCAAGACCATCACCATCTGGAAGAACAAAGTTTAGCTGATCCTAAAATTAAGCAAGCAGCATAATATTTTTAAAACACTTGCTAATAAATTAAAGTTAAATTTGGTTGAGGTTGGAGCATGCATGGAAAAACTGGAAAGCTTGTAGCCTCCCTGCCACCTTACCCAAAAGACACTCAGAAGTAAGTTCATCAGTGTTACCATGAGTGAGTTCTCGCTTCTGGTCATGAGAAGCTGACAGATGTAAACATGTGGATGGTATCAAGAAAGGAGACTGTTTCAAGTAAACAGACATTTTCAGAGACCTGGTCCTTCCGGGAACTTGCATAAAATATACATGAAACAACATAAATGAAACAAGCTAAAAGAAATTCTATTTCTTACCAAAAGAATTATTTTTTTTAACATAAAAGCAAAGACATTCATAAGAATTATTAACAAAATAAATGAGACTATGAGCCATATTTTGAGGGGAGCATAAAATAATCTTTGATCCAACAGGTTTGAAAGTGACTAATGTTAGCAAGGTTGCTATTGTGTGTGGAAGCTGGGCACATGTGGGAAAAGAAAATAAACAAAGGGCTCAGACCATGTCAGGTCAGAGCACATCACTGCATGGTGTCTCAGAAAGAAAGCTAAAGGGTTAAAACCGTCAAAGGTGGGGGGTGAAAACAGATCAAATAAACATACACATACTCGCACATATGCACACACACACTTTACACACAACAGAGTGCAGAACACTAGAATGAAAAATTGAATAACTGAATATATATTGAATATATATATATTGAATATATATTCAATTATATATATATATATATATATATATATATGTGTGTGTGTGTGATGGAAAAAAGCCAATGCGATGCTGCATAGGGTAAGGTGGAAAACACCATACCTAGGTTTTGATTCTATTGTCACTAACAGTGCTATATCAAGGTTTTCAGTTTTCTAAAGATGAGGATACTAACAGGATTATGTTCTCAGTAGGGTGTTAAAAATCATAGGAGGTAATCCATAAAAGATTTTAGATGGTGCGGAGCATATAGTGGACCCTTCATAAATCACAACTGATAGTATTTAACAATGACAACAATATAATTACTACTTGGATATACAAAGTCACTGTAATGTATCTTGCAAAGAAATATGACAATTTAATGGCTCATTGAACAAGGAGATTCAGGAGGACAATTTGTGAAATATATGAGTTTAGCCAGAGAGCAAAGGACTGAGAAACCTGAGACAGGAGCTAATTCTTCTGCAGTTCTCAAGGAGATCACACAGAGGTAGCCCTAGTTCAACTAGACTTGTATGTTTCAAATAAACATGTCTACATTAGCAGTACATGATTAATGAGGTTGCTTAGGAAATTGTTCAATGAATTTTTTGGCTATATTGTACCTATCAAGCAGGTCGCACTTGTGGTTTTGCTTCTACAAAGTTCCAACCTTAAAAAAAATCTTAATTTGAAAATTCCATAGAAATTATTTGGTGTCAGATAATTCCCTGCATTTGACACAGAGGAATGGCTTCTGGTGAAGAAGACAACTTGACAATGGTCAAATCTCCAATGACTCAGTTGCTGCACAGCACCTTAACTATGTGGAAAGTTTCAAAAGGGGACTGATACTCCTTCTGTTTATCTACCGCTTGCAAAGGGAAAACACCCACATTGATTGTTTGTCGCTGGGCTCTACCAATGAATAATGATCCCAGCTTTATGAACCTGCTGTCATCTTAAATGGGTTATCATTAATTACATATTTCATAAAAGAAGTTTTAGCTGACAGCGATGACAAAAATTAGGCTGTTGACTCACTTTTAGACTAAGAAAATATGTAAGTGTAGTGATTAGCTGGATTAACTGAAGGATTAATACCCTACAGTTTAGAGACAAACTAAAGACATTAGATGATGTTAAATATTTTTCTTTATTTTATATATATATATATGAGTATTTATCCTTCATATGCATGCTACCAGTGAAGGGACCAGAACAGAGTAATGGATCCCTTGGAACTTTTGTTGTAAACAATTATAGGACAATATGTGGGTGCTGGGACCTAACCTAGGTCCTCCACGAGAGCTGTAACTGTGCTTAATCCCTGAGACATCTCTCCAGACCCCATCAAGTGGTTTTATTCTGATTCTTACACAGAGTTGATAACGTTCCGTTGTTTCCAGGGTGTTTGTCTGTTTATCACAAGTAGAATGATCATGGTTTTTAGAGACCAAATGGAACTGACAATGCAAAGCTATCAACCGTAGGAATAAGACAATGTTCATCTCAGTCAGCATCATCACACACATGTACAATCGCACCTAGTTTTATTTGCATAGTGCAGATTATTGCCATCACCTTCTCTCTTTCTTTCTATAATGTAACTTTAGTTTTAATAATCTTCAGTTAACCTGTCTTTTTCCCACACACTTGTATACATGTGTGCATATGTGTGCATGTTGTGTGTGTGTGTGTGTGTATACTTAGCCATTTCCCATCTTAGTTTTTGAGATCTGATATCTCAATAAATCTAGAACTTGCTGATTTAGCTAGACTCACTGCCCAACAAGCTCTCTGTAACACCCCATTTCTTCCTTCCCAGACATGGGATTGCAGGTGTATGCAAGCATGCCCAGACATTTTGTGGAGGAGGTAGAAATTTGAATTTATATCCCTAAACTTCTGCAGCAAACACTTTACTGTTTGGGCATCTTCCCCAAACCCTGTGCTATATTTTTATTCCCAGTATTTTGGTTTTGTTTTGTTGAGAGGCAATCAATATATTTTATGGGTCTGCAATATTCAGTCTTCTTTAAATCTCTTGATTATAGTTAACTGTTCATAATAAACTAGAACTTCAGAAAATTGATTTAGAGAAAATGAGTGGTACTATCCATATCTTCCTTTTCTAAAATATTTTTATTTTATTATTCATATAGTGGGTATAAGTTTGTATGCACACATATATATCTTGCTTATATTTATAAATTTCTATTACCTGTGCATATTTGAGTAGATATAGGGTATTTAATCTTGCTTTCTGCTATTGTATGTTTGACTTTTGTGGAACCTGTAGAACCACCTTGGTTTCAGGGATTACACTTTGAGCTCTATAATTCCATATATGAGAAATATCCCCAACACTAACATTATATGGAAACACACTCTTCTTGGCCTTGAGAAAGAACCCTTGAGAAAAATGGAAGAGTTCAAGGGCAAAAGGAGAGGTCAAGTGACAATGTTTTGTCTGTCATCTGAGAAAGGAAGCTGAATTCCAAGGGTGACACAGAAGTATGCGCTGCATGGCAGAAGCACTGGGAAAAAATATTTAAGGGAAAAGTAGCTATACTTAAAGTCAAATTTCTGAATCTGTGATGCTCTAAAAGCTAACCTATTGTCAAAACTTTGCACAGTGTGTGTCATCCATGCATTCATGACTTGGTGAATCTTAGGAGAATGAAATGATCAATGGTGAAGGCCCTAGAAGAAATGAACAATATGACTAAGGAGAGGGCGAGAAATGTAGCAGACTCGGTCAGAAAACTCTTGGCTAAAATGTGGAGCTTTTGGGTATGTATCTTACTTAGGGTTTCTATTTCTATAAAAATCACAGTGAAATACAATAACTTGGGGAGGAAAGAGTTTATTTCATCTCACAGTTTGTTGTCCAACATCTAGGCAAGCCAGAGCAAAAACCCAAGCAGGGAAAGGACCTGGAGCAGGAACTGATGCGGAGGCTATGGAGGAGTTCGGCTTAATGGCTTTATTTTTGATTGTTTTATCTTCCTTCTTCTTTAGAGCACTCAGGACCATCAGCCCCAGGGTGGCATTGCCCACAGTGAGCTGAGTCCTCCCACATCAGTCATCAATCATAAAAACACATCATAGACTAGACCACAGGCCAAGCTGATGGGGCATTTTCTCTATAAGATTCTCTCTGCCCAAATTCACTAGCTTGTGCCAAGTTTACATAATAAATAGCCAGTATAGTGTGAAATGGTTGAATGACATTTGGGTTATACATGAAGAGCCATTAAAGGGTCCTATTAGCACCATGTGCAGAACTCATGGATATATGCTGTGCACCCAGCTCATTTGCAAGCATAAATTCAACTACAAAGAAACAGAATTTCTTCACTGCTTTTCTACTAGGAATAATTTCGTATGCACACCGTTGTGAAAAAAGGCTCAGTTTATATTTCATGATATTTCATATAATAATAATGCAGCTTCTGTGTAACCAGATTCCTAAAAATAGCAGCATATCTCTGTAATTGCCATCACTGCTGATAGTCATTGTAAGTTAAGCAGGAATGTGTCTCATTCCATAAATCATTTACAACTGCTCTAGTGATCCAACACTTTGTAATCTTAAGCAAATAAAAATGAACATTTATCTATTCCCCAGACAACTGCATGCATATACTGACCCTCAACTCTTCTCCAATTTCATTATTTTGTTAGAACCAGGAACGTGAAAGTTTATTTTCATCAGTTTTAATGTTGATCTAGTATTCTTTAAGATCTTTATCTCCAAACATTGTTTGAAAACGCTGCATGTAGCAGTGGGGCTACCCTGAAGCTACATAAAGTGTGATCTTTTGTTCATTCTTGACAAAAGTGTATTCAAAAAAGTAGAAGACTTATCTAAGGACAATGTCTACGTGTAAAAATAGTCATAGTAATTACATTGAGACTATTTCAAGCTTCATCTAGCCATAGCATAAAGAAGAACAAATGAAAATCATTTTTAATATATACAGATTTTAATTTGAAATTATAAATGCATCATTTCTTTCTATGCCTTCTTCCCTCCAAACATCCTCAAATATGCTTCTATTTTTCTTTCAAATCCATGGACTCATTCTTTGTTAGTTATTTTTACATATATACATAATATGTGTGTATGTATGCATGTATGTATGTATTATACATAAATACAACTCATGGATATGTGCTGTTCACCCAGTTCAGTCAGTATAAAGTTATTTATATGTATATATTTCTAGGGCTGGCCATTCACTGTGTTCTTCTTTGGGGCAGACTATTTCTCCATCTCTTAACATTTTTTAGTTGTCTGTAGAGGCTTGTATATGATTGAGGCATTGTGACAGTTCCCCCAGTCATGTAAGAATGTTTGCTGGTGTCTACCTTGTTCATTCATATTTAAGGAGCCATGTTGGCGAGATTTGACAAACTTGGAGACTCTGGTGGGTTGACTAAGAACGCTGACCAAAGGTTCATATAGATGAATATTTGGTTTCCAGTTGGTGGACTGTTCACGAAGGGTAAGGAGGTGCATGTGGTCTTGTTGGAAGGGGTGTGTCACTGGGAGTGGGCTCCATGATTTCAAAAGCTTATGGCAGTCTTAGTCCCTATTTCTTACTGTCTTCAACTTTAGAATCAGATGTAAGCCCTTTGCAGCTGCTCCAGCTCTTCATTTCTTCTTAAACAGGACGATGTGGTAAACAATTTATTATAATCTCAACTGATTCCATCTCCCAGCAGTCCTGCCTTTGTTGAATCTCTCAACCTTAGTGTGAGCTTCACTTACTGACACCTACCAAATACAAGACTGGGCAAGCTGTGTGGTAGTTCTTCTGACATAAGGTTTTAAGAAGACAATTGCTTGCCTTCCTGATCTCTTGTACTGCCTTGGATTATTTACTTCATCATGGGGAAGTCCTGTGAAAGGACCTCATGGGAATTAAGTTAGAAGAGTCTTATTCCCTCAGTGAACTCTTCAGGCTGGAGTATTTCTTCAGAGCACAGGTTGAACACAAACTCATCAAAGATTTTGAAACAGCATGCCTATATAATCTGAATTCACATACCTGAATCATAGAATGTGCAATCAGAATGCATGCTGCTTGGGGGGTACTGGGGCTAAAACTGAAGGCCCCATTCATGTGTTTCTCATCCATGCTGCCTTTCAGTTCCTGAATGTCACTGAGGTGAAAAGACTTGGAATAAGCTGACTCACAGAAACAGATAACAAACACATATGAACAGAATCAGGAGCAAGATTAATAGATTTCAAAGTCCTATTCAAACTATAGCCTTTACTTGCCATCAATTAGGAAAAAAACACACAGATATTGAAAACTTGGTTTATTTGGATATGATATAAATTTATAGAAATTTTGATTTATATTATAATTTGGTTATCATAATTATGTAGGATTCAAAAGATTTTATATTTTCTAATAATACTCAAAAATCACACAAAGTTTCTATTTCATTGCTGGTTTGTCATAATGTTATTCTTAAAAGAATACTGAATCTTAACCAGTGGAATTCACAGTTGTGTTACCTGAACTTATTACATATAAAATAAAACAGGTTCTGGAGAATAATTGTAAAGGGGTTTTACTTCTATAGGCATGAATAAGTGGAATGAACCCTGGGAAATCTGCACTCAACTCAGGTAGAAAGTTGCTAACATTTTCCCTAGAGGATTGTTAGGCTCAATAATACTTAGATGAGTTCATTTAAAAGTTAAAAATATTATAAAATTTGATGAATTGTAGTAAGATCCATGTCTGTTCAAATTTGATGATGTATCTAATAATTCAGAAACCTAAGATTTAATCTTGTCAAAATACACTCTCTTGGGAGCCGTGAAAAAAACAGTAACAGTACGTGAATTTGTGTTTGAGGGTAAGAGGAATTCACATACCTGAATCATAGAATGTGCAGTCAGAATGTGCAATCAGAGGGGAGGTAAAACAAAAAGAGGAGGGAGAGAGAAAGAGAGATAAAAGAGAGGAGTTTCCAGACCTGTACATTATAAAGAACAATGTTCAGACCCTTTATGTACTGTCGTGACTGTTTTTTTTTTTTTTTTTTGGTTATTGTTTGATTTTTTTTTTCAACATGACACAAGCTACAGTCATCTGAGAGGAGAGAATATCACTTAAGAAAATGCTTCCACAAACTAGGCTGTAGGCAAGCCTATAAGGCGTTGTCTTACTTAGTGATTGATGTGGATACTATTCTAGAAAAGTCTTTCTGTACACTGTGAAGATGTGTTGCTCTCATTGGCTTAATGAAGAGCTAAGTGGTCAGTAGCTGGCAGAAAGAGGTTAAGCAGGACATGCAGACAGGATGAGAGGATGTGGATGAAGGCAGGGTCGTCGCCAGAAGACACAGGGAGAAGGAAGATGAATATGCCATGTTAAAGAAAGGTATCGAGCCATGTTATAGAAAGTAGATAAGAAATATGAAATTATTTAAGTTGTAATAGCTAGTTAGTAAAAGTCTAAGTTATTGACCAAGCATTTATAATTAATAATAAGTTTCTGTTTGGTTATTTGGGAGCTGGCTGGTGGGGCAGAAAAGTTCACCTACAGGATACTCCAGGCCAGTGATTCTGTGTTCTATAAGAAAGCAAGCTGATTTTCTGTATGTCTAAAAACAAATTATGAGTAAGTAGATATATTTGTCTTTCTGGATCTGGGTTACCTCACTCAATATGATATTTTCGAGATCCATTTCCCTGCAAATTTCAAGATGTCATTGTTTTTTTTTTTCTGCTGTGTACTACTCCATTGTGTATGTCCCAGAGAACCTAGACAGCAAGGGAGGACCCTAAGGGAGACATACTTAAATCTAATCTACATAGGAGTAGAAAAAGACAAGATCTCCTGAGTAAAGTGGGAGCATGGAGACCATGGGAGAGGGCTCAGGGGAGGGGAGAGAAAGGGAGGGGAACAGAGAAAAATGTATAGCTCAATAAAATCAATTAAAGGAAAGAAAGAACGAACAAAAGAAAGAATGAACAAACAAGAGAAAGAAAGGAAGGAAGGAAGGAAGGAAGGAAGGAAGGAAGAAAGAAAGAAAGAAAGAAAGAAAGAAAGAAAGAAAGAAAGAAAGAAAAAAAAAAGCAAGCCAAACAACCCAGTACGCAGCACTCTTTCATAGCCTCCATAGCCTCTTCATCAACTTCTGCCTCTGGGTTCCTCCCTGTTTGGGTTCATGTGCCAAGTTTCTTCAGGGATGGACTATGATGTGGAATTAACAGCACCACTTTTCTCCCTAAGTTCCTCATGATCATTGTGGTTCATCATAGCTTCAGTAACCTTAAATAAGATAGGTATTAACTCTTAATCATTTTCCTCAAAAGGGAGCGTTGGAAACATGTATTTCCATAGTGAATGTTTGTAATAACAGACACCTTTCAAGGCCTTAACTGCTCTGCTAATATAGTCCATCATTGATCTTGAGAAGCCTCGGTGTATTTAAAACGAAAAAGCAACCTGTATAAAATATCTCATGAGTTAATTAAATTACAATTATAAATTTCATCACCAAAGAAGTAGTGACAAGGTTGGTTTTCTCGGGCATGTAACCTATTCTGTCTCATGGCGCTGTCATGTTAGAAGGCTGCACACTTGGTATGGCGCTCTGATATTACTATCCTGACCATCTTACTAAGCTTTGAAGAAGGGCATTTCATTTCCATCCAGTATTGGGCCACACAAGCTGCATACCAAATCGGGGGTACAGGTAATATCATACGGAGCTTGAAAAATGGTGAAATTGCTTCTTATTGAAAGGAATAATGAGTTTCAGAAGTAAGAAGCATTTAAGGTGCGCCTTGAAGAATAGATAAAAATTTGAACATAGATCCGTGCAGTTAAGTCGTGGAGGAGAATAATCAGGCTCGGGCAATGGCGAGTAATTAGGCCAACTGGAACCTAAAATGCCAAGCACATAGGAGGCAGTCAATAAATTTTTGCTCACTGAAGTTTGTGCTGAATGAGCTTTGCAGAGATCTCAGCCCCGTCTTGATTGCCAAGCCTTGAGAAACAGGGCTGGCACTGTTAGACTGCAGTGAGCACTGTGGCCTGTGCGTTCCAAGTGTAAAGTGGAGACGCTTGAGGGTGAAAATTCAAATAAAGGTTGTTAACAGTTATGTGTCTCAGCCCTGCAAAATGACAGCTCCTTAAACGGCCAATGACGGGAGTTGATTTCCTTTTTCCTGAAAGGTTCTGGCTTCCCTGCACCGGTGGATATTTTATCTGATGCTTTGTACATTCTAAGGAAAGTACTTGAAACAAAAAGCTTTTGCATAGAATGGCAAAACTGAAATGCAGTAATTACTAAACCTCACAATTTTAAATGTAGTTACGGTCATTATAGGTAGGCATGCTTTTATATTGAATGTGGAAGAGGTCCTATATACCACTGTGAATGAACTGAGTAAGTGCATAACTGTGAGAGATAAATACATACATTTACCTAAAGTTTTACCATATTAAAGGTGCACGATCAACATTTATGATTATTAGGCAGCTTTGTATGAATAAGGCTTTAGAACTTTGAATTGACTTCTCTTGGGAGAAGGCAACAGCTTGCTGAGGCTTGCTTTTCTGCTTTAAAATTGGTGTTTGGTGACCAAACTGACAGCTGTGATATCTCCATCCTGAGCCACAGAGGTGCTTTCCAGTTTGCTCTTTGAACCTGATTAAATGGTTCTGGAATGCTCACCCTCACTGTTCTCTTTCTTCATCCCCACTGGGAGAGATTAACTAGATAGAACAGGAGAGTGCCGTGGATGAAACCACTCCGCGAGTGCTCGCTGGAGACTCCGAGATCACCAGCCAGAATGGCCATTCTGTTGCCAGAACAATACCAGGGCCAATTCTGTGTGGAAAAAAAAATCCCTTGGAACCCAAGGGCAAAAGCATACAGCATGACTCATGGGGCATCTGCAGTATAGCTTATGCCCTAGATCATTACATCCCTTCTGTTGGCAACCCCTTCGCACAGTGTGACTGGCATTACAGAAATGGTTTGTAAATTCTCATAGAAGCTAGACCTTATGTTTGCCTGTGGTACATTATCCCAGTCTCTTCTTCCTTCCTTCTTTTGTGCCATCATTGTAATAATTTTTATGTCCCTAAGATAACTTTGCCAAACAAGATCTTAAAAGGAATTGGTGTACATAAAAAGATTTCAAGAAACCTGCTATGTTTTACCTTGCAGTCTTTTTCTTTGGAGGAAAACAAAACAAAGCAAAAACGTACCTGGAATGAAGTTAAAAAAAAGAAAAAAAACAAGTTTTCATTCTAAAAACAAACGTCTATGTAGAAAGTATGTTTGATACAGTGAATATTATTAAATTCATGTCTTAAAAGATGAAATTACAATACATCGAAAATGTTGCTTCTAAAAGAATGGCAAAGTCAGTAACGTGGCCACACTTTCTCCTGTGTGTTCTATGTGGAAGGACTTCCTTCTTTCCCCAGCTGGATACTTTCTAAGTACACCCACCTCCCTATATTAGAGATTAAGTAAAATTTCCAAGTTTAGGGTCAAGAAAGCTAGCCTTTGGTACTGAGTATCTTCAACTTTGGGGCAGAAATAAAATGTACCCACTTCAGTGTGATATTGTTTAAGACTGCTGCACAGGTCTTCTGAGATACCTGGCACAATCTTCTTTCAGAACACACCCATTGCTACTAAGACGTTTTTATGTGCAGAGCAGATAACATCGTCTTCAAATTGTCAGGTCTCTACAGTCAGACTGAAGTGTGAGGTGTAGTAATTTGTGGGGCTGATTCAAAGAGGAAACCTATTAGCCAAGTGGTTTGGGGACTTGTGGTAGAGGTGTTCACAACTTAATAAGTACCTTCAATTTCGTTTCTGGCTATAAAACTCTGCCCGTGGATAACAAATTTGTGTCATTTTAGCCTGCGTTATGTAGCCAGAAGTGTTTCCATAGTGAAAGATTTAGGGAGTGTACACTCACGTGCTGTGTGAAGATAGGGGATTTTTAAGTTAGCTTGAAATCCCTGAAGACATAAAAGCATTCTGTCCCTCTCACAAGCAAAAGAAAGAGAACTAAGGAAGTCATGAAGTAATCGCTCAGCTAAGTAAAAAAATATCTTCAGACAGACACAACATGGCATAATAATATTCGACTTTGATGGTGGCTAACATATTTAATTTATATTTAACATTAACCTTGTTATTTCTAGGAAGTTTCTTAAGACAAACAAAGAAAATTTATATTCCTTTTATTGTAATAGGACATTTCAGCTGAAGCTTGAAAGAATGATAAGATTCATTCTTGAAAGTCAGAGGTTCAAACTCTTGAAATATTATATTAGCAGAGGGGACTGAAAATAAACATTCATCTCGGGGGAAAAATTCCTAGCCTTATGCTGACAAGGCACTCATAAATGACCAGATATTATGCATTATTCCATGCATGGGGAATGTCCAGAAGAGGCAGATTTGGAGAGATGGAAAGTGGGGTGTGACTGCTTAGTATGGGGAGGAGAGACAAGGGCTAACTGTTGCAGGGTTTCTCCCTGAAGTAAAGAGAATGTTTTGAAGTTGCCATTGATGATGATTCTACATATCTGCACTTACACTCAAAAACCATTACACTGTGGATTGTAAACAGTGAACTGTAAGGGGCATAAATTATTCTCAGTCAAATCATTACAGAACAAAGAATCATTTAAACACGTACACATTCTATTAAATTATTATCACCTTTCTATAAAATAAGAATGCCCCGTTGACTTTAATGTTTAACCAGCAAATATACTGGGGTGTCTTCCCAGCTATCAGTCTCTAGGCAGGATGGTAAAAGTAGCTCAGATAAATGGGGGTGGGCTTTTCTCCACGGGGTTCTGATTTTAGCCCAAACAGTTATGTAGACATCAAAGAGGGCCCAAGACAGTGAGAAGAGAACAGCTGGGGAACTCCTTTGATCTTGCTCAATTGCTTCTCATGTTTAGCATCCCTTTCAGCCTAGAGTATGTTTTGAGTCCCTATCACTTGTAGGAAAATCACTGTGTAGTCTCTACCACTACTGCTTATAAAATATTTTCCACTGGTGAGAATCCGACGTGCACACATCCTGCATCTCCACTGCGGCTGGCAAGTGTACCCTCTGACTATCACGGAGGTCTCTGAGTGTGTATCCCTCCCTGAGGTCGCACACTCCTTGTATGCTTAGCTCGGCCTGCACCTAGAAAGAAAGGCTTTAAATGCAGACCATGGTAGCTGTGGGCTTCAACTATCTTGTTTGTTTGTTCAGCATTTAATCACTTCCCAGAACATGTTCCTCTTACACACAGATGAAAGGAAACGTTCCCCAAATCAGACAATTCATTTGCCGGTTGTTTAGAAAATTATCTGGAGAAAAGCTCCCGAAACAAAATCATTTGGAGAATTTCAGTTTTCCTTCCTACATATTCTGTAGAAAAGTAATTATAATCACGGTTATGTGTTTATACAATTGTAGCCTTTCTGTTCTGGGCTCTGTCATGTTTGCTGAAGTTTTATTTTATATGCGCTTACATCCACTGCATTCCAGTCAGCCCAGCAAAAATGCATGATGTACGATTGCAGAACAGAAACTGCGTGCAGGCCTTGGAATTTAAAGTGGTAGCCAGTAGCAGTGAGTCTACTAACAGGACAGAATAATCTGTATCCAAAGAGAGAAAATGAAGCAAACATCGTGTGAACAAATGATTAAAAAACAGAACCTAGTTTTATCGAAATTTATAGTTAGAGTTCTGCCTTAATGGAAGAGGTAGAAGAATTTGATCATTCTATGCTTTTCCATAAAAATATTTCACAGTGACAGCATCCTGGGAGTCTAAGTAAATGTATGCACCTACTTATTTCTGAGTCTATCTGAATGAATTGACTAAGTGTCTGTGGATTTCTTGTGGTAGAGCATCACATTATTTACCGCTTAAGTGCTCTGGGAGCTGTATTATGGAGAGAACTGAATGTTTCATGTCCATTAAAGTAATGGTTCATTTTGGGGCTTGTGGCCATAAATATCGATCCCAAATATAAGAAATTGTTGTTACAAATTAATCATAGTAATCAAAACAAATGCATTTATTTCTAGACTGTTGTAACCCATTAATCAAAATAATCAAACTAAATATGTTTACTTCTAGACAAAAGTGTCTTGTCAAAAAAATCAGTCATGTGGATAATGTTGATACTTTTCTCTCTCTCATGAATTATAGTTATAGTCTTTAAAAAATGGAAAATACGTGGCCTGTTTCTATCTGAAGTCACTTTTCATTGCTCAGTTCTTCCTAGAAAGCCTGGCAAGGACTGGATCAGTTCTCAGAAGTTTCGAGGGAACCATGAGTTTCATCCTCAACAATGGGGGAAGAAATAAGAATAAATATCAAAGAGGAATAACGATTCCTAAGCAGAACCTTAAGCAGCTAAAGGCCTTTGAATCAGCTTTTCCAATGTAATAGCCAGTAAGCCAGTGAAGCTTCTGGACACCAGGCCTAGAAAGATGATTAACAGCAGGGATTTTGTGTTACAGTTGGGTGAATTTATGGTTCCTTGTACGGTATTGGGGTATGTAGTACATACCACGATATGTTTATTCAATTAATTTAAAAATCAAGAGGTTTTTGAAATTCTAGAGTTTTCATTTTGTTTTACTAAATTTTTATATTGATCATATTTTCAAAATAATGTCACGTTGTGACAATCAAAAAGAATATTGTCAAAGCAATTAGCTATTGTGATTCATAGGGGAATGTATAAATAGAAAATAATCATACTAAGTTCTTATTCACTATATAGACTTGCTAAATAATTAAGTTGCAGCATACACTTGGATTTATATCTTTAGTTAATATTCAAAGCTTACATTCTTAGTGGCTGAAATCTTAGTATTCAATGAAATTGATCAAATAAAAAAAACTAAATACACATTTTGTGCTTTCTTATTTCTGTCTTCCACCTTTGAAGTTCAACTGTGATATTCATCCAAACCTGTACTGGCTACACTCTTTTGATTATTCCCAGTAATATCACAGTAAAATATGCATAAAGCAGTTACACTGTAAAGTGTTTGGAACCACACAAATGTGGCCTGTGTAGATGTTATGCCATTTCATATCCAAGTCTAAAATAGCTATGGGTTTTCATATGGGGAAACAGTCTAGAGACAATCTCCCATAGATTTTGAGGTACCAATTTATTTATTTTCTGGCAACAATATATCTTGAACCCCAAGACAACTAATGTTTCAATTATGCTAGTAATTCACAGGAACTTAGAAGATAATGTTCGTTTTGTTTAATTTTCTCTTGATATTCTCATTTTGAAGTTAACAACTCATTCATAATTAGTCAATCTGGGCACATACACACACACACACACACACTATCCTCAAATAGTAAAGAACACATTTTATGACTACATTATTTATATAAATTATAAATATTTTAATTCTGAGAAGCTTTTGAGAAATTGGATGGATAATCAAGATATTTATTCTGAAATTAATTTTAAAATATTCCTTTGAAATATAATTACTTGAAATTTCAAAGTTGCTAATATACAGAATGTAACAGACTAGCAAAACTAGCAATATTAGGGAGAAACTCACACAGTGTAGGTGTTACAAAAGCAGGTAAATATTAGAACAATCCTTGTTTATCTATTTCCTTAACAGGGGTAACCTGGCTGCTGTCTGGCTCTAATAAGGTTCCCACACTAGACAACAGCCACAGGAAAATCCTTACATCTTTCCATATCAAGGATCCTTATCCACGTTCTCAAATTCCTAAATTCCAATATGGCTTATAAAATGCGAAATTTTAAATTCCAAATAAGTGTAATGTAATGCTCTGACATTGTCTTTTCTGGGAAGCAGTAAAAAGGAGTGAGTTTAGGCAGGCGATCATTCTGACTTAAGGAAGTTACCTGGAAGCCTAGGCCAAAGAGTGGACGGCACAATGCAGACAGAGGACAACTGTGGTGAGTGGGACACCTGTCATTCATTCAGTCCTCACATAAGGCAATGGCAGAGACAGAAACAAGAAAACAACAAAAGGAGGGTAGAATAAAGTGTCAATAAAGATCGGTGACAAAGAAAGAGTAGCAACTATAGTGAGAAGTCATTGAAAACTGGGGGAAGAGTTTCTTGGCATGGCCCATGTCCTGGTATGCTGTTGTTCTTGACTCCTGTCAAAAAGAAACTCACATAACAACCAGAGTCCTTGATGTCCATTCTTGATGTCCTGCAGAGGAAGAGGTTGTCTGCAAAATCCTTCTTCTGCAAGAACTTATTATGGGTACATCAACCTTGACTTTCAGACTGAACAGTGCATTTAAAAGAGAAATAGGGTTGGTATTTGTAGTGTAAGTCTGAAAAGCACAGGAGCACATGGGAGAAGCTGGTGCTGGCAGCCCCAGCCACTGTTGCTGCTGAGAACAGAATTGTCTTAGGTCAACCTGCATACCATCTCTCTATGTAAGGCACATTTGCTACTTCAGTATCTGGACATTGCCATCCCATACAACAGTAAGAGAACTCACTCAGTGGGTATGATGTGTCAAATGATGACTCCAAAGTTCAGGGCATGAACTATCTCTTGTATGCACCCATGGGACGTCAGGACTTCTTTCTACTTCTACTATACCCTGGGGAGAATAAAATATGAGGACAAGCAGGGGCTGAAAAGGCTGTGATTAAGGAGAAATTTGAGGCCAAATAGATTGTACAAGTTCCTGAGTTCACTGCTGTTTGTCCAGAGACCAGAAACAGGTCTGAAAGTGTGCAGAGTCCCTCGATGCCTATCCTACATAACTCTATTGATGTCTAGTGTGCCCTGCAGGTCTGAGGACATGTAGGTAGCTGCTACATCACAGAACACCAAGTGGGCAGGGATTGTTTGAGCAAAAGTTAAGAACGTGGAAGAAAAATAGAGTTTCTAAAGATGGGAGGGCAGATACCTAAAGAAATATGTGACATTTTTTATAAGACCAATTGCTCTATACTTCATGTTTAAAATTATTAAACAGATAACCTTGTAAAGGTCTGTGTGATATTCATAAGTTTAACAATGACTATGAATACTAGAAGTACCAGTGCTGAGTGCATTGGCAGACACAGTTTGAAGCTGATATGGAATGAGTAGGCACAAGTGGTCCAAAGACATGCTCAGAGAATCATTTACCAAGGAGATAGGCACTTGCTTCCACTTCCATTAAGAAGTAAACACAACTGTGAGAATGTACTTCTTAGTTTGGGGAAAATATTTATCTTTTATATATAATTGATTGAATTTTGTTTCTGATCCTTCACTGTTATTAATGACAAATCCGTCTAGTAGTCTACACTATGTTTAGAGTAGCTGGTTCTTCAAACCATCTTGAATATTTTCAATTAGAGTTAAAATGTTTTCCAAGTGCACGCATGACTCCAGGGCTTTGGGCCAATATCCATCAACTGCTCTGCTCTTTTGGTTGGGTGCAAGCCTCATCCCTGACTGCTTTCTGTAAATTAGAGATAGGGCTTTACTCTGTTGTTCTAACATTACATACAGCATGATAACGTCTGCATCTTTTCTGTTTGGGGCCAAAGGAGGCTAGTGTGTGCTATTTGCTTTTTCTTCTTTCGTTGCTGATTTCCCTTAAATTTATTTAAAAAATTTCTTCTTATTTGCAGTCAAGCTAGAGTCATAGAGCGGGAGACTGAACTCCAAGAAAAGGAACATGTGTCATTTTGTAAGACAAATGAATGCAAAGCCACTTTAAAACAGAAAATTTAGAAACTGAGATAATTTTAGCATACTGTCTTTGGGTAAGCTTTGTGTTATAATGGAAATAGCTTATTGAACCTCACCTTATCCACTAGTATATATTATGTTTTTATGAAAAAATATTATCCAATCAAAAGTAAAATGTGTCTTTGACTTAAAATTGCTTCTGTAGCAAGAACTAAAAATATAATTGTTTGAGCTTAGCTTTATTTTCTTTTATTAGCCAGACGATAGTCTAGTTAAGTGAAGGTTGTACTATGCAAACTGATAGTTTAAAAACAGAACCAGAAACTTCTATCATACAATGCTAAATTTCTATCTAAATCTCTATCAAATTTTATTTGGATATTTATAATTGAATTTTGATTATTTTATATTAACTCTATTTCTTCATTTTTAAAAAATATTAATGAAATAACCGTTTTCAGTTGTTGTTACTAGATCTTACCATTGTTATCAAAAAAGAATTAGCAGGCCTCCTGCATAAAAGGGTAGACAGAAATTATGGCTATGTAGACTGAATGAATGATTGCCAAATTGCTAAGATAAATCAGCTGCTGCTAAGAGCAATAAAGCCAAACCCCATTCCTGTGACTCTTTTCTTTGCCCCTTACCTCTTTAAATCCTATTGTACAAATTGCCTATGAATTCATTGTCTTACCAAGCAGGATCACTCATGTAATTTTGTGCAAACCATACATAGTTCTCCCTCTCACCACCGGAATGGGTGAAGAGATGGATAACCCTAAGGGCATTATAGAGATACCCACAGTCTGCCAAGGACATCCATAAGAACTACGTCTGGCCTTGATATCATTACCTTCACGCGTTGTTTCTCACGTGTTTCTAATCTTTTTTAGGTATACATACTTGGAGTGCCCAGGGTACTATGCTTTACCAAATTGCACATATTCTACAGCACCCTTTCATGTTCTCTTCTTTTGTACGCTAAAATAGACACCCTTCCTGATGCCAGAGATGACTTCAATTAGTAAAAATAAATCATCAGTTCCTCCTAATGTGGCCAATTTTCCTATCTCAATTCTCCTTTTCTTCATGTTTCTTTTCAATAGTCTCTCTCCAGAGGAGACACCCAAAAGACAATTTTCTACTCATGGCTGTACTCAGCTTCCCAAACACATCTCGCAATAACAAGTCTAGGATTCTTTCCTATTGTTACACCACTTTCAATATTTCCTCCCATGAATTTTCCTTTAAGAAAAAGATTATGTCATTCAAAATTAACAATCTGGTAGTTATGATTAAAATAATTTATAGCTCTTATCCTATAAGAAATCTTATATAATGTCACCTAGTATGTCTTTAGTAATATTAGAACTTAATTTAATATTATTAGAACATAAAGATGTTATGATTGTGCATGAGAAATAGAAAGTTTCTACAATAGAAGTTATAGAAAATAGTGTTGGTTGAGGAGACTGTTTCTCGAGTGCTAATCACAAAGACAAAGAAAAGAAAATTGGTTTTGTGGCATAATACAGATTCTGAAATGAGAAAGAAGTCTAAACTTATATAAACTCATTTCTTTTTCTTTTTAGAGACAGGGTTTCTCAGTGTAGCTTTGGAGTCTGTCCTGACACTAGCTCTTGTAGACAAGGCTGGCCTCAAACTCACAGAGATATGCCTGCCTCTGCCTCCCAAGTGCTGGGATTAAAGGTGTGCACCACCACTGCCCAGCTATAAACTCAATTTTTATGAAGACAAAATGTTGAAGTAGTCACCTCCGTACTTCTCAGTGCTGCAGCATTTGTCATTAGCCAGGTATTGATACTGAATTAGTGTGTGGGAACAGTATAGTTCCCTACATTTTCTATGCTTTTTTCCCCAAAAGTAAATGCAATCAAAATAAACCTTTAAGGAGATGAAAAATACTAGACAAATTCAATAATGGTGTGTTTCAGGAAAGATTCCTTTTATCCCTTGTAGATCTGTAAAATGACAGTGCCCTGAAAGCAGGCTACAGATACACCAGGCAATATTACCCAGGCACATGGCTCCAGCTTCAGCAACCTTGACAGATGTGTACATCTCCATTGCAGAACTAGGGCAATGTATGAGTGGATGCCCTTGCCCTTGGTTATTCCTGCTTTCCAAATGCAAATACCAGTTTAATTAAATCATGGACTTGACTAAGCTTCCCAAAGTACAAAAATGAGCCTCCACTCTAAATATCTCGATTTGATAACATGCAAGGGAAAACACATCTATTTTGTGTAAGAAGTAGTTAGAAGGTCATTTTGTCAGAAGGATCAATGACCTGCTACAAGTACTTTTCTAATTTGAAGCAGTGATGGATTATCCATATGCAGGCAGTATTCACTTCGAAATCAAAGCACTGGTACATTTGATATGATACAGTAGTTTTAACTGTGTTTTAATTTGCAACTATTTGAACTACTTCCATTTTTATAAATATTAAAAATTGGAAACGAGTCAAGCGGTAGCTTGTTCCAACATATTGCTCCAAATAACAGCATATCGGTTCACCATGTACAGTGAACAGCTGAAAATTAATAACGAAGTAAAAGACTGTTGAAGAAATCATAGTGAGAGACTATAACATACATTTATTAAAACCTGGATATTGTAGGGAGAATAATTTAAATAAGTAAGGGTTCAGTAGCCAGATGATGTCAGTCATTATCATTGTGACATAGACCAAATTTTTACCTTCTTTAACCCTACCTTGTCCATCTGTTTCATGAGGAAACCCTGGCAATTCAAAAGCATGATTAATGTAAGAATGAGCTAAGGCAGGGGAGTTTGAAACTGGAAACAAGATCTGTTCTGACTATAATTGTTATTTCCCATGGATAACTACAATTTTCCATTGTAAGCAGCCTCATCCGAGCAAGTGTTCATATTAAATTTTTATATAGGTTTTTCTCAAATATCTATTGATTCTGTCATTAAATGCTTATCAAACATTCAATTTGCCATTGATATGACAATGGTTCTATTTATTGTTTCCTTATAAATCTCACATGGAAGGAGAAACTGACACAAACAACTGCTTAAACAGTCATATATAAAAATGAAGATACATAGAAAAGATGGTATTGTGTCACAAGGAGAGAATATCTAATTACCTTGTTCTGCATGACTGTGTTAGTTCCTACTTTCATTGCTGTGATGTTCTACCGTTGCCCCAGGGATTGCCTTGACTATGGGAAACTAGGGGATTAAAAAAATGACACACAGGTACATAGAAAAATCTGGAACCATGTTTCCTGGGATCTCTGATGGAGATGTTACAGTGCTAAGGAAGCTCAGAATATTTATTATTTACAGTTTAACATGGAGGTAGGGCTGTTACATACCACTGAATAAGGAGACAGTATTAGCTAATCTTAGAAGGAGTAGTCTCTGTACAGGTGCAGCCTTCAGGCCATAATTCAGGTGGGTAGAAAAAACTGGGGTGGGCATTTTCTGTACACACTGTCAGCATTCACAATTAGAGCAGAAGATGTCTTTGCCATCCCTGAGCCTCACTTGCTGAGGACTTTGTCATTCTCATAGTGCTGAGGTTTTGGGGCCCTCGACACAGCCATGCTCATAACACACATTCACTTAGGATTTCACTTGCTCAGGGCTTCTGCTGCATCCCACAATGGGACAAAATAAATCTAACAAACAAGTAGAACTTAAGGAAGGAAGAGCTTGTGTGGTATTTGAAAAAAAAATAGCCCCCAAATGGAGTAGCATTATTAGGAGATGTAGCCTGGTTAAAGGAAGTATGTCACTGTGAGGTTGGGTTTTGCCATTTCTTTTGCTCAGGCTTCCCTCAGTGTGACTCTCAGTTAATGTCTTATGCCTTCTGCTCAAGATGCAAGTACTGCCAGTTCCAGCACAACTGTGTGCATGCTGCCATGCTATTTGTCATGATGATAATAGACTGACTCTCTGAAACTCTAAATGAGCCACGCCAACTAAATGTTCTCCTTACAGAGTTGCCACGGTCATGGTGTCTCTTCGCAGCAATAAAAACCCAAACTAAGTTTGTTTTGGTTCCCAGTCTACCATGTTAGAAAATGATAAGAGGAAGGAGCTTACATGTTATATCCACAGTTAGGAGACTGAGACCACTGAACATCTGCTCTAAACTTGTTTTCTCCTTATTTCATCTGGGGCACCTGCTCAAGGAAAGCTATTGTCACATTTTTGGTAGGCCTTCACACCTCACCTAATCTAGACAATTTGACAAGGACATGGTTGCAGCCTTTTTTGTAATGGTGAATCTAGATGCTGTCCCATTAACAATCAAGGTTAAACATCACAAGAAACAGAATTACTCCACAGAGTATTTTAGTTAACGTTATGTATGTGTCAGTTTGTCAGGTTCACAGATTTCCAGGAGAATGGGTCAATTACTTTTGTGACTGTGTCCATGAGTGCTTCTGTAGATGAGATGAACATTTAAATGGCTGCATCCCTCCATAATAAAGATGTACCTGACTTAGTTGAAGGTTTCAATGAGTCTGGCAGACTGAACTTTACTCAGTAATACATTCTGTAACTGACTATGTATTAAACATCATCAGCAAAGTTGACTGTTTCTACCTGATGACCTTTAAGTGGGATGGTGGCTCTATATATTTTGACTTGTTGCCTCCATGAATAAATTCTTTATTTTTTCTCCCTTTCCCTCCAAAAAAGACACTGGACAATGTTTGTATAAATAATTCATGCTGAAGAGACTATTTAAAAAAATACTGGTGCTGTGTAGCCGATACCTCTGAGATTAAATCACTCCATCCTGCAGGGAAGTTCTTTAAGATAGAAGACAAAGAACTCAAAAATAGCTTCAGGAAGTTTCTGAAAGTGACTAGATTCACTAAGCCCTACTCTGCCAGAGCAAGCAATTGAAAGAGCTGCAAAAAAGACTCATACCATGACAGCTATTTGGAAGATGCAGAAATCATCTGAGTTCCTGAAAAAGATTTAGAGAAACTGAATAACTTAGAGAGGATACTAACCAACCTGTTGAGCTGCTTGCAGGTTGGCCAATGTGTTTAGGGTCCTCACATTTAGAGATGCTACCCATCCTGCAGTAGATTTTGGTGATGCAACTATTTTGGGATAAGTTTTCCTCTGTGACGAACCCCTCACCCATATTCCTGTAAGTAAATGCAAGAAAACTCACTGGTTCACCAAGTTGGATTTTGGTCTGTCATGGTATCCCATCCGGTGTGAGAAGAAGTTTGTATTTCATCTCCCCAGGAAAAGTCTGCCATATAGTAACTGATCACACAAGGAATAATGAGATATGGTAGATATTGAGTTTAGAAATGATGCTGTTTTATGATGTAATTCTTAATATGTTTGTATATTTACATACTTGCCTCATTAGTTCTGTTCCTCTAGAGAAATCATGAAGTCAAGTGCTTTTGTAGAATAATAAGTGTGACTGATGGATTTGAGAAGTAGATAGAAACTAAAGGACATTGTAAACAGAACAAAGATAACGTGATAAATTCGATTTGGACTGTGAAGAAACTCTTGTATGCATTTGTGATGTCAAGAATAAGTGTAAATGTTGTGGCTCTAAAGAGAAAGGAATTGTGGCATTCAAAAGCCAAAGAATACTACAAATTCACAAAACACACAAACCTCAAACAAAAGATTTATTGGAAAAGCCATAAGAGGCTGTCTGCCTCTGCTGAGGAGAGAAGCAGCAAAGAACTGAGCATGAGACAGGGAATATATATGAATTCTTGGGGCAGAGCTTTCCTAGTGGTGAGGATTGGTGAGATTTCAAGTCTGAGGTTGGTGGGATTTCAAGTCCAAGGTTGGGGTGAGTCCAGGAGTTGGTGGGATTTGATGCTCAGGGACTGGTGGATTTTCAAAACTAAGAAGTGAGCTTGGACCTTTCACCCTATCCAAAGGGTTTCTACACAGTCAGAAGTAAGAGATGCATTTGGCTGGAGACCATGGTAGTGACCAGCATGACACGCAGATGCATTTGGACTTCAACCTATAGAAAATGAGAAGCCATTTGAAGGATTTAAACAAGGAAATAAAATGATTAAATTTGCATTTTAAAAGATTACTCTAGCTGCAGTGTCAGATACGGATTAGAGACAGTCAAAGCTACTGGAAAGGAGATTACTGGAACAGTTTAAATCAGGATAATGGGGTCCTGCATTATCTGAGGTCAGAAGTGGTGGAAATAAAAATGTGATGGATATTAAAGATATTACAATGATAGAATCAACAAAAAGTAATAAGTATTTGGAATAGAGATAAATAAGGAGGGATCTGGGGGTAATACTGGACAGTACACATTCATGCTTAGAGAATTGGAGGGTGTGATACAATAATGAATAAGAAGGTAGAGTTGTGGGGAGTTAGAAAATTATATTTTTAACGTGTTAAGTTTATAACATGTGGTGTCCTAGAAAAGATATTGTGTTTTGTGTATGTGTGTGTGTGTTTAAAGGAATAAAAGCCAAAACTATGGTTATATATGCAGAGAATTATCAAATGCAAAAACCATGGATACAAATGAGACCATTTAGAAAACTAGAGTTTAGTAAACACAAGACCAGTGAAGATGGAGCCCTAAAAGAATTTTGAAATGAGAACCCCAAGTTTACCAAAGAAAGACAATTTAGAAGTCTGAGTAGAATGGGATGAGTCCTCCCTGGGCAATAGCTGCTGTAGACACCTTACCACTAATAATTTACAATATGTGAACATGTATCTTGAAGTATCTCTGTATCTGTATTTCTGAGCTATTTCTGCAGAATCAGAAACTTAGTGTGATACTATCATTTTTAGAATTACAAAAAGAGAATTGATATTGGCTTAACATTGATGCTTTATAATCAATGGGTTTTTAGGGAAGAATTATAGAATGCAAGGCATCCTTTGTTTGTTGTTTCTCATACTACATTCCCATCATCTGAAAAGAGAACTTTCTCTAAAACTTTAAATTGGATCATTTTAATATCAGTGGTCCATGACCATATATTTAACAGCATTCCAGTGTTAAATGACCCCTCAACACTGTGTGAGTTTGTGAATTGGGGAATTCATTGGGAATTTTTGACATAATCAGTTACTTACAGTTTAAAACACAAAAGATCTCACATCATGGACGTGACATCACAAAAGTGTCCACAAAAAGAGTCATCTCTGTGACTATGAGATTTTTAAGAACATAGTGAGATGTGAATCTAAGACCTTGGCCACAAAGTTGGGCAAACCCAATGTGATCTGGAGCCTGCTGTTATACAGCACAAGACAAAAAAAGTAACTTTGATATTTGATAAGAGGAGAGAAAGAGCATGAAGAAGGAGGAGAGTAGAAGGAAAGGCAAAATGTGTAGAAAACTATAGCAGTGAAAGAGGTGTGTGGGGTTCTTAAGGCCAAATTCTCCTCCCTGCCACTCTCCTGCATAAAGAATTTATGATAAACAACAGCCCTGCCAAAGATTGACCATATTAACACATATCCTGAACTACAAACCAGACACAACCCAAAGAAGCCTTTGTATTTAAAATTATATAAATGACTATAGGAGTTATTACATTTCCGTTTGCCTGAGATATGTCCTTGTCTGTGAGACCTGGAACCCTGACCAGGAAAATGAGCGAATGAATAAATGAGTGATATATGATGACAGAAACACTTGGATCATAAGGGTTGTACTCACTCTGATGAAAGAGCCTTAGCACCGTTGAAGCTCAGTGTGTTATAAAATATAGTTGAACACGGAGTTGGAGTGAGCTGGGTGGTTTTATGCAAATTTGACTAAAACTGTGGTCATTTGAGAAGCAGAAAAATTGATTATGATAATGTTCCTACCTGATTGGCCTGTGGTACCTTTTCTTGATTGATGAGTAATACTGGAGGACCCAGCTCACTAAAGACTCATGGTGCCATCCCTGTGTCCTTCATGCTCCAAGAGAAGAGGCTACAAGCCAGGAAAAAATACTCTTCCATAGTCTCTACAACAGCTCCTGCCTCCTTGCTTTACTTCTTGCTGTCAATGATAGGCTGTGTTATGATGGCAAAGGGTTACCTTGCCTGTCCCTTGTTGAACTTTATTTATTAGTGCAAGGCTGGACTACTTTGCCACTACTTTTGCATACTCTAAATGGCTAGGATCTTCTGTTTGGGTCATCTTTTTGAAAAAATAAATGTTTGTTTTTAAGAACACCTTATCTACAATCCATTTTAAATGCCCCTGCTTACCACAATTAAAACATCTGACATTTTGATTTTTCTTGAAATTTCTAGAAATTACTTCTCCTATCAGAGCATCATAAGCATGAGATCAAATATCAGCTGTATTTCTAGTCCATGCATCTAATGGTGCTGATCTTGCTTCTAATGGCGTAGTCACCCTTTTATATTATAAATTAGCATTTTAACGGCCAAGAATTTATTTAATATTTGTCTAATGTCTGGATTTGATATTATCTTATGTACCACTGAGGTCAATCTTTGTAAAAAAAATCAATGAAGGCTTCTTACGGTACTTGTATAATTTTAGGAAATGACTCAATCCTCTTCCCTGATTCCTCAATCCTGTGTCTGGCATTCAAAGCTGATATATATCAAAGTACCAAGGTGTAATCATCAAATCTAGACCGTCTTTTCAAAGAAGCATACTGACATTCATGGAAAAGCTTTCTTGGGAAATTTCCATACCTTTGGTCCTACCTCATCGTTCTATGATTCTAGTTTCCTATTTCCACCATGTTTTCCATTGTAACTGAGGACCAGCTTAGAATATTGCTGTAGCTAAATCTTTCCAGTGTTGTGGAATAATTTTGTTTTCTGTGTTGCCCATGAATTTAACATCTGCTTCACATAGAGATAATGCATACTGTATGAAATGAATGCTTCTTTAGATATCTTCAAATCAAAAACTTTTATAGGATTCCAGTCAATTTCTGCATAGCCTTGGGGATGCCTATCATCTGGGGGTCATTCTTATATGGTAACTGGATAAACAAATTTTTGTTTGCTAATGAGCTTGAGCTGCTGTTCCTTTTCAATTTCATAATGCAAAATGTGCAATAGGTTCTGCTCTAAAATTTCTCTGTCTCTGAATATTTTTCTTATTTCCATTACCATGTATTTTTAAGGTTTGTATCCTGTTAGTCAAATTTTCATCAGTAAGTCTTTGTAAGACCTATTTTTGTTTGCTTTGCTGTTTTGTTTTTTATCTATTTATTTTGCATCTTACCCACAGACTCACCCATATCCTTTCCGTTCAGACCCTTCCCTACTTCTCTTTCACATGCTTTCAACCTCCCATCTTCTCTGGTGTGGGAGGTTCTTCTGTCTATGTGTTGCTTTTATTGGTTAATGAATGCTGGGAGAAAGAAGGAGGAGTCAAAAGAGAAGCCATGTAGCCCTGCTGGAGACAGATGCTGGAACTTTACTAGGTAAGCCACAGCTTTACAGTGATACACAGATTAATGGAGATGGGTCAATTTAAGATATGAGTTATCCAGAAATATGCTTAAGCTAAACAGTATTTTATGGCTGAGCAGCAAGGAAATAACAAAAAGTCTCCTACAACACCCCTCTACTTCCATCTGCATCCAGAGAAGGGCAGATCTTACATGAGTATCAATAAAACATGGCATATTAAATTACACTTAAACTAAGCACCTCCCTATGTATTAAGGCTGGGCAAGGTGACCCAGTATGAGAAGTAGTTTCCTAAAAGCCAGTGAAAAGAGTCTGGGACATCCCCTGTTCCTGCTGTGGGGAGTCCTACAAGAGGACAAAGCTACACAACTATAACATATATGCAGAGTGCCTAGATCAGTTCCATGCAGGCTCCTTGGTGGTTGGTTCAACCTCTGTAAGTCCCTATGAACCCAGGTTAGTTGATTGTGTAGACCTTGCCATGATGTTCTTGACCTGTCTGGCTTTTAGATTCCTTTCTCCTTCTTCCATGCAGGATTCCTGAATGCTGCCTATTGTTTGACTGTGTGGATTTGAATCAGCTTCTATTAGTTTCTGGATGGTGCCCCTCTAATCACAATTGGGTCAGGCACTAGTCTGGTCACAGGAGAGGGCCAGTTGAGGCTACACATCTGATATTTCTAGGAGTCTAAACTTGGGTCCTCCCTGTAGATTCTGGGGAGATTCCATAGAACCAGGCATTCACCTGACCCTGAAATACTCAACACCCTACACCCACCCCCATAATGACTCCTCCTGTTACCATCCCTTTCCTCAGTTCACTCACAAAATGTCTTCTATTTCTCCTTCCTAGGGAGATCTAGATGCCCCCCCATAAATTATCACTGTTACCTAGTCTCTCTGGGGTCTATGGATTGTAGTACAGTTTCTTTTTCTTTACAGCTAAAACCCACTTATGAATGGGTATATACCATGTTTGTTTTCTCAGTCTGGGTAACCTCACTCAGAATGATTTTTTTTCTAGTTTCATTCATTTGGAATTAATTCAGATTTTCTGGTGTCTTTATTTTTAATATCTGACTAGTATTCCATTGTGTAAATGTACTACATTTTCTTTATATATTCCCCAGTTGAGAGACACATAGGCTGTGTCTAGGTTCTAGCTATTACATTATAAAGCTGCTATGAAATTAGTTAAGAAAATGTAACTGTGATATTATTGTACATTCTTTAGGTATGCCCAAGAGTGCTATAGCTGTATCTTGTGGTAGGTTAATTCCACGTTTTCTAAGAAAGCATTACCATGACTTCCAAAAAGGCTATTTGCACTTCCACCAGCAATGAAGGAATGTTCCCCTTGCTCCACATTTCTCTCCAACATAAACTGTATTTAGTATTTTTTATCTTAGCCCCTCTGATGGTGTATGATAGAATCTCAGAGTTGTTTTGATTTTCATTTCCCTGATGGTTAAAGATGTCAGACATCTCCTTAAGTGTTTTTCAGTCATTTCATATCCTTCTGTTGAGAATTCTGTTTAGATCTATAAACCATGTTTTATTGGATTGTTTGGTTTGTTCATATGTAGTTTCTTGAGTTTTTTATGTATTTTGAAAATTAGTTCCCTGTCAGATGTGGGGTTAGTAAATATCTTTTCCCTTTCTATAGACTACCATTTTGTCTTCCTGGTGGTGTCTTTTGCCTTACAGAAATTTCTTAATTTATATTTTTATTAATATTAGGACTTTTATCATAAAGGGGTGTTGGTTTTTGTTAAAGGCCTTTTCAGTATCTATTGAGATGATAATATGGTTTTTTTTTCCTTTCAGTTTATTTATATAGTAGATCACATTGACAAATTTTCTCATGTTGAACCATTCCTTCATCTCTGAGATGAAGCCTACTTGGTCATGGTGGATGATCTTTTTTGTGTATTTTTGGATTTGGTTTGTCCTTATTTTGTTCACTATTTGTGCTTATCTGTATCCATGAGTCAAATTGATTTTTTTTTCTTTCTTTGTCGAGTCTTTATGTGGTTTTGGTATCAGGGTGACTTTGGTCTCATAAAAATCTTGGCAAAGTTCTTTCTGTTTCTATTTTGTGGAATAGTTTATAGTGTGTTGATATCAGTGCTTCTTTGAAAGTCTGATAGAACTTTTCTCTAAAACTGTCTGACCCTGGGAGTTTTTTATTTGGGAGGCTTTTAATGACTGCTTGTATTTCTTTAGGTATATCCAGTCTACTTAAATTGTTTATCTAATCTTGATTAAACTTAGGTAAGTTGTATCTAGCAAGAAATTTGTCCATTTCTTTTAGATTTTTCAATTTTGTGAATACAGGTTTTTGAAATATGACCTAATGAGCCTCTGTATTTTCTTTGAGTCTATTATTTTTCCTTTTTGTTTTTTATTTTGTTGATTATGTATACTCTCTTTGCCTTTTGGTTAGTTTAAATAAGGGCTATCTATTTTGTTGATTTTCTCAAAGATCCAACTCTTCATTTCATTAATTCTTTGCATTGTTCTCTTTGTTTCTATTTTATTGATTTTGGGCTTCAATTTAATTATTTACCCCATCTTCTCCTCATTCTAAAGCATTCAATTGTGCTGTTAAGTCATTGGTATAAGATCACTCCAAATTCTTCATGAAGACACTTAATTCTACAAACTTTCCTAATAGTACCATTTTTATTAAGTCTTGAAAGTTTGAGTACATTGGACATTGATTTTTATTGAATTCTAGGAAGCATTTAACTTCTTTAATTATTTTGTCCTTGACCCAGTGGTAAATCATTAGAAAATTGTTCAATTTCCATAATTTTGTAGGATTTCTGTTAAAATCCAACTTTAATCCATGGTAGTCTAATAAGATACAGAGGGTTATGTCAAATTTTTTGTGTCTGTTGAGACTTGAGTTTTGACTGAGTATATGGTTAGTTTTGGAGACTGTTCCATGCAATGTTGAAAAGAAGGTTTGTTCTTTTTTGTTTGGGTGAGATGTTCTATAGATATCTATTAGATACATTTGAGTCATAACATATGTTAGGTACTTTATGTCTATATTCTATCTGGATGACCTGTTCATTGATGAGAGTGGGGTGTTAAAGTCTTCTACTATTAGTGGGTGTGGTTCTCAATGTGATTTAAACTTTAGTAATTTACTTTTACAAATGTGGGTATCCTTACATTTGGGGCATAGATGCTCAGAATTGAGACATCTTGGTAAATTTTTCCTTTGATGAATATGAAATTTCCTTCTTCATCTCTTTTGATTAATTTTGCTCAGAAGTCTATTTTGCTAAATATTCAGACAGTTACACAAACTTGCTTCTTAGGTCCATTTGATTGCAAAATATTTTTCCAAACGTTTACTCTGAGGTAATATCTATCTTGATATTGAGGTATGATTTTTGTATGCAGCAGAATGCCGGATGCTATTTTTGTATCCCATTTATTAGCCTTTTAATTTTATTGGTAAATTGAGTCCATTGATATTGAGGGATATTAATGAACAATGTTTGTTAATTCTTGCTATTTTGGTTATTGATGGCATTCTGTGTGTTTTCATTCTTTGGGTTTTGCTTGTGTGAGATCATCTATTGCTTGTGTTTTTGTGGGTGTATTTAACTTTCTGGGGTTGGAGTTTCCATTCCTTTTGTAGGACTGAGTTTGAGGATAGTTATTGATTTAATGTGACTTTGTCATGAACTATCTTGTTTTCTCCATCTCTGGTGACTGAAAGTTTTGCAGGATATAGTAGTCTGGGCTGGCAGCCAGCCCAATTTCTTAGAGTCTGCAAGACATCAATCCATCCTTTCACAATTTTATTTCTTTCACAATTTTCACAATCCATCCTTTCACAATTTTCTCTATTGAAAAGTTGTGTATGATTCTAATAAGTCTGCCTGTATATGTTACTTGGCCTTTTTCCTTTGCTGCTTTTAATATTCTTTTCTTGTTATGCATGTTTAGTGCTTTTTTAAATTTAAATTTATTTATTTTTAAGATAATCTTTTCTCATTTTATATACCAATTTCAGTTCCCACTCCCTCCCCTCCTTCCTCTCCTTCACATTTCCCCCACCCCACCAGGAGGCGCTTCTCAGAGAGGATATGGCTTCCCATTGTGGTGTGGGAGGTCCTTCTGTCTATGTGTTGTTTTATTGGTTAATGAATAAAGAACTTCTTTGAACTTATGGCAGGGAGGAACAGAATTAGGTAGGAAAGCTAGGCTGTATGCAGGGAGAAAGAAGGGGAGGGTCAGAGAGAAGCCACGGAGCCATTGGAGACAGATGCTGGGAACTTTACCTGGTAAACCACAGCCACATAGTGATATAAGGATTAATAGAAATGGGTTAAATTAATATAAAAGTTAGACAATAAGAAGCTAGAGCTAGTGGGCTATGCAGTGATTTAAGTAATACAGTTTCTGTGTTATTTAGGTCTAAGCTAGCCAGGTGGCTGGGAACCAACAAGTGGCCTTCTCCAACACCACTGAGAGTCAACAAAGTCTAACACATCACTTTGAGGTAGGACCAAGTCCCTCCCCTCTATATCTAGGCTGAGCAAGGTATCTTCTCAAAGAGAATGGGCTCCAAAAAAAGCCAGTTCAAGCAGTAGGGGTAAATCCTGATCCCACTGCCTGTGTCCCCACAGAATGCTGCCTTCATACAACTGTCACCCATATTCAGGAGGTCTAGTTTGGTCCTATGCTAGCTCCTCCACTGACAGTTCAGAGTCAGTGAGCACCCATTAGTGCAGTGAAGCTCTTTCTGTGGGTATTATTATGTGGCAAGGTGATAAATTTAATTCCTGTATTGTATATTCAGTGCCTGGGATTCTCTTTTCTTTTGTCTTCTGTTGGTGATGCTTACATCTGTCATTCTTGTTCACTTACCCAGATTTTCCATTTCCAGGATTCCATTTGTTTGTGTTTTCTTCATTGCTTCTATTTTCATCTTTAGGTCTTGAGCAGTTTCCTTTATTTGTTTTGTTTTGTTTTGTTTTGTTTTTCTTCTTGATTTTCTTCTAGGGGTTGGCGGTATGTGCAGTTTGGGGATGTTTTACAGGCTTAAAGGGGTTTAGTGGGTGATGGGCATTGTCTTCCCTAGGACTGCCCTGACCTCTGATAGAACTGTTGAAGGCTGTAGGCCCTAGTGTGAAATCCAGGGGAGTAGGTGCAGTCCTGAGTTGCTGAGTGGTCCTAAGGAGTGCTAGTGGGTAGTGGATGGTGTCTTCCTTGGCTTCCCTAGCTTTGACCTGACCTCTTATGAAGCAGAAACCTTCTTCTAAAGTTGTAGACCAGGATGTGGAACCAGGGGTTGGAGATGGGGTCGGAGGCTGTGCAGTCTGGGACTGTAGGGCATGCTTTAATGAGGTTGTTGTGGTTAGTGAGCAGTGTCTTTAGGTTCCTAGGACCAGGCTGGCCTCCCATAATTCTGCGGGACCTTTGGACCCTAGCATGGAACCCAGGAGATGGGGTACTTGATTACTGTTTGGGTTTTAAAAGTGTTATTTGGTGGTGGGAAGTGTCTTATCTGGGTTCCGTGATCCTGCCTGGACTGTTATAAAGCCAAGGACCTCTTCCAAAGTAGTAGACTGACTGGTATATGGCCTGAGGGATGGGGCTGCAGTCCGGCATTATTGGATAGACTTAAAGGGGTTTACTGGGTGGTGAATGGTATCTTCTCTGGGGTCCTTAGGACCACTCTGGTCTCCAGTACAGTTGGTGTGGGCTGTGGGCCTCCATATGGAGGCCAGGAAAGGGGGTGCTGTCTGGGGTTGCTGGGCAGGCTTTAAGGAGTATAGTGGATAGTATGCAGTGTCCTAGCTGTATTTCCTCCATCTGGCCTATCCTCTGGCAAAGCAAACGTCTTCTTCCAAACTTGTAGACCAGGATATAGAGCCAGAGGTGGGGTGTTTGGGGTCCAGCCTGTGGTTGTTGGAAAGGTTTTAATGGGCTTTTGAGGCAGTGGAAAGTGTCTTACCTGGGGTTCCTAGGACTAACCTGGTCTTCCATAAGGCTGCGAGGGCTTTGGGCCTTAATATGGAGCCTAGGGGTTGGGGTTGCAGTCACTAAGGTTTGTATCTTCTCAGTCAAATCTTTATTATTTTCACTAGTAAGTCTTTCTAAGCTTGAATCTTATCAATACTAAGTCTTTGTAAGGTTTATATCTTATTCAAATTTTCATCTATGGCACAGCTATCAAACAATTTTTAAGGAGAGAATGTAAATTACCAAACAGATAGCAATTAAAATTGGCATTATGTCAATCTCTGCTAAGTGGTTTATCCCCTCATTTATTCTTCCCATTTGCAAGCCTTCCATAGTAGCACTAAACGGGGTCCTAACTCCATGCATTGTTATTGAATTTCCTATTCCTAACATGGGAAAGACCCCCTCCCTTGTTTTTTCTTTAAAATCTAATTCTCGTTTCACAAATTCCTAGGTAGCTCACCAGAACTGATAACTTTTCAGTTTGTCCACAGCAGTGACTATGGCAATAGCAGAGCTGTATGGAGGGTAGGTAACCAGCTGTAGTGGCTATGCTGTGGGAAAGGGGGGTGCCCAGGAAGCCAGACTTATGTGGCAGGTGCTGTGGTTGCAGTGGGCTATAGCTGTGCTACGCAGGCTGGGTTGAGGGCACCTGCAGCTGCTCGTGTGTAGCTGGGAGCTGAGGGTGTGCGGCTTTGGGAGCAGTAATAGAAGCCTGAGCAGGTGCAATCAAGTGTCAAGGCAGCTGAGCTGACCCGGGTTCGTAGCCTGAGGATCAGGTGCAGGAAAAGCTCACATGGTAGGAAGTAATGGCAAGGGCCAGGGGTGGGCAGCTAAGACCAGAAAAGGGATCAGGCCATTGGGATTGGGAGTGGGGGATGGAGGGCAAGCAGCAGCTGGAGGCAATTGTAGAAAGCATGCAATGTAAAAACTGGACTAGATGTAAGCCTGTGCAGAGGGAGACAAAGCCAGCCATGGGGGCTGTGGTGGACAGTTGGTACGTTTACCACCTTGTCATGGTTTAATAATGCCTCACATTGGACACCAGATGTAATATTTACCTAAATTCTACTAATATTAATGACTGGAGTCAGAAATTGTGATTAAAAACTTGATAAATCCAATGAACAGAAGAGGGGTAATCATTCCAAAGCCCCAGAAATTCCCCTCAGGCCTTACTTCTCTCTTCCTGTTCCTTTCTATCCAACTTTCTCAGTCGACTAACATCTCTATGGCTAATCCTGGCCAGTCAATTGCTGACTCAGTTGCTTGATTCAAGGTGGCTTTATGGGCATAGAGAATTGTCAGATGAACAGTTCTCTGACAATGTTTGCTTATTTGGTGGTGGTGGTGGTAGTTTGGTTTTGCTAAGTGTAACATGAAAACAAAAGTTGAAACATAATGGAACCTCCGTGATGTGTAACAAAATGTTTCATGGTGACATGCTACACTCATGTCTACTTACCCCAGATAGGGAGCCCAAGACAGACACAGTGTTCTTTCCAGCTGAATCAGTTGCTCTAAACTTCACCCAAGCAGCTGTTTGGTTTCTGCTTCTTTCAGGTGGGGCTGGTCTTCTCAGAGTCTCCAGCTTGGCTTGTCTGAGAGTCTTCTTTGCACGTTTTATTGCTGATTCTGGAAGGAAGGGACCTAGTGACTATGTCAGTTTCAAGGATTTCCTGAAGAATTTTGTGTTGCTTACCTTCAGTTTTGAAGAACACCCCCATAGAATAGAATATGTTGATCATATAGGTAAATCTTTTACAACAATGGACTAGGTATCCACTCTTCAGTTCTTCCCATTTTTAGTTTCCTTTCAGGTAGTTAAATCCATGACTGTCTTACCTGGAAACCCATGATACTTACTGTACGCAGCACAAAAAAAAAAAAAAAAAAAAAAAAAAAAAAAAAAAAAAAAAAAAAAAAAAAAAACATGAAGCTTCAATGCCTCCAAGCATTTCTGTGGTTTCCCAGAATTTCCATCAAAGCACCAACACTAACTGTGTTAGCTCTAGATTTCCATTATTGCCAAACCCTCCTTCAGAAAACAACTGTCTATGTCTAGATTGCTTTTGCCCCATGTTTTATCACCTTCTTTCTGTCTTGAATTTGTTTCATCATTTCTGTTTATCAGCACACATTTCATAGGAACATTCTCTCTTTGACCAATACAAGTTCCCCGTAGTCAGGTGTCCAGTGTCATGATCACTGTTCAAGTGGCACTTTGACAGATTTTTTATGTCTTTAGTTTCTAACCTGACTGGGTCATCAAAATGAAGGGAAGACAGGAAATACAAATACTGTGACTAGGTAGGCTGTACTCATTGTGATGAGAGAACTGCATCACCCAAAATTTCAACATCATCATTATATACAGTTCAACAAAAATGGGGGATATTTTCATACCACCAAAGGAGGCAAGATGAGCTATAATCCTGTAGGGGAACAATCTTTTGGATATCAACATCTGGGTGGAGAAAGGTCTGGTAGACATTTTTGCTATCCCTCTGAGACTCATATGAGGATAGCTTTGCCACTCTCGTGGGGTTCTTGAACATGGCTGTCCCTATGTTAACAACATACATTTACTCAGGACTTCACTTGCTCCCTAAACTTGACATCTTAGAAAAGCAGCTTTTGTAGAGTCCTGAATTCCTTCTCCATGAGAAGGCCAGTCTTTGCAGAGTGCTCTGAAATAGATCCGTGATCTAACTTAGATCCCAGATATATATCTATTAGAACCAACTCAAAATTCTAGACAACCAGTAATCAGACATTGTGTTAAATCAATGTGTTTTATGCTTTTAATATGCTTTGAAAAAAATCATTAATACTACTCTTATTAATGGTGAACAAGATTTCGTTGAAACAGCAGTTTATGTGCTTTGTATGTTGCAGATATTTATTATTTTTGTTATTATTTCCTTCCCAACTCTCACATAACTGTTTCTTCATTTACTAGGAAAAATTCCTCAGTATACCTTTCTCTTGCTCTCAGCTTTTTTCCTCCGGTGAAAAAGAGGGGAAAGTGATAATAGCAACAGAAATAAAAGATAGATATACCAAGCTGGGCGGTGGTGGTGCACGCCTTTAATCCCAGCACTCAGGAGGCAGAGGCAGGCGGATCTCTGTGAGTTCGAGGCCCAGCCTGGTCTACAAGACCTAGTGCCAGGACAGGTTCCAAAGCTACAGAGAAACCCTGTCTCGAAAAAGTAAAAAAAAAAAAAAAATAGATATACATACATGGATCGACTCACACAAAGGCATGTTCATACACATGGAGTCATACACGGGTACATCTAGACAGACAGACAGAAATATATAGACTCACACAAATATATACACCAAGTTACACATAGGTACACACAGATGCCTCCCCCACAGTCTCACACAAAGATACCACAGTACATAGAGAAACACATAGAAACATACACAGAGAGAAAAAGGTATAGACATACACAGGCACACAATGACAAACTTAGGCACACATAGAGAAATGGATGCCAAAGAGAAAATATTGAAATGTCTGGTGAAAAGAGTTGCTTTTACTTAAAGCAAAAACACACACAAGTGTCCAACAAGATAGGACATTCCCCAAAACATAGCTGATCTAAACTACCATACATGAGATAGACATGTCTCCTATATCTCTAATTTCCAACTGTTTTCAGCCTAAGAGGATTATATTAGCAGTGCTTTTCTGCATATTCATTGTTTTTCTATTAAAGTTTATCTTATTGCTTAAGTGGATGAGGGACCTAGGAAGACAATTGTCTATAGTACAACGAAGGCATAAGGAAAGAATCATTTTATCGTTCTTAGCTTAAGAGGATGTTAACTCCATCTGTTGATGCAGTTTTGTAAGGTCAACACAGGCCAGTTGGACAAGGGAAATGAAATAAATCAGTGAGACACCAGTCAGGAGCAATGACCTTGAGCTCTTGTCCCTCTTGAAAGGGAGCAATTTCAAAGTTCTAAAGCACTATAAGCAGCTCTGGGGTGCAGGCGCTGTTGTGCTTTTCTGAACCCTCAGTGAAGCCTGCAAATGTTACCCAACCATCCACAGTGATGTGGATTGCTTTACTGTTTCCACAGCTGTCAGGGTATTAAATTCCAACCTCATCCGAGGCTGTGATCACTGTGCTGTGTCTAACCACACACCAGGTCAGTATTGGATCTGGAGCTGGCAAAAGTCCTCTGCTTCCTGGGGAGAGGGGGATCTGTGGGGCTCTGATAAGTGTAAATTTTCCCATCCTCCACTTATCCTCCCACCAGCCACTTCTCCGTGACCACCAATAACATTTCCTGGAATTTGCATATGCTCCATACTGTTTCCCGTTAGGGACAATTTTAAAACTCTTGTCATCGTAATAACAAATGCACAGCACAAAGGGTGCTTTCTCCCCTCTCAGGCACTCATCTCACCTGAAGGCTTAAGGAGGACAAAATAGAGACAATAAAAATGAGTGGTTTTCATTTTTCTTTACCAGGCATGCTCTTTGCCAAATTTTCTGCTAACCCCATTTGTTTGCATTGTTCCCAAACAGTTGAAATATACTGATCTCTTGTGGAAAATACACAGTCTTTTGTCTTAGAAAGAATGTACTAGATGAGCAAAAATAGGATTAAGGATGAATTTTGCAAAAATCAATTTAGAATATTTGGTAAAAGATATCATTGGTCATGTAGATTTACTTACAGATAATTTGAAATAATAATAATAAACTAATGAACAATTTTGAGTCTTTTGAACTGGAATATGTGCTTTGAGAATGATACGAAATATTATGTTAAATCTTGTAGCATTACAGAAGCGATATTATTACCATTGCTATTTTATAAACAGCAAGTTAGGTGTAGATAGATAAAGCAAACCTCTGAGAACATGTGGCATTTCTGACGCAGACCTACCCCTCACCCATCTAACCATTAGTTTAAACAAAAGTGTAAGCCACTCAAGTGAAACACACAATATTTGTAGTGAAGCTGACGAAAATAATATGAGCATGCAGGAAGGTTTCGGACATTTCTGATGGAATTAAAACTCTAAGAGTACTTATTATTTTTAATTTCTAAAAAGAGATTTTCTTCAATTTACTTGTAAAAAATAGGCCCACACATTTTAATATAGTATAGATGCTGTGAATTAAAACATTGGGGGATATTATTAAATTAATTATGAATAAACTAAAATATATTTGCATCACATAAACTTTATGGATAGAGATCATGACTTTAGGCTGAGGGAATGGAGGGTGGAAAACTAATCCTTATCTCTATGATTCCCATCTACTTATGTGTAATATACCCATAATCTACGCAAGATCATCTTTGTTGTCACTCAAAACCTGTATGAGAAATTAACCCCAGTACTATTGTGTTTGGAATTGGGACTTACTCAGAAGAATTTTGGTCATAAGATTCTACGCTCACAAACGGACTGATGACCTCAGGCAGTGGGTTCATGCTCTCCCAATTTTTTTTTTTGCCACGTGAAGAAGAGACTGTCACTTACCTGGGGGATGCAGGGTCTCAAAGGTTAAAGTGGAAGCAGAGACTCCAGGCTACTCTGAAGCAGACAGTTTGGCCTAGTCAGATACCAAACTAAGCTCTGCTTTGATATAGAAACTTTCAGCCTTCAGGATTATGAGAAATAAAATTCTCTTTTTTGAAAAATTACACAGTCGCACACATTCTGTTTTAGTACAAACCAAACTGAACAAGTAGGCTAACTTCGGTTTCACGTCTTCAGGTTTTAATAGTTGTAATTGGGTCTTTCTGTTAAAGCATGGACTAGAAGTCATGCCACAGGTCCACGTAGATCTGCATCTCCCTGAACATCTGCATTGCCTCCGTGGAGCAGGCAGCATTTTATTCTTTTGTGTATTGATTCTTCTAATGGCAAAAGGACCACGAAGGGGGCACCCACACACTGGGGATGTCCTATCGGGAACCCACCAAGGCCAGCTGGCCTGGGTCTGAAAAAGCCTGGGTCAAAACCGGTCTCACTGAACATAGCGGACAATGAGGACTACTGAGACCCCAAGAACAATGGCAATGGGTTTTTGATCCTACTGCACCTATTGGTTTTGTGGGAGCCTAGGCCGTTGGAATGCTCACCTTACTAGACCTGGATGGAGGTGGGTGGTCCTTGGACTTCCCACAGGGCAGGGAACCCTGATTGCTCTTTGGGCTGACGAGGGAGGGGGACTTGTTTGGGGGAGGGGGAGGGAAATGGGAGGCGGAGGTGGGGAAGAGACAGAAATCTTTAATAAATATATAAAGAAATAAATAAATTAAAAAAAATTAATTTTAAAGTTTTTAAACTAACTAGATAAATGACTGGCATAAAACAAAGGATTTTTTTCTTTTACTGGAAATACTTTTTTTCCCTTTTTTATCTTTGTTTTTTATTTTTAGATTTTGAAGACAAAGTATCACTATGTAGGCAGCCTTGACTGTCCTGAAACTTGCTCTGTAGGTCAGGTTGGCCTTGAACTCAGAGTTTCACCTGCCTCTTTCTCCTGAGAGCTGGGATTAAAGGTGTACACCACCACCACTTGATGGGGAAGTTCATTCAGCCAATGGCTTTTAAGAGACTGGACCAGGCTGGGGTGTGATTTTGAGTACTAAAAAGCCTTGGCCCCGTACTGCTCCAGAGAGCCACACCTGTATGTTGGACCCCATTATTATTTCCTTGCTGTGATCCATGAGTTCCCTTTTAATAATAAAGAAAAACCTTAGAATACTATATTTGAGGTTATCTTGGGATTATTTTACTCACATTCTCCCTATTTGTCACATTCTGCATCAACCACTCATTGAAAATAGACTTTCTTTTTCATACAATACATTCTGATTACAATTTTCCCTCCCTCGACCCCTCACATCCTAAAGTTCTTTCCTCTCTCCCCTCCCATCCAGATCCACACCATGATTGCCGCACAGCAACATCAGAGCCACAAGAGACTCAGTGACTTGAAAACTGGAAAGGAAAAGTTAATTTTTTGTGTGACTTATAATTTATTAACCCTATGCTGAAGAAGTAGACACATTGAATGGTAATGAGAATTTAAGTTAAACATAGTTAAGAAAATAGGTGTGAGTTCTTGGGGTTAGGGAAGCAAGTCTGGGTATGTTATGGTTGGTGACGGGCAGTGAGTAATTAAGGACGGATCTGAGGAAGATGGTTAACATGATCATGAGAGAAGCTCCAGAATCAGGCTAGGGAAGTTAGCTATTAAGAGAGTTCATTAAGTTAGGCATCAGCCCATCCATGGATAGCATACCTTTCAGGGGGAACTGCAGAAAAACCAAGACGTAATTGGGGGCGAACATAGGCACAACTTTAATTCATCACACTTCATGAAGAGTGGAAAAAGTTACAGGAACCAAATGCACAGTCTTCCAGTCCTAAAAATAAGGGGATTTCACCATCAATATAAAAATTTTTATAAATTATGAATATCTAAATTATAGAAAAAAATTATTGGTAATAAAAAGAAGACAACAGATTGGTTATATCTCTTAACTCTTGGGCTAGTGAGGGGATTTAGGTATTGTGTGGGCAGGGATGAACAAAAACAAACATTGAAGAGGAAGGAGGGCAAAGTGCAGCAAGCTGTCTGGAATGGGGAAACTTCCTTCATCTGGAAATCTTAAGTATGAGAAAAATGAGCTTGTACCTCACCCACTTGGTTAAACCCCAGCCAAACTGCCTTTCTGTTGCTTCAAGCTGTTCAGTTATCTGTGGATGAGTTAGCCCAATTGCTCGACGTGCCACATTCCTGGGGTCAAAGTCTTGGGTCTGATGCTTTTGAAGAATAATTAACTTTGCGCTAACCTACGGTCACAGCTCATATTCCAGATCCTGACAGTTGTCTTTGTTCACAAGAAGAGCCCAGATGAAAGAGTAGGACTGTGAGGATGAGAAAAACCACAGATGATGAGGGTCATGTTTACTTATAAAAAATGCAGTTTGGATGCCCACTTTTCACTATGCACTTTATACACACACACACATACACACACACACACATACACACACACACACACACAAACTTGTTAAAAATGCTGTAGTCTTGACAGCGGTGGTGCTTGCTTTTAATCCCAGCACTCAGCAGACAGAGACAGTTGAACCGATGAGCTCGAGGTCAGCCTTGTCTACAAAGTAAGTTCTAGGATAGCCAAAGGTACACAGATAAACTGTGACTCAAAAAACAACAACAAGCAAACAAACAACATAAAAAAGCACCAAGGCTAGAGAGATAGTTCAGTGGTTAAGAGCACTGGCTGCTCTTCCCGAGAACCAATTCAGAGCACCCACATGGCAGCTCGCAATTGTCTATAACTCCAATTCCAAAGGAGCCAATACACCTATACAGCCATTTATTCAGGCAAAACACCAATGTACATGAAATAAAATAAAGAAGTCATAAAAAAGATGCTGTGAAATTGAATGATTCTGAATTACCAAACTCTAAGAAGTAACTAAAGAGAAAAATATTCTCTAATAAATGATTCTCTGTAAAAAATCATGCTGGCAGCTGTAATGTGCAATATGATTAAAATAGTTGCATAACAATCATTATACAATGTTAGCAATATATGTTATAGAAGTTTCCCAGGCTATAAGTATTATTTTGATATCTATAGCTGGACTTAGTGCAATTGTTCAGCTATTGTGTATTTCATTTGTTTTGATTTTATTTAGTTCCACAAAGCCATTAGTATTGTCTAAAGGGATTTGCAAAGTATTAATAATTCCTAAATCTACTGGGTTTATTAAAATATTATTTTTTCTACCAGGTGGTGGTGGTGCATGCCTTTGATCCCAGCACTTAGGAGGTAGAGGCAGACTGATCTCTGTGAGTTCGAGGTCAGCCTGGTCTACAAGAACTAGTTCCAGGACAGGAACTAAAAACTACAGAGAAACCCTGTCTCAAAAATCAAAAAAAAAATTATTATTCCAATTGAAAGTCAGAAAATATTAGTTTGAAAAATATTTTGTTGTCTTTTGGAAATATTATAAATATGTATGTGGAAGTTCTTGCTCTTATTGATATCATACTGTTTTCTTATGAGAATTCTGCACGTTTCTCTGATTAGTTTTAATATTAGAATATTTTGTTCTTTACTTTTTCAACCATAGTGATTTCTAATTTTAATTGCCCTACCAGCAAGGCAAATTATTAGCATGACACTTTTTCATATATTTTATTCTATAGTCAATATGCTCACATATAGGAAATCAATGTAGTGTGTGTGAATATATGTATATGTATGTATTTATTTCAAAATTTAGTAGGTATCATTATTAAATAACAATCGTTATCTACCTATTTTTCCTAAAATGATGGAAGATGATTTTTGTTCTCCATGTTTGTAAACTCACTATGTTAGGAATGTCTCTGAAAACTCTAATAAAAATGAATACTTAAATTACATATAAATAAACATGTACCTGTACATGTTAACCCTTGGTAAAGTCCTGGTTTTGTGAGTGAGATTTAAAAAAAAGGAACTGTATACAGGATCTATGTCCGGATAAAATAATGTCAAAGTCAGTCAACATATGCTTTAAATTTTTCAAATAAAAATTCATTTCTTTTGAATAGTTTCAGCATTATAAAAATGCAAAGATAAGTAATGATGGATTCCCCTTTGTATGATGTGAATACCATTGGTTAATAAAGCACTATCTTGAACCTGCACAGGGCAGAATAGAGGTAGGCAGGGAAAATTAACTGAATACTGGGAAAAGGAAGGCAGAGTCAAGGAGAAGCCATGGAGTCACCACCAGAGACAGACATGCTGAAACTTTGTCCGTAAACCATAATCTCATGGTGACACACAGATTAATGGAAATGGGTTAGTTTGGGATATACAATTTAGCCAGAAATATGCTTAAGCTATTGGCCAAACAGCATTGCAAATAATGTAGTTTCTGTATGGTTATTTCGGGTCTGAGCAGCCAGGAACAATCAAGTGGCTTCCAACTAGATAAGAATTTCCATAGTCCTTCTTTTTAATTTCTACTATTGCTATTTATTTTCGTACCAGACAGTGGTTGTAATTAATGAAGCAGAAGTTACAGATGATGGTTTAATGCAGATGTAGTCCGTGTTTGATGTGCACTCTGGCTAATGTGATTCCACATTCCATTTAATTGTTGAGCCTTCCTGGCTCCTGTATGCGCTGATTGCTCCTCATATTTTTTCATATTTTTCATGACTCAATAGTGTCAGAAGTTCTGGTCAGATATGCCATGCTGTGTGCTACTGGAATTTGCCTGCTCTTTCTATCACAGCTTGAGTGCAAACGAAGACAGTAGAGACAAAAGGGCATCCTCATTCTATCGTATCAAAGTCACACAGCATCAAAATAAATTATTTCTGCTGCTGCTGACTGTGACTTGGCTCAGGCTGCTGTAACAAATTACCACATGACAGAACAATAAAACCATAGAGATCTATTATGTCTTGGTACTGGAGTCTAGAATCTGAGAGCAAGGGGCCATAGGCTGTATTCTGACTTGAAGGTGCAGACAAGGATCTTCTGGGACGGCTTCCAGAAGTCACCACAGTCTGCCATTTGCTGCACTCTTTTGTACATCCCTTGACTTGCAGGTGAGTCAGCTTCATCTCTGCCGCCATCTTCAATTTATTTTGTGTTCTTATCAAATTATCTTACAATATACTATCATTCTTACTGTTGTAAGAAAAACTATTAATATTTGATACGTTAGTTTCCAGGGTCTTCACAAGAAATCCTGATAGATGACAGAGGTATTTCCTCCGACTGTTATATCAGGTGTGAGCTACTATCTAAAGCAAATCCACCCACTTCTTCACATTCATTAACTTTATTTTTTTAAAAGTTAGTTTGTTCTCATGAGCTCTGCCCTTAAAGCTACAAATTATTGACCAATTTGTGCTTGAGGCATACTAGGGGCCAGGCCCCACCCCTGAAGATCTCCAACTGTCAGGTTCCACCCACAGATCATTATAACTGCCATAGTGGCTGAAACCAGCCCTAGCGCTACAGAGTAAAAAGCCCAAGCACTTGATTTGAAATCCCACTAATCCCCACCCTAGAAAACTCCACCCCACCCCATCCCTCGAGAAAAACTATATAAACCCTATCTTCTGCTCTGTTCTCTGCTGTTTCTTACCCAGGTAGTCAGAAACCATGATGTTTTCCCTTCCAATAAATCTCTTGCATGATGTTTTCTGTGCAGTGTGACTTTGTGGTGTTCCTTGGCTCCTGACTGCCAGAATACCTTTGCATCTCAGCTGTAACTCTTTACCTACCAAATCATTGTAAGTTTATCTTCATCCTACCCCACTGCCTCTCTATCTTCACACATTACATTCCCGTCAAAGCAGTAGAGAAGATCCTTTAAGTTTATCTATCAGATTATTTCTACTCTGAATCCACCAGTAACTCTGCCTTTCACTAAGACTAAAGGCAGAGACAGCATAATGTGCCATGCCTGCCTCATCCTATAGATCTTGGAACCTATCCCTTCAAACATTTCACACATTTGTCAGCTTCCTGCCTCTGGCTGGGATCATTCACAAATGGGTGTTTTGTTTTCCTCTATGACATGTTCTTCCCCTCCCTTCCTTCTGCATTACCAAAAACTAAAGGTAAGACACGAGCTTGGAAGGAAAATGCTACATCACTGAACCATATCATAGCTCTGCTTCAGCTCTTTGTTCAAATATAACTTCCCAAGGTAGACACATCTTGCCTACACTCTTCAAAGGTGTTACCACGGGGTCACCATCTCATTTACTCTGCCTTACCAATATTTATTACCAGTCATTACTTTTTAACATGCAAAATATCTGTTTCTGTTTATTTACGCTTTCTGTCACTTTTCATTTGAGTATGAGCCCTGGGAGGCAAAGTTATGTCTTAAGTTTCTGTGTATATATTTAAAACCTACACCAGAGCCTGGTACTACCAGTGTTGACAATTTATTCAACAAATAGTGGTGTGGGAAGTCCTTCTACATATGTGTTGTTTTTATTGGTTAATGAATAAAGAAGCTCCTTTATTCTGCGATAGAGCAGAATAGACCTAGGTGAGAAAACTAAGCTGAATGCTTGGTGAAAGTAGGCAGAGTCAGTGAGAAGCCATGTATCTCCCTCCAGACACAGATACTCCAGAATTTTACCAGTGGGCTACAACCTCGTGGTGATACACAGATTAGTGGAGATGGGTTAGTTTAAGATATAAGAGCTAGCTAGAAATATGCTTAAGCTATTGGCCAAACAATACTGCAAATAATATAGTTTCTGTGAGATTATTTTGGGTCAGACAGCCAGGAATGAATAAATAACCTCAACCAGCAAAGTAATTAATATACAATAATGATAATAATTTCAATGGTCACATCTTGAAAATTTTGTGTTCAAAACTTTTCTGTGTGTTATGGGCTAAAAATTCTTTTAAATTCTTTGCATACATTGATATTTAATCCTGAAAGAATGCTAGGTTGTCAGTATTAATTTCAAAAATTAAGAAACAGGCCAATTCAAAAATTAACAAATGGGCCAAGATTATTGGTAATCTTCTTGTTTAAGTTCAAGTTTTGAAAAAACATTAAAATGCATTTCTTTTATAACACAAAAAAATTAGTTCAACTATCTCTACAATGTCTCCTCATTCAGTAATTTGCTACAAACCTACTATGTTTAAATGCATCATTTCTTCCCTTATATTAACTATTCCACTGTATGTTTTCTGTGCATTTTATAAATGTAATTATTTCCTACAGTTAAAACTATTTAAAATATGTCTCAAAGAGTTTAATATAATGATCACTTATTGATGTTTTAAATGAGTATTGTATGATAAATAAGTGAATTATGCAACTTTGAAACCAATGGTACTCATAGTTTTAAGGCAATATTCTATTTGTAGGGTGGCTTAAGAGAGTAACATTTCTTACTATATTGACTTCTATGGTTTAAATCCATTGACAGTATTGAGGAGATTTCAGGAAACTAACATCTTAGGAAGCCTCCCCACTATATCAACAAAATAGTGCATAATATTGCCTTGTTGTTTTTTTTTTTTAAGATGGCCCATTACTTATCCTATAGCCACACTGATGAATATCTTGCATATTACCATAGAACCTTCATCTGGTGATGGATGGAGATAGAGAAAGAGACCCACAATGGAGTACTGAACTGAGCTCCCAAGGTCCAAATGAGGAGTAGAAGGAGGGAGAACATGAGCAAGGAAGTCAGGACCGTGAGGGGTGCATCCACCCACTGAGACAATGGGACTAATCTAATGGGAGCTCACCGAGGCCAGTTGGACTGGGACTGATGGAGCATGTGATCAAACAGGACTCTCTGAATGTGGCTGACAATGAGGGCTGACTGAGAAGCCAAGGCAATGGCATTGAGTTTTGATTCTACTGCATGGACTGGCCTTGTGGGAGCCTAGTCTTTTTGGATGTTCACCTTCCGAGACCTGGATGGAGAGGGGAGGACCTTGGGCTTTCCACAGGGCAGGAAACCTTGACTGCTCTTAGACTGGACAGGGAGGGGGAGAGTGGGAATGGGGGAGTGGGAGGGAAATGGGAGGAGGTGGAAATTTTTAATTAATTAATAAATTAATTAAAAAAGAAATGTTTTTAAAAAGCAGAATGTTTACATACTGTATTTTTAAGTGTCTTCAATTACCTGTACAATTAATTCCTAAAGTGGATGCACATATGGTTTACGATCTAGCAACCTGACGGTATGGAAGACAAAGGACCAACAAGTTTCTTATACAAAAAGTCCTACCTTCAGTAACAACCATTAAAAAATCTCAATCTGCTAAAATGACCTAGCATATATAATTGTAGTCATTATTTAGATGAACTTAATAATGGAGGTCAATTGAAAATCAACATAATATAAAGAAAAGCAAATTGTGAGTTAGTTGAAATATCCCATGTAATTCATTCAACTCTAGTTGGACAGGGAAGGAACCAAATTAGATCCTCTGAATGTGGGTGACAGTTGTATGACCTGGGCAGACAGTGGGGCCCTTGACAGTGGCTCCAGGATTTATCCCTACTGCTTGTATTGGCTTTTTGGGAACCTATTCTCTTTGGATGGATACCTTGCTCAACCTAGATATAGTAGGGAATGCCTTGAACCTTCCCCAAAACAATGTGCCTTACCCTCTCAAATGAGTGGATGAAGAGTGGGGTAGGTGGGAAGGTGGAAGGGATGGGAGGAAAGGGAGTGGGAACTTTCATTGCTATATAAAATGAAAAAAGAAAGACAGCTTGTTTTCTTTTAAAAAAATTAAATTAAATTAAAGAAAAAGAATTCGAGCTTCTTCCTGGGTGTGGGATGTTTCCACTATGAAAACAGACACCATGCTGGAATAGAGCTCCCCAGAGAACCACCTGTATCTGTTCTAGTAGAACATGAAAATGAGCTCCTAGGTAACAGCTAGAACCAATGAACATCAATAAGAATGTATCAATTTTCATGCATAGCACAGAAAGCCTTTAGACAATTCTACCTTAGTTTCTAGTGTATTGAAGCTTCATGAGAAATCCAAAGTGATGATGATTAGTGACTGAGAACCACTAAACGTACAAAAATATGGAGAATAAAAGAAAGCTATATCAGTCCATTGATATTGGAAATTTTTTCTCCATGGCAATAAATATGTCATAAAAGGTAGTCCCAGAAGTGAAATTCTGCAATTATGAAGTTTAAAAATATGTGATTATTATTATATAACTAGGATGCAGACACAAACTTGATGAATTCAAAAAGATTATGACAAATCTGAAGTAGGTAAGTGGATGTATACCACAGGATGAGGCAATTCCTTAAGTTTTTTCTTTGTTTTGTGTGTGTGCATGTTTGTGTGTACAAGTTGTGTATGTGCATATGGAGACACGATGTGGATGTAAGGCTCTCCCCTGTCTATTCTAAGAAAGGGTTCCTGCACTGAAACTGTAGCTCATCAATGCGGATAGACTGGCTGAGCAGAAAGTGCCAGGGAGTCTTCTGTGACTTCCTCTCTGGTGCTGGGATTCCAGAAGAGTCTGCTTCAATTGGCTTTTATGTGGGAACTCGAGTTTTTTTGTTGCCTTTTAAAGATTTACTTGATTTTTCTTTATGTGTATGTGTGTACTTCCAATAAATTATATTCTGCTCATTTGTGGCTACCTTTGGAGACCAGAAAATGGCACTGGATCCCTCGAAGCTAGAGTTACAGGCATTTGGTTGTAAGCCATCCACTGTGGGTATTGGGGACAAAATTCAGATCGTATGGAAGAGCAGTAATTACTCTTAACTGCTGAGTCATCTCTCCCATCCATAACTTGAGCTTCTGACAAGGGTACCAGGCACCAGGATTCAGATCCCCCATTCTTCTGAAGCAAGCACTTCACATATTTAGCCATCTCCCCAAAATGAGCAACAGCAATAACTAACAGGGGTGCTACTCTGGTGTCAATTTCATTTTTGTTTTTTTGAGAATGACATCAAAAAATTACTTAATAGGAAGAACCACAAACAGGAAGGTAATTCTGTTAATAGAAACTACAGATTATCAAACATATGTCCAATTTCAGGTCTGTGATACCACGTTTTGAGCCATTGTTTGGGAGGGGTCCAAGAGACCCTTCCAAGGGCACTGGCCAAGTAATAACTTAAAATGATAGTTGAAGCCAACTTTCATCTATCCATCTTCTCTTTCTTTCTTTCTTTCTTTCTTTCTTTCTTTCTTTCTTTCTTTCTTTCTTTCTTTCTTTCTTTAAATTTTTAAATAATTTTGCATACTAGCCCCAGATCTCTCATCAACTCCTTAGGGTAGGCAAGGTTTGCCTTAGAGAGTCAAAAAAGACTGGTTTACCAAATTGGGTCAGGACTACAGGACTACCCTCCCCCCCCCTCCCGGTACCAAAATTGAACAAGGTATCCCACCTTATGGAATGAACTTCAAAAAGCCAGTTCATGCACCCAGGAAAAGTCTTGGTCCCACTGCCAGCCACCCCATCCAAAACAGATCAGAACACATAACTGTCACCACATTCAGAGTGTCATTCAGTTCCACGCAGGATCCCCAGCTGTCTCTAGAGTCTGTGAGCTTCCACTCTGTCAGGTCAGCTGTTTCTGTGGTTTTTCCCGTCATGGTCTTGTCTCCCCTACTTGCTCATATGATCCCTCTTCCCTCTTTTCAACTGAACTCCAGAAGCTCAGTCCAGTGCTTGGCTATGGTTCACTGCATCTGCTTCCATTAGTTACTGGATGTAGGTTCTATGATGACAATTAGTGTAGTCACTAATCTGATTATTGGGGTAGGGGCAGAGAGGGGGAGCAATGAAAGAGATACATTAGTAGAGGGTGCCATTATGTGGTTAGGAAAAAAACTAGGTGCTAGGTAAATTCTTAGGAATCCACAAGAATGACCCCAGCTAAGACTCCTAACAATAGTGGAGAGGATGGTGAACTGGCATCTATATATCTTAACTATTTGCTCTTGGGCATTCTTGTAAGTGCTATTAAATTGGACATCATAGGATAATCTCCAAAAATTCTTTTGAAAACAAAAGTCTATTTCCCTTATTAACAAATTTGCTTTCCTATCATGGCTATCAAAATTTTCTCTTTGCCCAGAGTAATATTTCAATTATTAAGGAACTGTTTGCTTATGAAAATTCACATTAAAATGCAGCCACGTTTGGTAATTCTAACCATCCCAGTCCTTCATTTTGTCAAATTTTATCAGTTCCTATGTTTAACAACTTAATCCAACATACCCGAATCTTAAACTATTATCTGATTTTTTTTCTCTTGGGACATTACTGGAAGCCTAAACATCTGTCAGGAAATCTATATATTAGCATTCTGCATATTTTTTCCTTAAAACACTCTTATGGAACCAGTGTTTTGTGGTTATCCCTTCTTCTAGTGGTTTCGAAACTCAATAGATAAGAACTGAAATTGTGAGTCTACAGATGTCACAGACAGCCACTTCCTGTCTTAATTTCACTAACGATTTCTATTTTTCAAAATAAAATCACTGTAATGCGTCCTTTAAAGCAGAATTTTGAGAACAAGAAACCACATATTTGGTTTCATAGCATTAGTAAGTACCTGATTCTGGCTTTTTTATACTTGAGCCAGGAAAGAGCATGACCATAGAACAAGTGTTTCAGCACTAAAGATTCTCCCTTGCCACTTACATCTAGGCCTTTACATAGCTCCTTTCTCAGTAAGTAGTGGGCATTTTATTTCATGAAGAATTAAACAATCATTGTCCATATAGCAGGCTATGTTACAGTTAATGGTTGGTTGTATATCTATATGTAAATTAATGTTACTTATTATACAACAATTTAACTTCCAGGATTTTATACACAAAACCATAAACATTGATGAATTCACTATCAATATTATCTTACACATCTCCTAAAATTGTAATGTAAAATCAGAAAACTACATAACAATTTGAGAAGAATTCAAATTCATCACTTTCAAATATTTACAAGCCTCAATCCTAAAGGCTTCGGCTAAATCACGAGACTGCTCCATGGAAGCCATTAAACACCAGACTACTTATTGTAAGTGACCATATAGGAAACCCATGATTACGGCATGTAGGATTTTATCAGCTGTAACAAAAGCCTGGAACCGTCTGGACCCTTCGTTCTGTGGCACGGAGCCTGGATCTACTTTAAAGAACAGTAGTTCATATCATCTACGCGTAGGAGTGACAGGCCTAGCATAGTAAGTAGATGTAAGTAAGAGGCTATATCCCAGTCCCAATATTCTTCTTTCTGATGGAATAGTCACTCTGTCTGGAGATAGGTAAACATTAAGTCTTGAATTTTATATATTTACCACAGGTTCCCTACTTCTGGAGCTATGTAGGAAATTTCCAAATAGTACTAGGGCAAATAGTATGCAAAGACAAGTTGAACACTGCTAGAATGTGGACTATCAATAATATGAAAGCCAAGCCCTAATACCCAGGTACACACGGCTTCTTTAAGACGGAAGAGAGACGAGGTAATGCGTAGAACTGCCAGTTCTTATAGATTTGCTAGCACATACTAAAAAGCAATTGTGCTTAACATTTTAAGAGGCATGCAATATGTCAAGACACTTTATTGGTCCAAAGACAGTATCTAGAGTTCATTTTAAATTGTGAAACACACAGAGAAAGTAAGAAAAAAGACTCCATAGAAAAATCTTAAGGAATAAACATGATCAGATTGAGACATGAGTGAGACATCTATATAAGGATGGGGAGACGGTTGGGTGGTGGGTTTAAAGATATGGCTTCAGTAGCTTTCGTCTTGTTTCAATTTATTCCTTTTTTTTTTTTCTCATTATCAGGTAGGTAGAAACTATACTTCAGACAGTCTCACTCTGCTTTCTGGACCTGAGCATAGACTCTAGGGTGTAGAACTGGTCAAATGAACAGTACCACAAGCTGATAATAGTGTTGTGAGGGTGTAGGTTTTATCCTGAGGTTTTGGCCGTCACCTAGCAGGCTCTCTTTTTCGTTGCAATATGCTTATAAACTGTTTTCTCATGATGCAAGTCTAACGTTAGGAAACTATTGTTTTGCTTATGAGCTATGGCTCATGCTGCAATTCCAGCATCCAGGAGGCCGACACAGGAGAACTGCCGAGATTTCAGAACCAGGCCAGAAGACATTGTAAGGACGGATTCCGTGTCTCAACAAGGAGATCTTGTCACGAGAGGAAACCTTCTCCTATGCCATCCTGCAATTTCTGCCATGTGAGATTGTTCAGAACCAAGTGGCAGAGCAGGCCTAACATAATTGACAGCAAAGGAAATAGAACTTCCCGTGCTGTGGTTTTACCAAATAAGGACTCATTTGGGAACTGTTTGCCCAGTCCTTAGATCTAGAGAGGTAGTAAGCCATAATATTCATCTGGAAAGGAGGAATGCATTGTCTACAGATTTCAACAGCACAATGACCACCCTCCTCTCACTTTTTTTCATCTAAGAATTACTATAAATTTCCATACTGAATATTGACAGTAAATTTGGCATAGAGAAAGAGAGGAGGTATTTCTCAGTATGAAGAGTTCAGATGACTATGCAGCACAAAATCCACCTATGCACTAAGTAAGCTATTTGTGTCACTAGAATTTTGCAGTAGGCATTTGAAAGGAGCAAAGCTTTTATGGCAATAATAGCAGTCTCCTGTGAACACTGAGTGAATTTGGAGGTAAGGATGGATGACGTGTGTCTTAAAAGAGGGAGGTGGTCAAGTAGGCACTTGGGCGGAATACAAATTATGTGGAAAGCAAATAATAGAGGAAGCATAAAGAAACCACAGGAATAAAGACAAAATTATAAAAGCATGTGAAGTTTAACCAAATCCTTTCAAGCAGAAATTGATAAAAGACCATGTAGGAATTTGAAGATTGTTAAGGGGACCTATGCCCTGGCTAGTTCTATATCTAATATTGAGCTTCATAGTGAGTCCAGAATTCTCTCTCCACCCCTTTGCATCCCTCAAACAAGCACACACACACACACAGACACACACACACACAGACACACACACACATATGCTCATAGTATCCAGAATTGCATCTGGTATATATTTGGACTAAGTGGGAATTACGCCATAATTTTTTTTAGAATTGTCATACCTTTATGAAACTAGATCAAGAAGACACCCACGTATCTGAGTATTTATTCAACACAGCATATTTTCTCTGTGACTAAAGCCACCATGTTGGCTTTATGGATCTACATACAGCTGAATCTCAAAGGAGTGTTCCCAAGCGACTCAATTTTTCTCTTCTGTTTATCAGAACTTCTCATTTTTAATTGTCATCACACTCGTATTCCTGTGTGTTGTGCACTTATTTTTTTTTTTGCTTCATTTGTTTTTAAATTTAGCAGACTTAAAAACCTATTAGAGGATTGAAGTTAATATGCCAGAAAAGGTCAGGAGCTTAAAAATTCGTACTGTTATTGCACTATATTATTTGCTTCAGTGTGTTCAAATATACAAGCAACTTAACCATAAATGGAATTACAACTCAAAAGAGTACCATAACTAGTTATCATTCAATTGTTTATTTTTTTAAATTTATTTATTTATTTATTTGAGACAGGGTTTTTATGTAGCTTTTTTTATAATTTATTTATTTATTAAAAATTTCTGCCTTCTTCCTGCCACCGCCTCCCATTTCCCTCCCCCTTCCCTGATCAAGTCCCCCTCCCTCATCAGCCCGAAGAGCAATCAGGGTTCACTGACCTGTGGGAAGTCCAAGGACCACCCACCTCCATCCAGGTCTAGTAAGGTGAGATGAAAGGAGACAGAGACAGAGACCCACATTGGAGCACCGGACTGAAATCTCAAGGTCCAAATCAGGAGCAGAAGAAGAGAGAGCACGAGCAAGGAACTCAGGACCACGAGGGGTGCACCCACACACTGAGACAATGGGGATGTTCTATCGGGAACTCACCAAGGCCAGCTGGCCTGGGTCTGAAAAAGCATGGGATAAAACCAGACTTGATGAACATAGTGGACAATGAGGACTACTGAGAACTCAAGAAAAATGGCAATGGGTTTTTGATCCTACTGTACGTACTGGCTTTGGGGGAGCCTCGGCAGTTTGGATGCTCATTCAATTGTTTAAACCACTGAAATTAAAGCTATATTACGATATCCAAATGAAGATTTTACTAAGGAAATTTATAATTCAGACCATATTGCTTGTGCTTGTATTTTCCTATTATTTTATACATATTTCTTAACAATGGCAATTTATGCATATTTAGCACTTAGCATATTTGTCCCAACAAGAGACTCTCTACTTAAATTGTTGTCTGATAAATGATACTGTGAATAATTCATGATTAAAGAGTTAATGGGTGGATGAACAAACGTTATGGTTATTACTTTTATAATATATCCAATACTACGTGCTGTCTTTAAACTACATCAAGTAAAAGCTTTGGTTTATAATAAGCAAGCAAAAAATATACTTCCAGCCGGGCTTGATGGTGCACACCTTTAATTCCAGCACTCGGGAGGCAGAGGCAGTCAGATCTCTGTAAATTTGAGGTCACTCTAGTCTCAAGTGAGTTCCAGGACAGCCAGGGCTACACAGAGAAACCCTGCCTTGAAAATCAAAAAAAAAAAAAAAAAAAAAAAAAAAAAAAAAAAATAGAAAGAAAAAAAGAAAGGAAGGAAGAAAGGAAGGAAGGAAGGAAGAGAAAAAGAAAAAGTTCTTTCTTCCTAATGACAAAAGCAGCCTTTCTAGCTTTGTGTAAGGGTGTACACCAGCGGATATACTTTCTGTCGTCTACTCCCAGGATGTTTTAGGAGAAGAGCTTAATTCCTGTGATTTCCTTCTCTATATATCTCCCTAGATCTTGGTGCACCACTTACAGGATGATGGTTAGAATCCTAATCCTAAAGCAATCAGCACATGTGAATGCGGCCTCACTGCTAACTAAGTGAACAGTGTCTGGGTGCTTGGGCTCATCTTCTCTACCAGCTCACCCACAATTATGCCGCATTCCTTTCTTCTCATATTAATAGGTTATTAAGTCTTGAAAAGGATTCTTAAAAATTGCAGGCCTACACATATTATTGAAAAAATAATTAATTGGTTCAATTTTATAGATACCCCACTGCTTCCTGGAGAATCACTTCGATTTCAGTATTTTATGGTAACAGCATCCATTGTAAACTTATTTCTTATAAATATATTCAAATATAGCAAATATTCCAAGCTATGAAATAAAATTAATATAAGTTAATTCTTCAGTGAAAATAATATATAAAAAGCAAAAGCATTGCAAATGTATATAATTAATAATTCCAACTCATTTTCTATTTATTACAAGTTTATAGATATTAATTTCATGCATCATCTTGGAGAAGTAATAATTCATGCACCAATTTTATATCAATATTGTTTCAAATTAACAATCTGTCCCTTGGGTATACATTTGTATAATCACATATGGAAAATATATAGATATATAATTTGTACGCAGCTAGAAACCCTTATTCTTAAGTTTACCTGAGTTAAATTGTTTTTAAGTCATTTCAGGTTAATAAGTTCACATCCATCTGGTGGTAAAGAAAAATGAATTTGGCAATCGCTGAATTCAAAGGAAGTGACTGCAGATTCCAGTTTGATGAGCCAAGGCATTATTTTATTATTTTCTTAAATGTAAGGGCTGAATAACTTAGTTCATTAAAAATGATGGTGCACTAAGTTGATTTGCATATTGCTTCTGCATCTATGAGTTAACATTTGATGTACCCTCTTTAGTCAATTTGTGCATCTGCACAGACAGATTTTCATTAGCTCTTTACAAGCTGCTGCCTGCCACACTTGAGGCCGTCAAAGGACAGCTCCTCCCCAAGTGCTTAGAAGTAATCTTCAAGATTAATAAAATGCTGGTAGTCTAACCTCCTGGATTTAAAAATTAAAGCTACCAGAAGAGGAAAGATAACAAAACAAAGGGAAATATAGAGTCATGTTTAGATTTTTCTGTGATGGGGTTACTGAGGCGATTAAATTCTGCTTCGACGTGTGTGTGACATACAAAGCTTAGAAAGTCACTGAAATGAACTGGCCCAAGGAAATCTTACGCTGGAAGCAGTAGTGACTTGCTTCAATTACTTGTCTGAGAATAGAAATGTAGTTTTACCATGGCCAATGCCAAGAGTGTTCACACACACTGAGAGAGAGAGAGAGAGAGAGAGAGAGAGAGAGAGAGAGAGAGAGAGAGAGAGAGAATGAGAGGTAAGGAGGAGGGGAAAAGGCAGAAACAGACACATAAATACACAAATGTACACTTATATACACAGCAACAGACACACAGACATGCAGAGAGTTTAAGTGGGTTGTTACTGATCACAATTAATGAGACTTGGTGATACAGTTGTTCTTACAAGTAAGGCCTGGTTGTTTCTTAAGCAAAAATGAGCTTTGCTGGTTCTTACAGCCCCATTGGAGTAAATGGGGAATGTCCTGAGCACCCAGTTTCTCAGTATTTGTCTTCCTTTTTACCTGTGAACATTAGGCTTCTCCAATATACATCCTACAGGTTATGTGCCTGCGGCATTACTTTTAGCATTGTGTAGAAAAAAAAAGATAAAAAGACCTGGAATTCTAAATATCTTTTTACTTTATTTTATTTTGAAATCTATAGTTTCTACTGCAGGCTGCCAATTTTTTAAATGGTGAACAAGGATTACCCTTTTTAGGTTGTTGGTACCACAATCAGTGATTTTCACAATTTCTGTTTGAACAGTAGCTTTTCTAAGCAGTTACTAACAAAATATTAATATTCTCTAAGTTTAGCAAGTACTTTGTGTGGAAACTGGAGATTGTTAGGCAGCGAATAAAGATGTTTGTGGTGAGCAGTTGATTCCATTACTAACAGGCATAGATACAGATCAAACACAAGTTTAACACAGAAAAAAAACCACAAATGACCAGCAAAGAATACAGTCTTGTAAGTAGCATAATTTGAGGTCTGTTCACTGGGTGAAATCAAGTTACATTGCAACAATTAGGAAAGATTAGAAAATGTTCTAATTTTAATTGACATAATGAAATTTGGAATACTATCTATCTATTTGGGTTTAGGATTAGATTGGGAGGTTTTCACATTTAATTTGAATATGTGGTACACTAAAATTAGCTAGGAATCACAAATGCAAAAGTTTTGAAATTGGAACTGGGTCTAATTGTGTCTTAAAGTTTGAACTTTTTCAAGAGTTTGCCACTATGTAATTATACATTGTAGCTGTTGGGGCTTGTTGAAAGGTTTCTTACCTCCCCCAGACCCCCTTTGTAGGATTATGCGGGCTTTTCAGAAGATCTGGGGAAAACACAACAGATCTAAAGTTCTTTCATCTCTGACTGAGCAAATCTCTAGCCTGGACAGGACCAAGAAGTGCTGCAGCCTTTCGTGCCTGGAAAGAGGTTCTAGTGATCCAATCTCCGGGGCAAGGCATAAAAAGGCAGGAGCGTAACCCCGCACCTCGCTTCCCCCTCACGCTGTTGGATGCTGTTGAAAGAGATTAATCTGAACAGATTTAGGACTCTGGGCTTTATGTCCATATGGATTGGCAGTTGGTGAGACCTCGCTATTAACGGTGCACAATTAATAAATAATATGTCTCTGTTTGCTTCGGTAGCTGTTCCAGCAATAAAAAGCTTATAAAAAGATTGCTTAGACAAAACCCCACATATGGGCAAGGTCTTGATCCATGCTGGATGTCTTCCATTCAGTAATCCCATTAGCATTTAGCATGGTACATCACCTCCCAAATACCAATTTGTTATTCGTTTTTTACCAAAATGGACCAGATGAGTTAGGTATAGTTATTAATAATTCTTTCACATAAATGAATGAGAAAAGAAACAAATAGTATTAAAAATTGAAACAAACAGTTGTGGCCGGATGGCTTGTTACTGTTAGAACAGCAGGCAAGTTTGAAGGCTAAGAGCATCCACTCAAGTTTGTTGCCTCACCAGGCCCCTTTGTGAATGACATGCAAAGGACTCCTAGCTACTACTTTAGCTCTTTTCACTCTGCTTTCAGAAACAAAGTGAATGTAAAAATTAAAGCATTTATTTCGCAATGCTTCTCTCACACCTTTCTATAGTCGACTTCCTCATAAATCCTAGAGGCTCTGCTCCTTCAAATTGAATAGCAAAGATGTAGCCTTTCCTCAACTGTCTCCTCCAATAGACTGAGGCAGGCTTGCACATCCTTTGGTACTGGAAAAAGCTCAGTTTGTGTCATGTACAAGTTCATCAGTTAATAGGACATTTTCCAACGCCGCTTAAATCGACGACAAATAAGAACAAACGCCACCAAAAGACAAGGCATCTACACAGCTTATGTTGCTGCCAATTTTGGAAATTAATTGTCATGAGAGAAATGGAGATGGAAGACTCTGCATCCTTCGACTTCAAAGATCGACTCACATATTACCTGCATCATTTACCAGTATACAACACGGTACTGCAAAGATATCTGCACTTTTTTTTTAATCTTCCTGTAATATTTTTTTGGATGAGGGGGGATTGTCTGTGTATGTGTGCTTGACTTTCCTTTACCTTTTAATCTTAGTTTAAGAAAGAAAAAAAAAACTCTGTCTCTTTTTGCAATTCAAACTTTTCAGGAAAGCTTATTTGGCATTGTTACTATATGAATGACATTTGCAAATATTGAGCTTAATTCAGGCTCCTTTGAAATTGGTCACAGCTTTTTCTCCAAGAAGCTCAGTTATCAGACAGGTTACAATGACTGCAGATAAGTTGGGTAGGTTATTTTGGGTAGACTAAGACAGTCAACTGAAGTCTCGCACGTTTTTCACTCTACTGTTGCATAATGCATACATTGAAGGGCGGCCAATCTTAAAGCATTACATCATATTTAATTAGTAGTTAATTTCATCATTTCCAATTCACTTATTACCTTTCTCTAAATGCCAAAACATCTGGTCAAGAGAGCAATCATAACAATTAACTGAAAGGAAAAGAATTAACTTTCTTTTCTTAAGGAAATAACACTTCTAAAACCTTCAGGAAAAAAAATACGGAAAAAGTTGCTGCATCTTCTTAGAAACTCCACAGCTGTAGGTAAACACTTCATTGGGGATGTTCAAATGCAGATATAAAAGGGCAGTCTGTGCTCAACTGAACCCCAACTTACCTTCAGGGAAAATCACCTTCTATGTTGTGCTGTCGATTTAATGTAAACCTAGCATAATGTGGCAGGCTTCCTTCCTGTCCATCATTGATTTCCTGTTTGACTGTAGGAAACACTTTAGAACAACGCCCCCAGGACCTCTGTTAAGTTCTCTATTGTCAAGGTGTCAGAAGTCTGGATCAGATAGCCTCTCACCATACACAGAATTTATGAGGAAAACCCAACAAGAACTTATCATACATCTCAAGCCCCTCCAGAACAAAATGGTTTTAGGTTCTATCATTTAGCCTTCTCCGTACAGTGTAAGACAATCCACAAGGGAGCAATTAGTTGATTAAGAGAACAAGCATTAAGAAACTGTTGTAAATATGCACACTTTGCTTGTATTTTATTACTCAGTCGGGTCCGTGTCCAGTTTTACAAAGATTTATTGTTCACATACTTAATTTTTATGCCCATAAAACCATCTATTTTAATATAATCCACCAAGCAGGAAATGATCACCCTGGACTAAATATTTTAATATTAGCCTGAAGTTGTGAAGTGGAATAGAAAGGCGAAAGTGATTTTAGAGCCTGCCACATTTCACACTCTTCTACTCTCAGCAAAGATCCAAAAAAAAAAAAAAAAAAAAAAAAAACAACCTTTTATGTGATATCATTTGGGAGTCTTAAAATCCTTGTTTTGAAACTATAAAATAATTAATGAAATAAGATAGGTAGAGTCAACAATGAGCATAACACTAGTGTATGTTTTCTTTTGTTGCTAACTTCTTTTCCATTATTAGTGCAAAGAACTTATATTTTGAAATACAACATACTTATATTATAAGCTGGAACGCCTGTTTATAAATTAGCTCGCTGAACATAGCAGACAAGGAGGACTACTGAGACCTCAAGAACAATGGCAACGGGTTTTTGATTCTACTGGACCTATTGGTTTCGTGGGAGCCTAGGCAGTTTCGTGGATGCTCACCTTACTAGACCTGGATGGAGGTGGGTGGTCCTTGGACTTCCCACAGGGCAGAGAACCCTGACTGCTCTTTGGGCTGACGAGGGAGGGGGACTTGATTGGGGGAGGGGGAGGGAAAGGGGAGGCGGCGGTGGGGAAGAGACAGAAATCTTTAATAAATTAATTAATTAAAAAAAAGAAATTGTCCTTACATCAGGCACAACAATTTATTTGCTAATCAAATTTTTAATCATAAGCTTATGTATTTTAGAGAAATTACAGCTATTACCAAACATGCTAGTTACATTATTCATGAATTTTCCAGCTCGTGTTAAAATTTGACTTTTGAGTTATAGCTATGTGACCTATTGACCTTGTTGACCATCTGGAAGAAACTAAAGGAAAGACTGCTGCAACACTAGTGTGACAAAAAACTTACCAGGGAATATTCTAGAAAGTTCCATTAGAGTTTTGTTAAGTCAATTTATAAGGATAGGTATATTTGAGAGAAACCAAAGAACATAAAGTTATCCTTGGTGTGAGTGATGAAAGAGAATCACCTAAGCTGAGTCTTCCAATTCTCACTTTCTTATTTAGATCCCTGAGCTGATATTGCAAGGCATTCGGTAGCCAGGCTTCTCTGTAAGAAGATATTTTGAAGAATATATTAAGATTGGTGAAGCATATCCTGTTTCCAAGTAAGGATATGGTACTAGTTGGTACCACATAGATACTAAACAGGATCTGGGAATGTCCCATGGCTTTAAACCAAATTTTAGAACAGAACCAGGAAGCGGTATCTCAGGCTTCATTCCATTCCAGAGCCATCTCTGCACTGAATACATTGACATTGCAGATAGAGACCTTGGGAGCCCAAGTGATATAACTATCCTTAAACTATATGTGTATATGTCTAGCCATAATATACAGAATTTTAGTGAATTAAAATACAATTCTTTATGAGTCTTTCCAACATCTTTGGTATTATATTTCCCACTTATCTCCTTCTCTTCTGTATTGACTTTCCACCTCGGGTCACTGTTAAACACCCTCCTCTGATTTTCTAATTTTCTCCTTAGTATTATTTGTGTCTTATTGTTCTCCTATCCACTGCCCCACCCACATGGTACCCTTTTCATTCCTGGTGTCTGTGGTTGTTCCAGGTTATATATTCAAACCTGAAGTCATGTAGTTACAAACTAGAGATGAGAAAGAATGTATGCCACTTAGATTTTTGGGTCAGCGTTACCTTACACAATAAAATATTATTTTACTTATATCAGTTGACCTGCAAGTTTTATTTTTCTTTACACCTGGTTAGCATTCTATTGTGTGCATGTATGGCATTTTCGTCATCCACTCATCAGTGGAAGGTAATTTAGATTGTTTCCACTTCCTACCAATTGTTAATAGAGCAGCAGTGAACATGACTGGACAAGAATCAGTGAAATGAGTATGACGTCAATTCCTTTTGACATGAGTCGAAGAATGGTATAGTTAGGTGTTTTAGTTAGGGCTGCTAAGTAAAACAAAGGTTTTACTTCAGGGTTCTGATTTTTTCTGTTAATCACAGCTGATTTTTCAGACCCAGATGACCAGAAGCACAGATTCTTTACACAAATATCTCAGTGGAATCTTTGCTTCTTTGAAGGGGTGGGGGCGGAGGAGACAAATCCTTAGGTCTACAAAACAATGCACTAGTCCCTGGTAGCAACTTGTCTTAGGGTTTCTTTTGTTGCAATGAAACATCATAACTAAAAGGCAAGTGGGGGAGGAAAGGATTTATTTGTCTTGCATATCCATATCCCTATTCATCATCAAAGAAATTCAAGACAACACATCAAAGGAGCTCAAATAGGGCAGGAACATGGAAGCAGAAGCTGATGCAGAAGTCATGGAGAGGTGCTGATTACTGGTTTGCTGCCCATGTCTTTCTCAGCCTGCTTTCATATAAAACCCAGGACCACCAGCCCAGGCATAGCACAATCCACAATTGGTTGGGACCCATGCATCGAACACTAATCAAGAAAATGCCTTCAAGCCTGCCTAAAATTCCATCTTATGGATACATTCTTTTAATTGAGGTTCCTTCCTCTGTGATGACTCTAGCTTGTATCAAGCTGAAATAAAAATATCCAGCACACTGGGTCATATGATAGATTTGCTTTTAGCTTTTTAAGAATTTACCACAATGATTTTCAGTGGTCGCACCAGTTGATAATCACAGAAGTAGTGAATGAACTTTCATCTTTCCCCATAACTTTACTAGCATTTTTTGTCTGTTTTGTTAATTTTACCCATTCTCATTGGGGTGAGATAAAATTTCAGTGTTGTTTTAATTTGCATTTTCCTAATGGCTATGGCTAATAAACTTTTTGTGATATCCCTAAGTATTTTTATTTCTTCTTTTGAGAATATTCTATTCAGGTCAATGGCCCATTTTTTGAATAGGTAATTTCCTTTAACTCTTCTTACTTCTTCACATATTCTCAATAGTAACCCTGGGTCATATATAGGTGACAAAGATCCCTTTCAATTTTGTGAGTTTCCTCTTCACTTAATATAACAGTTTCTTTAGTTAGGCATAAGCCTTTTAGTTTTTTGAGATCTCACTTAGTAATTGTTGGCTTTAATTCGTTGACACATGGCATGAACCCTATTCAGGAAGTTCTTTCTTGTAACTATATCCTATGGGTACTGTCTGTGCTTTCTTGCAGCATCTCTGTTTTCACACTGTGGTAGTTCAAATGAAAACCATCAGCAGAGATCAGTATTAAACTGGCAAGGATTTTTGGGATCCTGCTACAAGTAGGAATTGTTCTTGCTTCAAAAACAGAGATCTTTCATTCATGGGGGTTTGTTTACTTGGAGAAGGCTCCTGTGTAGAGTGTTTTGTAACCTGCAAGGGATGGGAGAGGAACTCTAGGCCTAGATGATAAGGAAGGTCAAGAATGGGAATGGGGACAGAGTAGTCTCCACCCATATATACTTGAGTGGACCTTTCCAATGTAGTTTGAGAATGTTCCTATAATAAATGCCTTTGCTTTGTTCTGCTGAAAAAAAAAAAAGAAAAGAAAAGCAAAGAAAAGAAAAGAAAAGAAAAGAAAAGGGCCCCCATAGGCTCATATGTTTGAATGCTTAGTCTCCAGTTGATGAGCTGTTTGGGAAGGATCAGAAAACCTGGACTTGTTGGAGAAAGCATGGCCTTGTAGGTGGAGGTTTATTACTAGGGGTGGGCTTTGACATTTTTAAAGCTCATACCATCCTCTCCCTTTTCCTGCTGCCTGCAGATCATGATCAAAACTATCATCTATTGTTCTAATGTCATTCCTGTCTACTTCCCACCAGGATGATAATGACTAACCATCTGAAACTGTAAGCAAGCTCCCAATTAAATGTTTTCTTCTGCAAGTTGCCTTGGTCATCGTGTCTCTTCACAAAGACAGACATATGGGTCTTTGACCCATTTGGAGTTATATTTTTGTCCATGGTGAGAGATACAGGTCTAAGTGCATTCTTCTGTATGTGGACTCCAGTTCTCAACAACCTCCTACAGTGTTTTTGAAGATGCTCTCATTTCTTCACTATATACCTTTTGGCACTATTCTCAAATATCAGCTAGCTATTTTTATGTGGATTCATGTTTGTTCTATTGGTCTATATGTCCGGTTTTGAGCCAGTATCAGATTGCTTACTCTGTAATATATTTTCAAATCTGGAGTAGTAATCCTTCCAGAATTTTTTTTTTTTGTACATGATTGCTTTGGCAAATGTGGGTCTTTTGTAGTTTCATATGAATCTCAGGATAGTTTGTTTTACTTTGTTTTCTATTTCTATGAAAAAGGAGGTAGGGATTTTGATTGGGATTGCAATGAATCTGTATTTTTTTAAAATGTTCATTCATTGAATTTTATTTCTACTCATCCATCAATACGGAATATCCTTATTTTTCTAGTGTCTTTCTCAGTACCTTTCTTCAGAAATTTAATGTTTTTTTGTTGCAATGAAACTTGAATTTGTGAACTCTTTTGTTAGTTCTATGTCTGTAATAGACAGAGAGTGCTAGGACAGAGTGTGGTATGTACTGTCCAAGTAGGGTCTGAGGGTTCTGATTGTATGAAGTCATGAGGACAAGGAGTCTGGTGTGTTATGCGTGTTGGATCAAGACTGGAGGTTAGGAGTATTATGTTTGGAGCTGATCAGACTAGGCCTGAACACTGGATACAGGACCAGAGTTTTTGATATGGGGATAGAGGATGGTCTATGGATGGGGGTTCTGGTGGACGCTTCAGGCTGGGTCTCAGTGTAAGATGTATGAGTCTCTAAATGGGTGAAGATGATTGGATGGGTAGAGAGGATTTGGGTGATATTTAGACTCTCTAGCTAGGGATAAAATTTCTTTGAGAGAGGACAGTGGATGGGGATAGCCATGCAATGTCAAGTGTGCAAAAAATGGTTAGTGGTTCTGAATCTTCTGAATGCTGCAGCACCTCATGTTGTAGTGACTTGAAACCGTAAAAATATTTCATTGCTACTTTATAATTGTAATTTTTCTACTGTTATGAATCATAATATAAATATCTGATATTCAGGACATCTGATACAATGACCTACCTGACAGGGTCATTGGACCCCCCAAAGGGTCATGACCCACAGGCTGAGAATTGCTGGCATAGGGGGACAGAAAGAGTATATGTTCCCAGGGCAAGTTGAAAGGGGTGGTTCTTTGTATCTTTTATATAATAAAATAGTCAAAGTAGTGTAACTTTTATATAATAAAATAGTCAAAGTTGGATGATTGTCAAGAAATAATGCCTATTTTTATACACGATTCAACAATTTAATTTGGTTATAGTCTGCTCACCAGAATTGTCTCAAGATAGCAGCGTGCACCACACATAAAGTTAAAATGTGTTTATGTATGTGTGTGTTTTTGTGTATGTGCATACTTAACCTTTAATCTTCTTAAAAATTTATCACAATTTATTTATGAATCTCCACCTTAGTGACTTACCTAATATTTATTGCTTTCTAAAGAGTCTAACTTTAAACATTGTGGTTAGATTAAGCTTCTTCTCTTAATATCTAAAATTGATAATAAAATTTGATGAAAACTTAAAGGATATTTGGACTATATCTAATCAAAGTCATAATGTCTTTTTTCTCAAATGGTATATCAGTTTTATACTCAAAAATCTTCAGTGATTTCTAAAAGTCTATAACACAGATAATAGCTATTTCACTCAACAATCACTGTATTATAGCAACTGCAGTCCTGGATCAAGACATCAACAAGATGAAACCAGTCAACAGAACAGTGCAGAGGGGGATAGCACTCCCAGGACCCAGCCAATATTGAGGAACTACTGACATCTGATATCTATGAGGAAGGCAGAGTGAGTTTTCTTCAGCATTGTGTTTTGCAGGGTATCACTTATGATCTAATAGATAATGTGCTACACCCATGAGCACATGACCAAAACCAACTGTACTCATGACTGTGGAGAGAGAGACAGAGAAAGAGGACTGGAGGAGAAGAATGAAGAGAAAGATGAAGAGGAGGATGAAGTAGAGAAGGAAGAAAAGAAGAGGAAGTTGGACATATATGAAGTTGAGAGGGTGCTGTGGGAGAATTGGGCTACAGGAAGAGTGTGTGTGGGGGGGGGAAGCAGGAGGTGACTATGACATAAAAACATGACATACATGTATGTAATTATCAAAGAGTAAATAAATATTATAAGACCTTTTTGACATGGTACCAGATGTCATTGCAAATATTTATAAAATATTCCATTACACATTCAAAAAGACAGAAAATGAAGAAAGCAAAAGAAGCCACTCTCTTGAATTCTTTAGTGCCAGAATACGTTTCTTTTTTTTCTTTCTTTCTTTATTTCCCTACCCCCACCCTTCTTCCTACCAACCCCCCAGTCCACTCCTCCTCTGTTTCTTTTGAAACAATTTTCTATATACCTTAAATTACTTCCTTGGACCCATAGATGACGTTCTCAGACATTCATGACTCGCTTAAACTTTTATATCTTCTTCTCTTACAATCTATTCATCCCTTCTCACAATTTATTCCCACCAATATTTCCCTCAGATCCAATCTCTTCCATTATCTCAGAAGGAAGCTTCCTTGGGTCTGCTAACACCAAGGCACAATGTCAGCAGGAAACAGCCAGAGAGAGAGAGAGAGAGAGAGAGAACAATGCCCACTTTCCCAACTAATAGCCCCCTAGTAATAAAACAAAAAGGTGGGAATGAAAGGACACTAACCCACTCAAACATGTGGCCCTTTGCAGGCCCTGACCGTCTCTCCTGACTCCTAGCTAAAAACCATTAGATTACATTCCTCAGGGTAGCCCCCAAGGTTTATTTTCTTTTTTTTAATATAATTTTTTATTGAAAAAAAATTTCCGCCTCCTCCCCGCCTCCCATTTCCCTCCCCGTCTCCCTTTTCCCTTTCCCTCCTCCCTCTCCTCTCTCCCTCCCCCCACTCCTCTTCCCCTCCCTCTCCAGTCTGAAGGGCAGTCAGGGTTCCCTGCCCTGTGCAAAGTCCAAAGTCCTCCCTGCTCCATCCTGGTCTAGGAAGGTGAACATCCAAACTGGCTAGGCTCCCACAAAGCCAGAACATGAAGTAGGATTAAAACCCAGTGCCATTGTCCTTGGCTTCTCAGCAGCCCTCATTGTCCGCCATATTCAGAGAGTCCGGTTTTATCCCTTGCTTTTTCAGTCGCAGTCCAGCTGGCCTTGGTGAGCTCACAATAGATCAGCCCCACTGTCTCCGTGGGTGGGTGCACCCCTCTTGGTCCTGACTTCTTTGCTCATATTTTCCCTCCTTCTGCTCCTCCTTGGGACATTGGGAGCTCAGTCCGGTGCTCCAGTGTGGGTCTCTGTCTCTATCTCCATCCATCTCCAGATGAAGGTTCTATGGTGATATGCAAGATATTCATCAGTATGGCTATAGGATAGGGTCATTTCAGGTTCTCTGTCCTCAGCTGCCCCAGGAACTAACTGGGGACATCGCCCTGGGCACCTGGGAGCCCCTCTAGCACCAAGTCTCTTGCCAACCCTAAGATTTTTTTTTGAGACAGGGTTTCTCTATGGTTTTGGAGCCTGTCCTGGAACTAGCTCTTGTAGACCAGGCTGGTCTGGAACTCACAGAGATCCGCCTGCCTCTGCCTCCTGAGTGCTGGGATTAAAGTCATGCGCCACCACTGCCCAGCCAGAATACTTTTCTTAACCTCCTATTTTGGCACTTATTCCATTTGTATTTTTCTGACAGTCTTGTACTCATGGATATTAACTTACCACGTTAAATTGGGAACTTTTTGAGATTAGTTGCCTTGTAAAGTATCTCTGCTAAATCCACACTAAATCCATCATCACAGTGTAGTAGACACACAAAAGTAAAAACCAAATTATATAGTTTTTATACTTTAATATTGCATTCTGTTTACAGCAGACATCCTAGCCTTAAACTCTCGTGTAGGGAGAGATAATCATTCTTGGTATGTGAGAGTGACATGTGTCATGAATGGGACTGCAATATGAATGACAGACACCTGGCTCCCCTCCTGCTGTGACAGCTTTTTGTCATCTGACTGATGTCTTGCTTGTTTGGGTTAAGGCTCTGTAACTTGGTACTGAGCAGTTTATACATTGTCTCCTCTGGGTGGCAACTTGATGAGAGTCAGTTTGCAAGAATGCTTTCTCCAAGAAATTCTTATCACAGGCATCGATGAGAAGCAGTTTGTGTCATCTTGATAAAAAAGCACCAAGAGGTGTGAGGCCAAGATCATGATATAGAGACAGGTATTACTGTTCTAGCATGCAGGAAGATAGTCATAATCACACTTGTTATCCCAACAAAAAATTATTTTAAGTATCAATTACCATAAAGTGCTAAGAAGGGGTACCTTTTGCCTAAAATATAAGTATTTTAGTTGTTCCTATCATGTAGTACTCTTTTCTGCTCTCTGCATCTCTACCCCCACCTCATATGTGTGTCTGTGCATGCATGTGTGTGTGTGTATAGCTTCTCTGTGTATACATTTAATATGTATAGTTCAAACATTCTCAGTTGAAATATTATATTTTTGTCATAATCTAATTCTATGTTTTTCCCATGCATAGTTGAATTGACATGTATAAAGTTACTGAAAAGTTAAATCAGGGTACCTGCTTCGGTAGCTTCCCTCTCTGACTTTCAGCTTTCTATCTTCACTCCTGGAGCCTTACCTTCATATCTCAAGAGCTAAGCCTATGTGTTTAAAGTGGTGCTCCTTGAATACTATCTAGGAAATCTTGGTGTCTTGAAGCTGGAGAATATTGATATTCTTTATATTACTTGAACTAGAAAGTTTAATCTCTCTTATATTCGAAGCGTGTTTTCTTTATTTGCATCTTCTGGATTCTGGCTCTGTGTCTGGATTTTAACATGCAGGCATACCAGCACCAAAGCCAAAGAGAATCGTGGAAAAAGAAGTTGCTGCTAGTTGAGCTCTCAAGATGACCCTGCCATCTGCACCTGTTGGCTTGTGAGGTGCTCTTCCCTTTGAGCTGTGCTCTGCTGCCTTGGAAGTGTGAGGCATATGTGGGCTGCATGGTTTCATTTCCGTCTGCAGCTCTTCAGGTCTTTGTGTTCCCGGCTGTTCCTGTTCTCAGGTTGCAATACTCCCAACCCCTCAGGTTCATCTCAGGCTGAAATAGTTCAACCTCAGTGTGTGGAGACATAGAATGGGTGGATTATAACCTTGCTAAGGAAACTATGTTCTCAGAAACTCCATACTCCATCTGAGGAATACCATAGTGTTTCCTGTACATCACACTTATCCCTTCATCTTCTGCTTTTCTTCATCAGTAAAATACTTCCTCTCCCCGTACTAGGCAACAGTTATTTTAACCAACATCACAGTCATAAAGTGCAAAGTTATGCTAACATAATATTTGCTTTTGGAAAATGTCCTAGTCACATGGTTAGTTTCTGGGAAGACTGAACTTATCAATGCTATAACTTATTGTTTTAGCTTGGTATATTCTAAAGTAATTATGAATTCTTAGCTGCTTTTCCTTGTAGGCATCCATATGCAAATGTAGACACACACATCATTTATATCTTTTCAAATCTGCTATAAGTTGAAAGTCATAACAAAATGAAAATTATGTTCAACTGAATAACGCCCCCTGCCAAATGTGTGTCCTGACGCCCAGAACTCATGGGTGTATATCCTTGTCCTACTTGAATGAATAAGCATGATTAAAAGGCTATCTTCATTGTCCCTTTTAGTTCAATATAATACCAATAGTCTTTAAAGATATGGTCGCGAGCTGACAAATCTCCATTGGCCCCAGAATCAGGAAGCACTGAGCCAGACTCCATCTTGAGTCTGTGAGGAGTCAGCATGTGGACATACTGATTTGAATTATTTGGACTTCAGTTCAGACTCCCTTTTTTAAAAAAGTGTTTTTTTTAAGCAGTAGGGGAATTTATTGACCTTATTTAATTTATGGTAATTTAATAGATAATAGCAAAAACACAAATTAAAAAGGCAATGCAAATAAAAATAAAGATAAATATTTCCTTTCTTCAAAAATAAGAAATGAGAAAAACATAGTATATTAGTAGTATTAGTAGGCTACAACTACTATGATTTTATTATTTGAAAGAACTTCTGGATAATTTTAAAATAACATTGCAAGGAGTGCACAACTATTCTTATTTTACAGAACCACAAGCATAGGAACAAATTTATTCACAGGGTGGAAGGCAAAGGCAAAAGTTGAATATGAATCTATATGGCATCACTTTATTAACTGAACAACCTAAATACAGAACTGAAACTAATTAAAATGTTTTTTTACATAGCTATTACAAACATTGAAAACATGATTGTTGCTCTTATGTGTTAAACTGTGACCCTCAACAAATATTGTAAGACCTATTGTGTTACATTGTAATTACTTGTACATTGTGACCTTACAGAGGAAGTAAAATTAAGAGATCGTTAGGTTTATTCTACACCACTGTACTGCTTTCTTGGCAAAATGGCGAAATGTAAGAAGGAACTGCTTAGAACACAGAGAAGACACTAGATAAAGATTAAGCAAAACTTGGTGCAGTGACTAGAAGCTATGATCCTGGAACCCTAACAAGGTGCAGCAAGGGAATGTAGAAAGGACAGACATATAGACACAGAGAACAAGCATATAGGAAAGCTGGGATCAGGTAAGGATCTGCTACTGTGGCAACCTGGAAACTCAACTCTTTATTATGTATAGCAAGTGGAAGGCATTAGCTGGTCTCAGTAGGCAAGCAGCCTCAGGCTGTAAACATCTGCAATTGCCAGTTTTTGTTCATACACATCAGCTGTCCGTGAATGCTCATACTCTGACTCAAGGATATCTTTGCCGCTACTCTTGAATCTGGTCTATATGGGGAAATGGCTTTGCCGACTTCCTATGGAGAGAAGCCTTGAACTCCTTTACAAGACAGTGTTCACACATTTGGTCAAGACATTACTTACTCGCATAGGGAGCTTCCTTCACTCCCTATAGTGTGGAGTGCTGCATACACAAGTCAAGAAGGTTCAAGGTGGCCAGAGATGCCACGAAAGAACAGGAGCACCTGGATACTCTTCCACCAAGTGCAGAGACAATCAACATCTAGCAGTTCATGTCACACTACCATTACATCCAGCACCTCTGGAGAGTGGCTACAGCTGGAGGCCCCCAATGTGGTACTCTTTCACAGTATCCTAGCAGGGTAACTCAGGCAAGCAATTGTGACTAGGTGAAAAATTATTTTTACACTCATTATAGTTATAAATGTACAGATCTCACAACTCCTTGTTTTATTTTTATTAGTCTAGAAATTTTAACCATAACTTAAAGTAGGTCTTGGAATAAATATTTATCTAATTATGTAATATAACTAAAGGGCAATAAATATTTTAAATTAATGTAGATAGTGCATCCTATTTTGTTAAAATACTTCATTTTCCTATTAAATAAAAAATTTAAACATTGATATAACTTTTAATTAATTAAACATACATATATATGCAATCCTAAATGGTATGGATGCTCCATTGATATATAAAAAGCCAGGAACAATGGCAATGGGTTTTTGATCCTACTGCACGTATTGGCCTTGTGGGAGCCTAGGCAGTTTGGATGCTCACCTTACTAGACCTGGATGGAGGTGGGTGGTCCTTGGACTTCCCACAGGGCAGAGAACCCTGATTGCTCTTTGGGCTGATGAGGGAGGGGGACTTGATTGGGGAAGGGGGAGGGAAAGGGAAGGCGGCGGTGGGGAAGAGACAGAAATCTTTAATAAATAAAAAAAATAGAAAAAAAAGCCAGATTTCAACATAAAAATCACAAACTCAATATCAAGTACTGAGTTAAATATTTTACCATTCAAAGGCCAGGCATGACTTAAATTCCAGGACTGGGAAGCAAAGACAGAGGAATCACTATGAGTTCAAGACCAGTCTCATCTACACAGGGAGTTTCAGGACAGTCAATCAGAGCTATGTAGTAGAAGATTCTTCCAGGAACAAAAATGAGGAAGGAAGAAGATGAAAACAGAAAACAACAAACCAACAAACAAAACTGTCTAAACACATTAGAAACCAAAGAGGTACAAATTCTGTAACCCAAATATATATTAAAAAAAATTGAAGACAATTTTTCCTACCCTTAATTCTAAGTCTTTCTGAGGTTGAAAGACATTTAAAAGTGAAATGGTTCTTTTGTTTTGCAAACCAATGATTTGAGTCAAACCTTTACTTACTTTTCAAGATAAGATAGGTTAGAACTAATAAGATAGCTGATTTAGTAAATGCACTTGTTGCCAAAACTGATGACCGGAGTTCAGTCCTCAGGGCCAGCACGGTGGATGAAAGCATAGACGTCTCCTCTGACCTACGCGTGCGTGCGCGCACACACACACACACACACACACACACACACACACAACACATACATACATGTATACATACATACATAATTGTTTTTAAACATTAGAATTTGTATCCCCATCCATTGGACTATTCATATTTGTCTTTTGCTACAGTGTCCTTTTTGTGGGCTAGGGTGGGAGCTTCCTAAAAGTAAATATCATTGATGTGTTAACAAGGTAACAAAAAAGAGAGTAAGTGCTAAGAACAGCTCCCTTGAATCTGTGACCTGTGACTCTAACTTCCAAGAGTATCTGAGTACCATATCAGCATTAATTAATAGAGGTGGAATGATAGCTCTCCCAGCTTAGTTTTTGTCACTGTGATTAAATGCTGTCCAAAAGCAGGTTAGGCGAAAGAGGCTTTATTTGGCTTAGAAAATACAGAACAGCATTTAGGAAGGCCAGCTCGGAAGCTCAAGACAGGAATTAAAACAGTAATGATGGAGGAAGATGCTTTCTGGGCTGCGTTTTATGGCTTTCTCAGCTTGTTTTCTTCTACAACCCAGAGTCAACTGCCCAATGGTAGCACAACTCTGAGTGGCTGGGTTCTTGTATCAAGCATTAATCAATAAAATTACCCACACACAGGGCCACAAGACAATTGAATGGAAGCAATTCCTCAACTGAGGTTCTCTCTATTCGGGGGGACTCTAATTTAAGTCAGGGTGACATAAAAAAACTGAACACCACATCAAATTTTGCATGACAGAAACATCTTGTGTCTGGATCAGAGGGGTGGAGAGCCAGATAGTTCATCATTCCCAGAGTCAACAAGTTAAGGCAAACAAAGATAAGCTGTGATAAAGTCAGAAGATTGAAGCCCCTGAACATCAGTAGATAGAGAATACTTGCTCGTGCAGCAGGGGTTTATTTTGTTTTCCCGACCTCCTAATTCTCTGGTTGAAGGTTCAGAGCCTGTCTCACATGAAGCTGTTCAGGACTGATTTACAGTGGACATAGAGACAGAGTGGGCATTCATGATGAAATAGTGACTCTAAATGGCTGTCCAGACCATGACTGCCATAGGTTAAATCACTATGTCTGATGGAGGAAGGACATTGGTTAATTATAATAAAGAAACTGCCTTGGCCCATTTTATTGGTTAGAACATAGGTGGGTGGAGTAAACAGAGAGAATGCTGGGAGAAAGAAGCTGAGTCAGGGAGTCGCCATGATTCTCCCACGCCAGACAGATGCAGGTTAAGATCCTCCCTGGTAAGCCACCTCATGGGCTACACAGAATATTAGAAATGGGTTAGATTAATATGTAAGAGCTAGCCAATAAGAAACTGGAACTAGCTGGGCCAGGCAGTGTTTAAAAGAATACAGTTTCCATGTAATTATTTTGGGGCATAAGCCTTCCATGTGGGAGCCAGGGCTGCCAGAATGCAGCCCTGCCACTCCTTCAACATATGTCCTTCATTTTTACCTTGCAACAGGAGTTTGGGGAAGTTTATAATACATGAATTAAATAATTTCAAAGTAGAAATATATTGTGGTAAACATTCTAATGATAAATATAAAATTCAATATTCATCTTTAAATTTTCTATTCAACATAGAACAGAGTGAACTGAGTATGTGTTTCAGGAAAGCTTTCTTATCTTCTAAGTTTACTAATGTTTTATATGTTTCCTGTCTTAGGATTCTTATACATCCATCACAGATTACAAAATAGGGAACTGTTTGTTACAAAAATAATTGAGACGTATTGTTAACAAGAAACAAACTGTCTGTCATTCCAGCTCCAGGTGCCTAGAGTTGGGGTTGCATCCTCTCCTCCCTGCCCAGTGATTTAACCAACCTTTGATCATCACACAGAACCTTTGTTTGGGGTCTAGGAAGAAGACCTCTATTCAACTGTTCTCTGAATTAAAAGAACAAGAGCATGGCAGTTTTGCACTGCTTGCTCCCCACCTGCAGACAGTGTTAAAAGGCCATGAAGATTTGTGTTCAAAAATTAGCAATATGGACAACAAATAAAATACCTTAATATATTAGTGCTATAATGTTTCAGTTGAGAGGGAGGTTCATTTTCAAAAAGGAGGAGAGAGGGGAGGTGTTCCATCATGGTATTTCAAACAATCAGATTTGAATAATGGCAACCTTTCTAATCATTGCTGCATAATGAATCCATAGCATGGTGCAAATCTCCCCATTATTGCAATGATTTAATGCATTTGGCATCACAGCCACTTACATTTTAATAAGATAACAATTTATGGCTAGAAGTTTTTGCTTAAGCTATTTTTACTTTTCTTGCATCTGTGAACTGTTGAAAATACTCCTATCAGTATGTTCCATGCTTGCCTTGATATGGAAATAGTATGTGCTACTGAAGTTTATTCCTCTTCTTTCCTTTTAGTCAGAAAACTAAAAACTTTTCTGGATAATTTGTTTTCATTATTACCTTTTTTCTTTTAAATTTTTTTATTCATTTTACGTACCAACCACAGTTCACCCTCCCTATCCTCCTCCCACTGCCCCTACCTTCCCCCCAACCCACCCCTAATTTATTCCTCAGAAAAGATAAGGCCTCCCATAAGAAGTTATCTTTTAAGATTTTGTGTTCATATTTATAGAAAAAATGAAATTATCTTTTCTACCGTATGATCTACAAATTATAAACATACCTCAGAAGTCCCCAATATAGAACATACATACTTTTAACAAACTAACTTAAAACTTTAGTGTATAATATTTCCAAAACTATAATTCCCATATTTATTATTTTAGCAGGTTTAATTTAAAACATTGTCAGAGTCAACATTCAACAGATTTAAAAATTATCCAAGTCTTGATTGTCCCTTTCTGGACATCCTCAGGTGTTGATCCAATCTAATTTCAAAACATGATCAGCATTTTATTGCAGCTGAATCCCAGAATTTAGTGAATTTTGGCAGGACACTTGATGGGCAATAAAGACATTGAATAAAGATTCCCACATCAATGACCAATGTCTGTTTTCCCCATGGAACTTCTGATTGACACCAGACTCTTGCCTCTAATTCCTCACATAAAACTCATTGAGTACATTAAATGACTATTTGAGGTAAATTATATTAAATATTTTGCTATAATTTTGCATTTTAAGTTACTTAGCTAGAAAAGATTAATAATAAAATATATTTGGCTCAGAGTGTCTTGTATTAATCATGTTAAGCCATGGGTATTCACCAAATGAAAAATAATATAAAATTGTCTATATACCATAAATTGTATTATGACTTAAAATTGTGACTATTGATGAAGTTTACATAAGGTTATTCATCTGCAAATATTTAGTCAAAATTTAATTAAATATTTATTAGTTTTCACTTTGCAGTTTTCTTTTTGTGTTTAAAGCTAACTCTTTCTTAGGTTTGACATGCTTCCTCAGGACCTGCTGATCTCCAGATCCCATGCATTATGTCTTTGTTTGCTAATTGACTATGACATTGGGACAAAGGCCTGCTAATCCCATCATTCTAGTAGCAACCCTCGACTAGCAGTACATCCAGAGAGGCAACACATTGCGAATGGCAGTTCCCGTGTCTTTGAATCTCTCTCCCTATCCTCTCTATATCCCATCTCTCTTCCTTTGTTTGTCATTATTCTCTGGTATGCCACAAAATATTATGAAAATATAAATCTGATATGTAGGACATTACTAGCTGTGTCCAAATCTCCAAAATTCAGCTTATGCAAAATTTCTCTCACCCAGCCACTGTTGGGAGAGAGCTCAGATACACCTCTAGAGCTGTCTTAAGGTAGAACTTCTTCTTAGGCTATTGATTCCAACCTGAATAGTGTCCATGTCCTCTTCCTCACTGCCAGGCTACAAATGCTCCGTTGTGTGCCATGCTAGGATTACAGGCTCAGTTTCTTGCCAGAAGCTCTAGGTTTCTTTGATTTCTAACTTTCATGGGGTGCTTGTTTGTATCTATTCACCCTAAACCCTTGTCTTTGGCAGACAACTAGAGAATGTATTAAGATGCTGTTCTCAAGGGCAATTCACTACCAGAGCCACGCCATGGTTTTAATCATAAATATCTGCTGAAGGTTTGTGCTGCCAGATGACAATTTTTTAAGAATTCTTCGTACAGTAAGGGCTCTGACATCATCAGTAGATTAATAAACCAATGGGACCTAGTCTGATGGCATTATCAACTAGTAGTACAAACATAGCGTAGGACCAAGTTGGAGGAGGTAGTCAGTAAAGGATGCTCTGGAGATTGTTATCCTCAGAACACACACACACATGTTCACGTGCACACACACATATACTTGCACGCGCACATGCATGGGCACGCACACACCTGCACACAGGCATTCAAGCATGCAGCTACCTGGCCACCATGTCTGTCTTGTATTTTTCACCATGATAGCCTGGCTAGAATTCCAGAAACAACACAGCCAAACTAGCAGGAATTGACCTGGAAAACTGTGAGCCAAAATTCATCTTCCTTGACCTGGAAAACTGTGAGCCAGAATACATCCTCCTGCTTAAATTATTTATACCAGGTGTTTCCTGCAGAGACAGAAAGCCAACACAGCAACTTTCTTTTATCTAGATGTGACCATGTGATTAGGTATTTGGCTTTTGCAATCTTACAATATTTTGGAAATTATTGAATTCTAGCTATATTATCTTTTTCTTAAAATATAAGTTTCCAGAGAATAGAGAAGGTTGGTTGCAGTTATGTTTATAAAGAAATTTACTATATGAAAAACACATTTTATGGTATAACTGTAGTCTGTTAGAAGATGCTTGGCCAAACTTAGGGTTTACTTGTTATCTGCATCCTTTCCTGTGGGAAATGGAACAAAACTTGTTCCCTTTATGAATCACATGCTGCAACCTCTCTCTCTCTCTCTCTCTCTCTCTCTCTCTCTCTCTCTCTCTCTCTCTCTCTCTCTCTCTCTCTCTCTCTCTCCTCTGTCGGCAGGGGCATCCAGACCCAAGTATAAAAAGTCTCTCATTCTCAGTGGTCTCAGCCCCTTAAGTCAGGCTTCTGAGAACTTTCTGGAGATAGCTCAGTGCTTCTGTGCTTTGCTCTGCTCCCTTGGAGTTTGCTCTCTCGGGCCTACTTTGGCCTAGGTTGCCAGCTTTGCCCTGTTTCTGTAAATCCTGGTTTAGATCCCCTCCTGTAGAAGTTCCCTGGCATGGAGCTGGACCTGGAAAGGTTTCTGGCTCAAGTCTACTGCCTTGGAGGTCCCAGGCTAGTGTGTGCCTGGTATTTCAGATGACCTTACTCCCTCAGAGGTTCCAGACTCACACTTGGACCCACAGAGGTTCCAGGTTCCTTCCTATTCCCGTTGATGTCCCAGACCGATGCCTGGACCCATAGAGGTCCTGGCTCGGTCCTGGTTCTTTGGGGGTCCTAGACTCACTCCCATACCCACTGGGGTTCTGGCTTAGGTCTATTCACTTGAAGGTTCCAGATTCACATCCGGACCCTCGGTGGTTCCTGGCTCTCACTCGCTCAACGGTTACTCCACAGTACCTGTTCTGGTAGAGATCAGTGACTCCGGATCTGGTCACTGGCTCAATCCTGATCTGCCAATGTCCCAGGACTGGGTTGGCTCCTGGGACTGGGATTGCATCAGACTTCTGCTCCAGGTGGAGCTTGTTCCCTCTCTGTCCTAGGTAACTGGTTCAATGCCGCTCTGCTTGCAATGGAGGTTACTGACTCTGGTGAGGTTGTTGGCTCAATCCTGATCTGCCAGTGGGACTGGAATTGCATCAGGCTTCTGCTCCTGGTGGAGCTTGTTTCCTCAAGCCCTCAGTATTAACTTTTTGTACAGACATACATGCAGGCAAATACTCATTCACATAAAAAATGATAAATATTGGTGTGAAAACAAATTTTAATATGTAATATGCTTATACTTCCTGTCAACACTCATGAAACTGTATTTTATGAATAAAAGTTGAAATATTTCAACTCTTAAAAAATACATAATTGATACATGTAATTTTTAAAATGTAAAACTAGAATGGATTTTGAAAAGGAAGTTTACTGGTAGGTTTTTGTTAAGTTGACACAGATCTTGACTTATCCTGAAAGCCCAAATCTAAATTGAGAAAACCTATGAAAGATTGGCCTAGAAGCAAGCCTATGGGACTTTTTGTTAATTGGTGATTGATGTGGGAGGTCCCATTTCACAGTGGGTGGTACCATTTCTGGGTCTTGAGTTGTATTAGGAAGCAGGTTGAGCAGATGATGTAGAGTAAGCTAGTAAATAGTGTTTCTCTGTGTCCTCTGTTTCATTTCTTGCCTCCAGGTTTTTGCCTAGTGTTTTTTCCCCAGCTTCCCTTCATGAGGGACTATAATCTGTAATATAAAACAAACACTATGCTACCAATGTTGCTGTTGGTCATGATGTTCTATCATAGCATAGGAACCCCAACAAGACAATATAAAATGCTATTTGAAATGAAACTTAAGAAAATGCAACTTTATTTAAATGCTTTTAAAATATGGAGTAGGTAAAAATTACCTATTCTAAAATGATTGGTAGCTATGGAAACTGTAGAAGGGATAATCATCGAGGTAAAGGTATGAATTCTATAGACATTGCCTCCTGCTGGTATTCTTCCCATGATCCTCTTTACTTGACTGAGTTATGTCTTGTACACTGTTAACAAAATACAATAGAATGAGAGACTATAACCTTTAATATTAGACTATCATATATATTCAGTCCTTGTTTTGCATAATTCTTGTGTGTGAAGAGTTTGATTACAATAGGCTTAGGTAATAACACTAAGCTTAACTCAATAAGACAAATAGAGTTTAACACATAACAGTTACTACAAGTAATTGCAAGACAATACTGATCAGGAGGCTAGTATTCCATTGACCTATAGCTAGGCATATAGGTGTATGATGTGGCCATTGCCTAGTCATGTCACTTGTTTTTTTTTAAATTTTAATTCTTGTTATTAGACTGAAATGTGTAAATAGAATATCACACACTCGAAACAAGACACAAAGTATTATAAAAGTTAGAATAGGCATTTGGAATAGAAGCTGTGGAGATTCACATTAAATTTTATGCTTTTGATATTGAAAATATTTTATATACTTAATCTACCAGCAAAATAAAAGTTCAGAGCAAAATTAGAACAAGAAGCATAATTAGTTTTATATCATGTTACTTCAGTCAATGGCTTTTGATAATTGTTCATTACATCAGTGAGTCCTTACACATATAAACAGTGAAGTAGATAGTCAAGGTGCCTTGAGCTTCACTGATAAATCACATAATTGATAGAGGTGACTATAAAACATAAAAATATAGCAATAAATGAAAGAACATTAGGAGTGATTGATTTCTTTCTTTCTTTTCTTTTTTTTTTTTTTTTTTTTTTTTTTTTTGAGGCAGAGTTTCACAGTGTAGCCTGGAAATGTGTAGAGCAGAATGGCCTTAAATTCATAGAGCTCTACCTGTCCTTATGTTCTGAGTGCTAAGATTAAAGGGGTATGCCACCATGTCCCACTTGATAAGGTTTGAACTTGCAGAGAGAAAAGTAATTGTGCAAAACAATCCTACATGAAGCTACCTTTCAACACTACTTAAATAAAACTCATTAAACAAGGACAGATCATCTGATGGTAAGAATCTCTTAACATAAACTTGAGTAACAATCATGACTCACTTAAAACTCAAAGCTGACTTTGGAGTTGGACAATGGCTCTATCCTTCTCTAAATCCAAGCATGTTGCTGAAAGAAAAATTCAAAGTTTCTGTCTCATGTCAGGAGCTATCTGGTATGGGACAGAAAGAAGAAAGAATTTAGAAAAAAATTACTTTTCTTCATAACTATTTTTGTCTCTATCATACCTTTCATTGAATATATGTCTTATAAATAATGTTTAAGTAACCCACAATGAAAAATTAATTTTTCTGCAGTAATCTTTGACGTTTTCAGGAAGAATATGGGAACCACAACAAAGACTCCACCTGGTTGATGTGACATCATGATGCTAGTAGTGCTACATTAAGACATGTTTTGGGTACCAGCTGCTCAAGAGGATTCCAACTTGGTTAGCTTAAATAGTATACCGTTTTACAATATTCTGGCCAGAACTTCAAATAGGAACCTCAGAAAACCCAACCAAATACTCAGAGACTATTTTCAATTATACCAGACAGCAATCTTAAAACTTAACCATCATTTTACTTTTACAGGATCCAGTAGAAATAAAATGACAGCTGGAAATAATTTTAGAAGATGGCATCCCCTCTCCCAACATTTGTCTTCTGGGTTAGGGACATCAATTAGGGGTTGATTATAATTGGTATAGGGTAAGGCATTAGGGGGAAATTATGAAGGCTCAGGGATCTCTTTGAAAAAAATGGAAAATTGGATGGAAAAATAAATTAGTGTGAGCTTACTCACACTAATAATGGAGCTATCATTTATAAGCAATTTACATTGGTATAGATTCTTGTATATTGACACAAACTTAAATTACATTGAATATGTTCCTATTTTGTCTACAATACTTGTATGCCTAGGCAAAGTTATTTTGTCATATTGTATGCATGTACGCTTCTACCCCTGCCTAAGACATTTTGTATATTGATACAGTTTTTGGAAATGTTTATCCTATTGGAATATGCATTTCTACCTCTGATCAAGATACTTATGCACTGTTTACATTTTGAGGTCTTTGTCCTCATTTGTTGCACAGTTGTTTAAAGACTGTTTAATATTCTAATATGAAGTCTTAGTTTTTAAGCTATATAGGTATTAAGAACTATAGTCAAATGTTTGTCATACTTATAGTTAGACTAAAGATGTTCTTTAGATACACAGAGATTGTATTCTGCATAGATAGGTAATCTTCAACCACTTCAAAAAGCTGTAGAATATGGCATTTAAACAACTTAGGTTTCTGTTGATGTCAAGACACGTTTGTTCCTGGCAACACCAATCTATTCCTGAGAGAATGTTGATCACTGAAGATGCTCCACTCGAAGCTTGCTTTCTTCTTGGCAAAACTGGTCTTTGGGCAAAGAACTGCCCATGCATTGACTACTGACAAAATGCATGATGTCCAGACAGGACAAGAATGCTACAAGTAAAAAAGACTATCAAATCCTGTCAACACAGGGTAAGAAGATTTTGAAAATTTTCCTGCCTCTGAAAATGGCCTGTCAGTTACTCTAGGCCTTAGACAATGTTTGCTCCCATTGCAAATGAGACTTTGGGTAATGGTCCAGGCAGAGAGATGTCTTTGCCAATACTAGAGTTTTAAAAGTTGCTTACAAGGCACTTCCTGCTTATTCAGGTAATAGTGTATCCTTCTAAGTTCTTTGATGGAGTTGAAGACAGATAGTTATGGGTTTTTTTTTCTTTATGATAAAAGATAAATCAGACATGAAACTTTAGACTCAAAAGGAAATACTCTAACTGTAATTCTTGCTTGATACCTGTTTTATTTTAAGTATTTTACTATGTTAAAGATAAAACCTTCCTTCTTATTTAGACAGAAAAGGGGAGATGATGTGGGATTCCCCTTTGTTGTGAATATGTTTTATTTTCATTGGCTAATAAAAAAACTGCTTTGGCTTATGGAAGGGCAGAATATAGCAAGGGGAGGGGAATCCAAGCAGAGATAGAGGAAAGAATGCAGAGTCCATAGAAAAGCCATGTAGCCCCACCTGCAGACAGATGACAGAAATTTACCCAGTAAGCCATAGCATCACAAAAATACACAGATTAATAAAAATGGGTTAAAATAAGATGTAAGAGTTAGCTAATAATTAGCCAGAGCTAATGGACCAAACAGTGATTTAATTAATACAGTTTCTTTGTGGTTATTTTGAGAGTCTGGGCAGTCAGGAAAAGAACAAGCAGCCTCCCACAGCATACTTTAACAATGATTACAAGTTTGTGTGTGTGTGTGTGTGTGTGTGTGTGTGTGTGTGTGTGTATACCTCAGTATGCAAGTTATGGTCCCAAGACAAGTGTTGAAGTCTCTTCCCACTTTCCTCTTGTGGATCCTAGAGATAGAACTATTATACTCTTGTTGTCAGCTCTGGTAGCTGGCATCATTACTTTCTGATCCACATTGCCATATTCTAAAAATATTTTCTTAAAAGAAAAAGTTTTCACAGATGTTGTAGATGTGATTTTCATATACTACCGCAGGAAAAATTGCTAAAGTAGTTAACTTTATCTTTGTTGGAAGATTATGATAAAAGTTGGGTTCCTTTGTATATTTGAAATAGCTATTTTTTTGTGTAGTTGTGAAAATACCTATAAAAGGCAGCTTAAGGACAGGACAGAGTTCACTTTGGCTCAGTTTGAAGTTTCAGACCAACAAGAAAGGGATAGTATGATATAAAGGTAATGAAGAAGTTTGTCATATTGTCAGTGGCACCAGAGAACAGAGAATGAGGGGTACTGGTGCTCAGCTTACTTTCTCTTTCTTTTTGTAGGCTTTTTCCCAGAGATGCAGGGCTGGTGCAACATATGCAAATCTATCAATGTAATCCACCATATAAATAGACTGAAAGAAAAAAAAAACATACGATCATTTCATTAGATGCTGAAAAACCATTCGACAAAGTTCAACACCCCTTTATGATAAAGGTCTTGGAGAGACTAGGAATACAAGGGTCATACCTAAATATAATAAAAGCTATCTACAGCAAACCGACAGCTAACATTAAATTAAATGGAGAAAAACTCAAAGCCATCCCACTAAAATCAGGAACAAGACAAGGATGTCCACTCTCTCCATTACTCTTCAATATAGTGCTTGAAGTTCTAGCAATAGCAATAAGACAACATAAGGGGATCAAAGGGATTCGTATTGGAAAGGAAGAAGTTAAGCTTTCGTTATTTGCAGATGATATGATAGTATACATAAGCGACCCCAAAAACTCTACCAAAGAACTCCTACAGCTGATAAACACCTTCAGTAATGTGGCAGGATACAAGATCAACTCGAAAAAATCAGTTGCCTTCCTATACAGTAAGGATAAGGAAACAGAGAGGGAAATCAGAGAAGCATCACCTTTCATGATAGCCACAAAGAGCATAAAATATCTTGGGGTAACCCTGACCAAGGAAGTGAAAGATCTATATGACAAGAACTTTAAGACTTTGAAGAACGAAATAGAAGAAGACACCAGAAAATGGAAGGATCTCCCTTGCTCTTGGATTGGGAGGATCAACATAGTAAAAATGGCAATTCTTCCAAAAGCAATATATAGATTCAATGCAATCCCCATCAAAATCCCATCAAAATTCTTCACAGATCTGGAGAAGACAATAATCAACTTTATATGGAAAAATAAAAAACCCAGGATAGCCAAAACAATCTTATACAATAAAGGAACGTCTGGAGGCATTACCATCCCTGACTTCAAACTCTATTACAGAGCTACAGTATTAAAAACAGCTTGGTATTGGCATAAAAACAGAGAAGTCGACCAATGGAACCGTATAGAAGACCCTGACTTTAATCCACAAACCTATGAGCAACTGATTTTCGATAAAGGAGCTAAAACTATACAATGGAAAAAAGAGAGCATCTTCAACAAATTGTGCTGGCAAAACTGGATTTCAATCTGTACAAAAATGAAAATAGATCCATGTCTGTCACCATGCACAAAACTCAAGTCCAAGTGGATTAAAGACCTCAATATCAGTCTGAACACACTGAACCTGATAGGAGAGAAAGTGGGAACTACACTACAACAAGTGGGCACAGGAGACCGCTTCCTACGTATAACATCAGCAGCACAGACAGTAAGGGCCTCATTGAATAAATGGGACCTCATGAGACTGAGAAGCTTCTGTAAAGCAAAGGACACTGTCGCTAAGACAGAAAGGCAACCCACTGACTGGGAGAAGATCTTCACCAACCCCGCAACTGACAAAGGTCTGATCTCCAAAATATATAAAGAACTTAAGAAACTAGACTGTAAAAGGCTAATCAACCCAATTATAAAATGGGGCACTGAGCTGAACAGAGATCTCTCAACAGAAGAAGTTCAAATGGCCAAAAGACACCTAAGGTCATGCTCAACTTCCTTAGCGATCAGGGAAATGCAAATCAAGACAACTTTAAGATACCATCTTACACCTGTCAGAATGGCTAAAATCAAAAACACCAATGATAGCCTATGCTGGAGAGGTTGTGGAGAAAGGGGTACACTTATCCATTGCTGGTGGGAATGCAAACTTGTACAACCACTCTGGAAAGCAGTGTGGCGGTTTCTCAGAAAATTTGGGATCAACCTACCCATGGACCCAGCAATACCACTCTTGGGAATATACCCAAGAGAGGCCTTATCATACAACAAAAATATATGCTCTACTATGTTCATAGCAGCATTGTTTGTAATAGCCAGAACCTGGAAACAACCTAGATGCCCTTCAATTGAAGAATGGATGAAGAAAGTATGGAATATATACATATTAGAGTACTACTCAGCAGTAAAAAACAAGGACTTCTTGAAGTTTGCAGGCAAATGGATGGAAATAGAAAACACTATCCTGAGTGAGGTAAGCCAGACCCAAAAAGAGGAACATGGGATGTACTCACTCATATTTGGTTTCTAGCCATAAATAAAGGACATTGAGCCTATAATTCGGGTTCTTAGAGAAGCTAAATAAGAAGGAGAACCCAAAGAAAAACATATAGGCATCCCCCTGAATATTAAACTTCATCAGGCGATGAAAGGAGACAGAGACAGAGACAGAGACAGAGACAGAGACAGAGACAGAGACCCACATTGGAGCCCCGGACTGAAATCTCAAGGTCCAAATCAAGAGCAGAATGAGAGAGAGCACAAGCAAGCAACTCAGGACCGCAAGGTGTGCACCCACACACCGAGACAATGGGGATGTTCTATTGGGAACTCACCAAGGCCAGCTGGTCTGTGTCTGAAAAAGCCTAGGATAAAACCAGACTCACTGAACAAAAAGGACAATGAGGACTACTGAGAACTCAAGAACAATGGCAATGGGTTTTTGATCCTACTGCAGGTACTGGCTTTGTGGGAGCCTAGGCAGTTTGGAACTCACCTTACTAGACCTGGATGGAGGTGGGTGGTCCTTGGACTTCTCACAGGGCAGGGAACCCTTATTGCTCTTTGGGCTGACGAGGGAGGGGGACTTGATTGGGGGAGAAGGAGGGAAAGGGGAGGCGGCGGTGGGGAAGAGACAGAAATCTTTAATAAATAAATAAATAAATAAATAAATAAATAAAACAAATAAAAATGTTTTTGTGACTTTACTTTTACATGTATGAATGTTTTCCTGGATGTGTATCTTTGTACCAATGGATAAAGTATCCACAGAGTCAAGAAGAGAGCATAAGAGTCACTGGGACTTTGAGCTGCTGTGTGAGTGCTGGGAACTGATCCCAGAACCTCTGCAAGATCAGTTAGTACTCTTACCCACTGAACTATCACTTGAACTCTTCTTTTTAAGTTTACTTCTAAATTTCATTCAACTGAAAGATACCACTCTATTTAGGATGGGCTTTCCTACTTTAATTAACACACATCTACAAAATCCCTCACAAGTTTGCCTAGTTGTTTGTCTCGTAGGTGAGTCTAGGTATGGCCCATATTTGCCACCACAGTACACTCTTTATAAACTTGAAACCCAAGCATATCTATCATTTTTAAATCAGTATTTCTCATTCCTTGTCCCCATAGACTTGTGGTCATTTCATAATACAAAGTGTACTCACTTCAATTTCTTAAAATCCCATAGTCTTTAATTATTCACAAACTGTACAAAGGCATAAGTCAATATTTCTTCTGATACTCAGGCAGTCTTTAAATATAAGTCTCAATCGTACCAACAAACAAAATAATGGGACAACATCAGTAATAGCAACAAAAGTCCAAACTTCATACATCTTTTATTGAACAGCAGTCTAGAAATAGTCCTATTCCAAAAGATGGGAATGGGACAGGGCAAGAAAAGATGTATCATAGAAAGACTGAAACTGAACAGGGAAAACATCAGATTTCACAGCTGCATGCTAGATACCTAAGGTTCATAATAGAATCACATCGACTAAAAAAGAATTCCAAATCTGCTGAGTGTGGCTGGCCTTTCCTCGTGGCATTACATTTTATGCATTCACCTTTCCTTGGAAGATCCCCACATTTCTGGAGTCTTAAGATATCTGCCATAACTTAGGCTGCACCTTTCCAGTTTCACGCAGTGGCCCTCAATGTCTCCTTGCATGGAATGCATCTGAAGCACATCTTGCCTAGCAGCAAGGGCATCTTGAGTTTTTGGCATAAGCCTCTCTGCCTTCTTTTATCTATCACACCTACAGAACCAATATGACTTGGTGATGTTTCTACTTTATTCTTAAGTTGTGTTTTGTCTCCTTTGACTGGTGTGTCCTTTTCAGACTGATTTTGGGAAAACACTTCCATAGGTCATTGTTTTCGAGCAAGAGACTTCTTCAGTCCTTCAGAGTGGTTCTTTAATTATTATAGCCGTTTCCCTAAGACTCATCTTATTTAAACTTTTTTCCATGCGAAACAGCACAGTTTTCATATCTCTTTGTAACCTGTGCTGCTCTTCCTCACTGTAGGCTTACATAAGATCAGAGTGAAATAAGTAGAGAACAAACTGAATGCTATAATGTCTTGATATTTCCACCACCAAACAAATTAACCCATTAGTTTTGAGTTTAATCTTACTCGATTTGTCAGAAATTGGAAAGGGCATAGACAAATTCTTTGCTAGATTATAATAAAAATAATATCTCTCCCAGTAGTTAATAATGTCCTATTTCCCATTTGCAAACCCGTGAGCTAGGCCTTTATTGTTCATATACCACTTGGCATTGTGATCTTCCAAACTCTCCCTAGAATGGCCAGCTGAGCTCTGCTTACAGCATTCAAGGAGTTTTCTAGCCCAAGATTATGCCCTCTTCTGTATCCCTTCCACAAACTAATTCCAAATGCCCGAGACCTCACAGTAAGATTTATCAAGGCAATGGCCACATTCCTCAATATCAAGTTTTTTGTATTACTTCATTTTCTCAATAATGTGAAAAGATATCTGACAAACTACTTAAGGAAAGAAGGGATTTTATTTGGCTCAGAATTTGAGGTTTTGACCCATTAAATTGAAGATTAAGCAACAAAAGAGTGGTAAGTTTTGTGCTCAGCTCACTTTTGTTTTAACCAGTCTAGGGCTCCAATCCATATAATGATGCTGTCCACATTCAGCGTGGGCCTTTCCACTTCTATACACTCAATTTCAAAACTCCTTACAGATATAACCACAGGTTTGTCTCCTAGGAGACTCTCCATTGTGTCGGGTTGACAATATTAATCACCAAAATTTCATTCATTGTAATGTGGTGAAATTAGTTGTATAAGTAAAAGAATGCTTTCTGGGGTTAAGGCAGTAGTTTTTACTTCCAGTAAATGCTGAAGCTTCATAAATTAATCAATATTAACTTAGCTGGTGATGAAATCAGACTGAGGCTGTGGCATTTGCTCTGGACTCTAATGATTGGTTAAAGTGGATAAAATGATTGGTAAATGTATAATGCTGATAAGATAAGTCATTCAGAAGGAAATCTCATTAAGAGATTAAACAGAAAACGTACAATTTCCTGGTGAACTTGAAAAAGGAGATGTATATATGAAATGAGCAAAGACAAACATTTAAATGTGAATGTGGAGGGTAGTTGTGATCAAACAAGGCCCTGAGGAAGAGGTCCTAGAAAAGTACCTCACGTTTAATGAGATCTTAAAGATGTCTCAGACATCGAAGGCAACAGTTACAATTTCAATTTTACAGCACTCTCTTAAGATACAGATTGTAATTTTACTAATATGATGATAAATGCTGATGAGCATATTCTAAACTATGTTTGATAAATGTTTCATTTTTCTTCTTGATGACAAATTGCCTGTTTAAAAAAAAAAAAACTTAAAGAAAGGAGGGTTTGTTTTGCTTCCTAACTTGAGGGACTAGTCAATCAAGGCAGACAAGGCATAGTGGATAGAGCATAATAGGACCGGTTAACATTGCAACAGCAGTCACAAAGCAGAGAAATATGTATGCTGAGTCCTTCTCTTCTGGGAATCCACCTCATGGGTTGGTGCTGCCCATACTTGGGGAAAGTCTTCTCAAAACTTATCCACAATCATGCCCCGAGTTTGTCTTCTCAGTGACTGTGACTTCTGACAAATTGAAAATCAATATTAACCATCACAAAATCTCTAAAATGGAAGTAAAAATTGAATTCTAGTTGCTTCATTTTTTTTAAAACTAGCTAGTTTTTAATTTTGGTTTATTTCAATGTACATAAAGAGAGTTTTGGATATTTAACAAAACTTTTAGCATTATAGAACTATTCTAATTAAGTACTGAGACTTCTTTCATAGTTGCAGTTCACAGAATTATTTTCTAGTTTTACAACACTGCATAAAGGATGAACTACTTATATGTGTGTATGGCTTCATCTTACTGACATACAGCCCTAGAGACATTTACGATAGCACTGAAAAACTAATCCCACATGCTGCGGATTTTCAAAAGAGAGGAATATAGAAGGAAACTGAGAGTCCCAACCTTACAACATAGAAGAACTGAATTTTTCAAACATTAAATCACTATGGGAAAGAACCCAATATATTAATGAGGCCAAACCCTAACTTTGATTGCATCCTGAATAAAGTAGTTATTTAAATTATGTCTGGTTACTTAATCAATACAAATGGTCAGATAAGGAGCTAGCACTAAGATCAACAATTAATAAATACGACCTAATGACTGAGAAGCTTCCAGATGACAAAGGACCCCATTATTCAAAGTAGCAGTCTACAGAATAGGAAAAGATTTTACCAACTACACATCTGAAAGTTGGCTAATATCCCAAATATATAAAGAACTCAAGAAACAAGGTAGCAAGAAATATCTAGAAAACAAATAACTCAATTTTTAAAATGAGATATAGATATAAATAAATAAAAGAAACTCAAATAGTTGAGAAACACTTAAAGAAATGTTCAGCATCCTTAATAATCAGGGAAAGGAAAGGCAAAACTCTTGTGAAAGTTCATCTTATACTTGTGATAATGGTTAAGCTCAACAAACAAGTGACAACTCATGCTGGTTAAGTGTGTGAGAAACACTCATCCACTGCTGGAGGGAGTATAAACTATTATGGACACCATGGAAACCAGTGTAGTGGTTCCTCAGGAAGATGGTTGCTTCTGGTAAGATTGCCATTTTTACTATGTTAATTCTACCTACCCAAAATCATGGGAGATCTTTCCATATTCTGGTGTCTTGTTCAATTCTTTCTACAAAGATTTAAGTTCTCATCATACAGGTCTTCCACTTATTTGGTTAGAGTTACTCCAAGATATGTTATGCTATTTATTGCTATTGAGAAGGGAGATGTTTCTCTGATTTCTTTCTCAGCCCATTCATCATCTGTATAAAAAGAGGTTACTGTTTTTTTTAATTAATCTTGTATCCAGATATATTACTGAAGTGTTTATGAGTTATAGAAGTTACTTATTAGAATTTTTGGGTTATTTATGTAAACTATCATATCCTCAGCAAATAGTGAGAGTTTAACTTCTTTTCTGATTTATATGCCCTTCATCTCCTTTTATTGTCTTAATGCTTCAAGCTATTGTCTAAAGCTTCAAGAAGTACATTGAATAGATATGGAGAGAATAGACAACTTTGTCTTGTTCCTGATTTCAGTAGGATCATTTTGAGTTTCTCCCCATTTAGTTTGATTCTGGCTATTGGCTTGCTGTATATTACCTTTATTTTTATTATTATTACACTTTAGAAGCCTGTATGTCTGCTAATGCAAGACAGAAAGGAAGATCTGGAAATGGTTGAGGCATGGGGAAGAACTACAAGGAGAAACTTGCAAAGAAACAATAATTAGAATAGATTATGTGAGAGAAGTATCTATTAAAAAACAATATGATTTTCAACTTTAAGTAGAAAAATAGCTTTTTTACAAATTTTAAACCTCAAAATGCCAGTAACCACAGATTCTAAATGGAACTTCATGGTTGTTTATTATTTTTACTTTCCCAATTTTTTTTTTCATTTCTAAGAAAGAAATGACAATGAAGTCTAATATCTGACATACATTTAAACCCTAATTTCTCTCCAGCCGAGAAGGTAATGATGAAAATGTTCAAAATGTTTCACACAGCCTGAGAGAAATGAATCAGTGACTGCTAGAGAATAAGCCCAAATTAAATAGATTTTTCACCTTTTGCTTCAGAGAGACACTCTCTAGAGTTCTGGGAGAAACATTCTTCTAACCCCTGAATTTACTCTTGACAAAAGCAATACTCAGTAGTTTCCCCTGGTGAACCTCTCAGAACACCCTGGGCCAGCAAAGATGCTAGGTTGTTTCAGAAGCTCCAGGCCCACTCAGACCAAACCACATATTCTATTAGGCAGCATTTCTGGGGATTGGGCAGTGAGTTTCTTCCTTGCATGTCCTTGCATCAATGCTTATATACTCTGCTGCTCTTTTTTTCTCCTTTTATTGTTTAGCAAATGTCCATTTATTAAGCAAAGGTGAGAATAAAGCTCTGAGAGTTGGAGGGGCTTCAAGAGAGGAAAATATATATAAAAAAGTTGGTTATTTATTTATTTATTAAAGATTTCTGTCTCTTCCCCACCACCGCATCCCATTTCCCTCCCCCTCCCCCAATCAAGTCCCCCTCCCTTGTCAGCCCAAAGAGCAATCAAGGTTCGCTGCCCTGTGGGAAGTCCGAGGACCACCCACCTCCATCCAGGTCTAGTAAGGTGAGCAGTCTGTAAAAATGCTAAAATACTTTCAGCTTTAGAGAATCATACATACACATGAGCAGTATTATCTGTGTACAATACATCTTTTAAGGAGATGGTGGTGTGCCATTTTTGGTGTCTGAAATACAGCATATAATTCCTATTCAATCATTTCTTCCCTACTCTTGGGTAAAGCATTCTAAGGGTTTGAAAGAATCAGAAGTTTCCTACTTCCTTCCATTTTCATTTTGGTCTTTCAAGATTTCTTTGAAATTTTTAATTTTTTAAAAAAATAAGAAATGAGGCTGGAGAGTTGGCTCAGAGTTTAAGAGCACTGACTGCCCTTTGAGAGGTCCTGAGTTCAATTCCCAGCAACCACATGGTGGCTCAAAAGCATCTGTAATGAGATTTAGTGCCCTCTTCTGGCCTGCAAGGATACCTTCAGACAGAACACTGTATACATTATAAATAAATCTTTTATAAAAAATTAGAAATGAGTAAAAAGTACAAGAATAATAAATTTCTGGTTAGTTTTACTCACCTTCACTGAGTGTCAACTTTGGTATAGCTTGTGTGTCTTTCTTGATATCTGTATGACATAATTCTGATAAATTTGAAAATATCATTACCATGTAATTTCAATACACATACCTCCTAAAACAGTATACATCATTTTGTAGACAATATACTCGTAAGATTGGAGCAGTGATACTGGGGACATGATACTATTTGTTGTAGCACCCATATGGAACTCTTACCAGCCACCTCACTATACAGTACAACACAGAATTTTTTCTGTGCTTATTGATCATGTTCCTTTAATATGACTCACTCTGGAATAGTTCCTCAACTGTTGACCATCCACATTGCCCACATTTGCTAACAAACTGGTGATTTTTTTTTAAAGTGCTTTTTCTTGCTTTCTTTGAATGTCTCTTAAAGACATTAAAATGAGTCCTCATCTTCAGAGCATCACAAAAAGCATCAGATGATCACAGCTTTGGTGACTCTTGGCAAGGTGCTGCCAGGTATCTGTATTAATAATATAAAGTTTGTCCTTATAACTAATACATTGAGATTATAAATGTCCTATTATACTTAAAAGCCATAGTTTTAGAGTACACTGAATGTATGGGATTGTTAGTTTCTCCAATCACAGAATGATTTTGAGTTATTGAGTTGTCTATATGTTACTGAAAGGAAGACTTTGCTTGTTACCAGCCTGAACTCCCAGGTTATTTTGTATTATTTACCAAATTTATTTCCACCAGGTATTTTTTTGTATAATTTGCCTTGATTAAATTTCTAGACTTATCTTTTGGAACTTTGTGTCTTTCTTGACTATTTAACTTGCTGGAATCATCATATTCCCTCAAAAATCTTTCTTGACAGGCTTTCAATTAACTGTGTCTACACAGTTCTCTGACTCTCTTTAATGTGAACACTTACATTAGAAATGAGACCCTGTGCCCGTGGGCTCATCGCTATGGGTGTCTTTGCTTCTGGGCTTCTCTGTACCCAGAGCTCATGCCTACATCTCTAATAATGCTCCAGGAGTTTCCCCAGCCCTATTCCCATTTCACATTCTCATCTCTTCATTTCACGATGAGAATTCTAGATGCAAATTTATAGTTAGAGAAGCAGTACAATTAGGACACTGTACATTGCTCTCTAATGATAAAATGTAACTTATATAAATCCTTGAGAAGGCTATGGGATGACTTGTTTACTTTAAGTCTGTTAATGTAGATTGGGTCCCATAAAGATGAATATTAAGAGGATACTATTGAATTTCTTTTTTTCAGTACAGGAAAGAAAAAATTTCTAGCTTTCAAATGGGATTGTTTTGTTAATCAAAACTGGTTATTTTTTGTTGCTTCCTTCTACTCTAAGAATATCACATAAATAAAGGCAAAGGTTGATTTCTAGGACAGTTTCTACACAACACATGCTTTATAATATTTATTCTTTGTGTCTTCCACATCATACATTTTGATCCCATTACTTTCCCCATTCCTTCATATCTGACCTTTGCCCTTGTGATCACCATCCCCTGGAAAGAAAGAAAAGGAAAGATCTCATCGTGGAAGCTGCCATGTGAGTCCATGCAGTAAATCCCTTTGTCCATATACCTTCACTTGCAAGTTGAACTTCATTATTTTAATTTCTCCTGTTAGTGACACCAATATTAAATGCACTTTAAAAAATGTGTCATTAGTTACAAGCAGATTCAAGGGAGTGAGAGACCCTGGCCCCAGCAAATCTGTAGCCATATCAGAATCTCTGATCACCCTGACTTTGAATCCAGAGTTAGTGAAAGAAACACACCCACAATATGAAACCTGAGTCAGCAAAAGCAATATCTTATCCCTGAACCCAGACCCAGAGGTGTTGTAGGGAGGAGGGCCTGCTTGTTCATCCTGATCGCCTGGCTTGCTTAGCCTTGAAATAACCACACTGAAACTGTATTAAATAAATTACTCCTTAGCCTATTAGCTCTAGTCTCTTATTGGCTAACTCTCATATCTTGATTTAACCCATTTCTATTAATCTGTATATCGCCACGTTACAGTGGCTTACCAGGAAAGATTCAGCATGTGTGACTCTGGCAGCTCTCCTACTCTACCTTTCTTCCTCCCAGAACTGAGTTCTGTCTTCCCTGCCTACCTAATTTCTGCCCTATCAACTAGGCCTGGGCAGTTTCTTTACTCGTTAATTAATGAAAGAAGCACAAAAACAGAAGGAACCCCTACATCACAGAGGAAAATACCCTGACCCTGAAACTAGAGCCAAAGAAACACACTTGTTCCTAGAATCAGAGCCAGTTAAAGAAATAAACCCTGAATCTAAAATTAGAGCCAAAAGGCTGAAAAGGACCAATGGTAGGAACACAGTTTGGTCCTGAAATCAGAACCATCTCTGCCCAGACCAAATAAAACACAAAATCAACCAATCCCTGAGCAGGAAACCCAAACCAATCCCTGAGCAGGGAAGTAGTTCTCTCTGGTCTAGAGGCATGGCTTCCCTCTGACCTTAGCAGGAGGATTCCTCTTCCAGTCAGGGAGGTATGATTGCCCCTGACCAACTGCTAACCTTATCCCTCTGGGAGGGGCCAATCAGAAATGAGTAAACAATTTCAGGTGTCCCCCTGCTGAGGCAACAATGTCACAATTTCCCCAGGACCTAAGGCTGTAAATCAGCTCAGTCCAGATAACCCTAGTCAGGGTTTGAGCCAATTCCAAGTCTCTAACTGCAGTTTTGAAGAGCTTGAGCCAGTCCTGAGCCTGTAGCCATGCAGGTTTGGAATTCCCCAAGCTCCCCCTCCACACTCTGCCTGACCACTATAAAAACCCCTCCCCACACTGTAGTTGGTGTCAGAGCAGATGGGATTCAGTATCACTTCCTCCAGCCTCCTTCCCCAGCATCACTTCCTCACAAATTAACCTCCCTGTGCCAGGTGCCCAAATTTCCTCTTTCATTTTCTGTTTAGGCAAATTTACAGCTTTCTAATGTGAAAAAAAAATATTAACCTTCGTCTTTTCTTTATTGTGTGTCACCCAAAACTGAATTAAAGTTTTGTGAATATAAGGCTTTCCTTAGATGCAATGTAATTTACAGTTTATTTCTACATTCCCGTGTCAGTTATAACACTGAGAGACAATCATTGAATTACAGAGAATTTAGTTGTGTGGAATACATATAAATGAATATTTCCACTAGTTATAAAGAAAAAAAAGAACAAGTTGCATTATGAATTTTACTTTAAAAACTTAAAATCATTGATTTTCAAATGTTGGGATATTGTGCTCAGTGGTTCTGTTCACTGCTATTACCTTTTCACTTGCACTCAACATAGACAAGTTCATCAAACTTACCAGAAGCTAATAAAAATATATTTCTATCTTTGAATTGCATGGTTAGAAGTAAGCAGACTCAATCTGAATCCATAGACACAGAAATACACACATACACAAACAAATAGGCTGACAAACAATTTTCATTAGTGTTGAAATAGGAGCGTCAGGGCTGCGTCCCCAGCACCCGGCCGCCTGCATGGCTAGTTTATACCCAGAAATAATTACACGGAAACTGTATTCTTTCAAACACTGCCTGGCCCGGCTAGGTCCAGCTTCTTATTGGTTAGCTCTAACATATTGTTCTAACCCATTTCTAATATTCTGTGTAGCCCACAAGCTGGCTTACCAGGGAGGATCTTAACCTGCGTCTGTCTGGAGCGGGAGAATCATGGCGACTCCTCCACTAAGCTTCTTTTTCCCAGCATTCTCTTCTGTCTACTCTGCCTACCTAATTTTCTGTCCTATGAGGGCCGAGGCAGTTTCTTTATTATTACAAGACCCACCTCCATCACATTAGTTGTTAGAAAGTAGAATAAAACTTTATAGCATTATTGAATAAAATAATATAATTAATAAGGAAATGGAAAAGGTTTGATCCTATTTCTTACATAAATAGTAAAAAGGGAATCCGAAGGTGACTAGTCGAACCTTGTGGTGGCTAGCCATGTGGGCTTGGGGTGGGCAAGGTGCAGACAAATAGGCAGAACATGCAGAGTAAAGTCGGACATTTATTAGGTGGGTTATGGAGGGGAAGCGAAAAGGGGAGAAGAGGAGAGAGAGAGAGGGAGAGAGAAGGGGGAAGGGGAGAAGTGTGGAGAGGCAGAAGCTGCTTCTCCCAGAGGAAGATGGATGGAGAAGAAGGACCAAGGCTGCAAGCAATGAGGGAGTGGGCATGGCTTGTCTCTTAAAGAGACTGAACATGACACTTAATGTATCTACTAAAACTTATTCTAGAAAGTCTTTCCTTTGTCTTAGATATTTTTAGAATTCATTGAGGCAATCTTGACCCCACATTTAGACCTACTTAACTTGTATTTATGATGATTATTTTCATGGAAATATATCATAAATGTTATGCCCAAATACACCAAGCCCCCACAAAAGCCAACAAGGAGACTGAGTCCCATATATAAAAGCAAAGAGCCTTTATTTTATGCAAGTTTGCAAACTTGGTCTCTCCACATGTCCAACATATTGGAATAAACGTAGAGTCCCAAGCTCAGTTAGAATAGGGTTTTATAGTAGTGAAGGAGTAAGTGAGAAGTTTCTGAGGTTTAGGACCCCTGATTGGCTGACATTTGTCTAGGGGTGACCTGGTGAGTGTGTACTGACAGGTGGTCCTATTTACAGTGGTTGGAATGCTAGGCATTTCCTTTGGATGGTCTGTTTTTGGGTGGTGCTCAGGTAATCTCAGCTTCTGGTTCTTCTTGAAGCCAGGTATTGCTTCAGGGTAAACTACTGAGACACAGGCCTCTTATTAAATTTATCAGTGGCTGAGTCCTACTCTGGTAAGTGATAATGGTTGGAAGTAAAGAACTTCTTTTGGGTGCCCTGCCCATACTTAGCTTATTATGGCTGGCTCTCACATTATAAAGAAAAACATTATGTTTTATCTTTTGCGTTTTGTATGATAATTGGTAAATAACAAAATGAGCAACAACATTGCAAGTTTTATGTATTTTCTTAGACATTGTAAAATGAGGTTACAAAGTACTACAATACTGAAGGATAAGACATTTGGATTATGTAAATACCTGATAGAAAACCCACATTCAATATTAGTCAAGTAATTTTGCTACAAATAGGTCAATGATAATATCACTCAAGACAAACTCTGAGGACTTTTACTAGAAATCAATCTGAAATGAAAAGCCTAAGTTTCTCTAAGAAATCAAAGGAATCCATGTAGCAGAAGCTCTATGTAAGTTCACATGAAACCAAACAGAACAGTCCCTTTAGTTATGCTAAGGTGACTGGAATTATCTTGTAAGAGTCTAGATTTCTCTTTACCATAGGAAAATTTGGAATTTGGAACAGGCTTCTGGCCTTTCACATAGTGGTCATATCAGAGTTGAACAGTCCCTAGTGAGGACTTCCGTAGAGTTGCATAACATTATCTCAACATTGTAGAGCTGGGGGTTCAGGTCTGTCACTTTAAACACACATGCAGACACAGATAAGTGGTGTGCAGGCACATAACTTCGTTCTGACGGATCAGCAGGCATTTCCAACATGATTTATGTGAAATCCCTTTCTCACTGCCAGTTATCAAAGCTGCATGCACCAAACATGCAATCAAACTTTATTTATTTAAGCTTGAATATATGAATTAATTCCTGCTGCTTTAACAAGTATCCAACTGGCATTTGCTATCATTAAATGATGATCTCCACGTGAGAAATATAGTATGTCGGTAATCATTAGCATTTTATTGACCAATTTGGATCAGAGATTCAAGCTGAAACCAAATACATGGTGATTTGACTAGTAAATAAGAAAGAGAAAGAAGAAAGTTCTCTTCCCTATGGAACCGTTAATTTGTTTAAAATGATTTGATTGTAACTGTGAGTAAAAGATTTAATTCACCTAGAAGATATTGCATTAGCCTCCAAATGGCATGGGTAATTAACTCAATTCTTGAAATACTTATATGTATTCAGCTACAATATTTTATATGTAAGATAATATTTTACCAGAGAAATAGAATTGAAATGTTCAGAATTTATTATCTTCAATTAATTTCAATTTTTTAACAATACCAGTGTTAATCACTTTTGTTCAAAGTGCTTTAGTACCATTTTATAATATTTTCCCTACATCGGCATGTAGTGTTATTTTGTTTGTAATCTAATAACTAAAATTTGCCTGAAGATAAGAGTAGAGAGCTAAGCCACTAGTTAGCAATAGAGGGCAGACCGTGGCCACACACACCTTTAATCCCAAGACTCAGAAGGCAGAGGCAGACAGATCTCTGTGAGTTCAAGGTCACTGTGGGCTATACTAAATTGATCCAGCCTCAAAGGGAAACTAGAGCCAGGTCGTGATGGCTTACACCTTTAATCCCAATATTTAGGAGTCTCATGCCTTTAATTCCAGCACCACGGAGAGGGAGACAAGGAAAAATGTGACCTGGCAAATAGAGGAATATAAGGAGGGAGGAGACAGAAGCTCAGATGAAGTCTGAGGATGAAGTCTGAGGACTCAGAGAGACAGTGTGCAGTCTGAAGTTTTGCAGAGATGCAGTTTGAGGAATCATAGAGGCAGGATTTCCGCTTCAGTCTGATGGTTCAGCAGAGGTAGAAGGTCTGTCTAGTGGCTGACTGCAGTGTTTCTCTGATCTCACCCCCTGATATCTGAATCCACATTTTTATTACTAAGACCAATTAGAATTCATGTTACACAGGCACACAATGGAATCAAATGTTGTTGCCTCTAGCATTTCAATATTTTCCAAAACTCAGGGAATTTTTGAAGTGTGAATCCTTGAAGTAATGTACAGATTATACCATATTTTCTGTGTGTGTGAGATTGCGCAATGACAGTAAAGTGTGAATAAAAACAACCAAAGTCTGAAAAGGAGGGAGATCAGAAATTATTAAGTGTAATTGTTATGTACCCTTTTACTAGGCAGTGATTTGAAAGAAAACAATAATAACAGTGTTTTAATACAACGATACAACAGTTGAAGCCCATATCCTTTAGATTAATGGAGCATTAGTTGTACAGAGGAGGGTTTAGCAGCTTACACTCTTCAGTATATTCTGAGTGGCCAGCACTTTTCAAAAATCAGCTTCTCAGTTCCCTAGATATCACGTTGTGAGAGGGCTTTAGGGTCTACCTATTTATTTATTTATTTATTTATTTATTTACAAGACCTAACTAGGGGGATGAATGCAGTCCTGAAAAGTCATAAACATTGCCAAGAAACTGTGCCTATCCTGGTCAAAGTGACCCACCAGGGTGTTCAAACAATATCTGCTTCCTTCAAACGTCTTTGTAGGAACCTGATTAACCACTGTTTTGACCATTTTGAAATTCTGCTACACCCCAATTTAAATGTTGTATACTTTTAGCCAATCCAAAACACCAAGTCTTGTGCCACCCTTTGCAGATTTTCCCTCTAAAATCTCCTTACCCTGAAGCCTCAGGGCTGTTCTTCCCCACCCACTGTGGTGTGGTGGTGTTTGGATTGCAGTCCGAGTTAGCTAACTTGTAATTATTAAACCCCAGAGGGTTTGCATCTGATACTGGCTCTGTGGTGGTCTTGTTTGGGGGGGTCCTGTGACATGACATAATAGTGAAATGCTAGGAGAGAAAGGTCAGTGACTTCTGTCATATAGCCCACAATGGAGAGAAAGGAGTGGGATATGCTTCCAACTCTATACTTGCAGTCTGAAGTCATTTCAGTCCTGAAAGCCACGCTGGCCTTGGTCCCATGTGAAGCCAGTTTCTGTCCTCCTCAGTTTTTGACCTTGGAGATATTATAGGAAACTTAGAAGACTGATGAACGGGTAAGAGTCATGGTTCTTTCCCTGTATTCAGGGACATCCAGAGCATACTGGGTCTCCCCAGTGACTTTGTAAAAAGTTCAGTCCCTCTTCCTGTGTCTCTCAAAAGTTTTGTTTGATAAAGTATTTGATATCAGAAATCAAGCTTCTAAATATTGTACTAAAATTTTCAATTTTGTATCGAAGGCGTCTCCACCTTATACGGTCAGAATTAAGAGGGATAACATCTGATTTGCAGTGTTGAAGAGTGGTTTGGGAATAATTTGTCCATTGAGACATGACTGTCCATCAGGGAGGCAGACATGAGGCTAAGATTGAAGTGTCAAATCTGTCTCAACCCATTTCTTTTCATTAGAGGTGGAAGCTACTACTACTATCCTACCTCCTTATTCCTGACCAAAATCATCATTCCATCACATTACAAGTCATAAAATAACTTTAAATGATGTCGCCCGGTGATGCTGATACTCCATAGGGAGGCATGGATTTCCTTTAATATCTACTTACAACATCCTTTATTGATTTCATGTCCAAAATATGAGTTAGACCCAAAGATAACACAGTTAAATAAAGTCTTCTTCATGAGGTGATTGCTTCTACCACAAGAAAATTTTCAATCTGTATGGAAAAAAAAACTTAGCAAAACGTTATGAAGTACATTGTTGAGGCCATCACCAGGATTGATGTAAAGAGCCAAAGTCATTCTTTATACACCAGAGAAGACAGTGCATTGGACTGCAGCAAATTTAGGTTCTTGCATAGAATTGATGGGGGTCCCAGAGCAACAGGGGTCATGTGCTGCAGTGTAACCTTTAGCAATACACTGGGCACAGTTGCCATAATTAGCCACAGGGGTCTATAGCAGTGGTTAATTGTCCCCAAGGACCCTGAGAACTAGTGGGCAGCTTCCAAATATATTGTCTAACTTACACAAGTGTGAGAATTCCACGTCTGCTCAGGATAAGCGAGAACTGAAATGCTGTTGTGAGTTTCATGGCCTTTCATTCATTTCTAAAACTAAAAATTGTCTTGTACACCTGGAATGATTTGAATGGCAGGGAGGATGATGCCACTGGGAGAGTGACCTCTCAGGGTTTTATTTATATGAGTCTTTCCCTATGTCCACTTTAAATGCTTTATAATGTAACAAAGGAGAATGAAACACCCAGACTTCATAACAGTTAGATGTTGGAAATACAGTGAATGATGTAGTCTAGTGGTCCAATTAGTGGAGGATGGAGGACAGGCAAAAATTGAAGTCTTAGTAAAGTTACTTAAACAGATTTGTTGGGATTGATTTTTCTGGCTGCCTAGTTCTAAAATACTTAGAATAAAATGACACATAGTAAAGGTTAGGTCTTCTCAATTTTTGTCCTAAGAAATTGGGTTTAATCACTGGAGAAATACCCATATAATTTTATTCTCCAATATGTTAAACTAATAGGAGAACCTGAATGAAAACCAATATTGCATTCTGGAGGTGGGAGGGTATTAGAGAGATTAGTTTGTCTATAAAGGAGCTATCAGAGTGCAAATCTTATGTAGTTTGAAGTCTATTTTCTCTCTTTTTCCCATTTATTAATAATATTCTTCTTGCATACTTCAGAATTGGAAGGAGTCTTGGAGGATGACTGTGGACATAAAGACCTCGGTCAGAGAATGACATGCTTCCATCTGCTTGTCTGGAGATGACATTTTTACTAAAACACATCATTACACATTTCTGTCCATGGAGTGCTATGGAAAATAGTGTCTCTAACTCCCCCTTCAGCATAATAAGAGGCAGGCTGAGTATCCTGGGGACAGTAGCAATAATAGTGGTCTTGACTCTGATTGTTGCTATGTGTTTCATCTCTGTCCTAATCTCAGAAAACAGAAAGGAAATTGCTTTCCTTTTCTATCCCCTAGACCACATGTAGAGCCATTATGTGTGTTAGTTGATACTGTAAGAAAGCAGTGCCAAACAGCACACTCAGATACATAAGCCCCTCAAAACCCACCAAGTTTCTAGGGATCACCTAAGTGAAGTTTCTATGGGGAAAACTCCTCATAATGAAGAATGTGTTGCTAGAATTTCTCACTGCCCTGCAAGAAGAAATAAGCATAGCAGTTTTAAGCTAAAGAACACTTCAAATCTCAGTGTTGTTTTAATATATTTTCAGGGTGGTCCATAATGCTGTGACTTAGAGCATGGCCCCAAAACTAAGAAAACACAAATCTAAGCTCCAATAAATACACTCCTTACAACCTAACACATACAGTGATTCTAGATGGGACTGTGGCAGGCAAAATGCTTGCTTCCAATTTCTAACACACGTGGCAGCACAGATCTCTCAGATACCAGGCAAAATTCATACCCGAATCTGGTGTCTCCTATACTCCTTTGAAAAGCAGTGCTTGGAAAGTAGACAAGAAATATTAAATTTTGAACGTTGGAACACAGGACTTTAAGTGATTTTTTGTGACTCATGATGACTAAAATGGAAAGCTAACAAAAAACCATAGGAAAACAGAAGTGAAGTGGTTATTCTGAGTCAATTAGACATCTTCTTCCAATTCCTACTTTTATTCTTGTAGCTCTTAGCTGCATTTGGTCAGTGATGTCACTGACACCACAAGGTGGCAGGAGATTTATGATTATTAATGTCTGGCCCTATTTTCCTCCTAAGCAGAGACTTAGGCATGCTGGTGTCACTCTTCCAGCTTCTTTCCCGGTCTGCTGCTGCTGCAGCTGCAGCAGCAGCAGCAGCAATAGCAGCAGCAGCAGCAGCAGCAATAGCAGCAGCAGTAGCAGCAGCAGCTTCTTGGTCCTTCAGGTCATCCATGTTTATCCTTGAAATCTTCACTATCCTTTCTTACTGCACTTAACTCCCCGGATTATAAGACAATGGTTGTGTTTACCTATTAGTTTCCAAACATGTAATGATTATTCCACAAAAATGAATGACAGAGGGAAACAGGCTGTGGAGAGATGACATCTGTATTACTTTGAACAGTCCGAAGGTTTGGGAGAAGATAAAACTATCTCTATCGATAACTGCCACTCTGAAGGTTTTTAAAATCACAGTCACACACAATCCTCAGCAATGTAACTCATTACATTGATAAGCCCTTCAAATCATTTAAAAGTTTCAATCTCTTATTTTAATATGTAACCATCATGATCCTGATGGTATCAATAATATAGTATTGATAATGTATTTACCTAGGAATAATTAAACTTTAAAGAATATTATTGTTTTTGGATTCTCACCTGCCTTTTGGGGAGCTCTCCACCCTGGAACTCTGCTTAATGCAATGTAAGAAAACACCATCATGGTGTGCTTTACTAAAGGGAAGAGAGAGTGGAACACCCTGTTTCCTCTCCTGCCCTGTTTACCTTCTAGATTTGGATTTGCCTTCAGCATCCATTGCCAAAGGCCTTTCATGGGGCGCTGCCTTTGTCAACATTTTCTCATTTGTTGCAAGGGACGGTTTTTCTTCTTTATCCACAGTTACCCTTTCAAAGCTTCACATTGTATTGTCAGTGCCTCACCGAGGAAATGAACCTGCCTGTGCATGTCTTACTGCCACACATCTCATGAGAAGGGCTCGTAGTCTCAGTAGCTGGCCCAAAACTGAATTGCAAACAAAATAATGAAAATATCTTTAGGATCTGATTCAAAATGTAGTTTGACAACTGTCGTCACAACATTCTGTCTGTCCCTAAAATTCACCATCACCTTTAAACCTGGGATATCATTTGGTTATTTTATAGTCACCTTTTCATAATTTCATAAAAAAATATGTATTATTCTTTCATACCATTTCAGAAGTATATATTCCTTTTAAAGTAGCTTATATTATTACTAAGGAAGAATAGCTATGCGGTTGATACAAAGCTAAGCCTTTGTATCAAGCTATGGATTGGAATTTCGTTACTTTATAGCTACTACAGAATATCTTGTTGAAGTTACTAGATAGTCTTCTTACAGGAAGAGCATTCCAGCTAGTTAGTCAATGACAAATAGCCCTGAAAGCATATGTACAAATAGTATTACATATACTTAGTAGATTATATTTAAGAACATATGTGTATACAAACATGCATGTAATAACACTTGATGAAAGGAGAGGCCATGCATTTGAGAGAATTAGGACGGGTCCATGCGAGGATCTGGAGGTAGGGACAGGAGGAGAAAAATGATGTAATTATAATCTAATCTCAAAATTAAAACAGGGAAAATGATTATCGACATCCCCAAGATTGACTTCCCTAATTTGAGCAATGTTATCTGATTTATGAAATGGATGATTTTTGCTGAGTGGTAATACAGACACCAAGCGACCTTTAAAGGACAGGGAGAAGGGGAAAAGGAAGAAAGAAGGAGGGGAAGGAGGAGAAGGGAAGAGGGAAGAGAATGGAAAAAAAGGAACAGAAGGGATGGAAGGAGAAGGGAAGGGAAGAGAAAGGAAACAGATGTGTCCACATTTTTCTCTGTCCATATTTATATATAACACAAACAACTTCAAGGAAAGATTCTCATAACAAACTTCATGGAAAGATTCTCATGAAAATATGGATAATAGAACTTGGAAGTGATGTCTAAAAGTTTTAGTGTTGAACAATGATACCAATCTGAAGACTGGAGTACATTAACTCATAATGGCTATATAAAGTGAATCTTTTCTTTTTGGTGGAAGTTGATATTGTTGTTTCTAATTTCTGTATCATAAGCACATCCTTGTGATTTTCTTCAGTCCACAAATTTAGGGAGAAAGAAACTTTTAGGAGAAGGATCAGAAATTGCTAGTTCAAACTTGGTATTTCTCAATCTGTAGGAGTTACTTAGAAATGTTTTTTATATTAAAATTTAAAGTAAGCATACAAAGTAAAGGGTTTCATTATGATATCTACACATGTATGTGACATTACACCTTTCAGGTCAGTCCGTTCTGTTTTTATGCCTGGAAATCAGTCTGCTATTCAGCACAACTTTACTATAGCATGACCTACTTGCTTGTTTTTTTTTTTTATTAATTCTTATCACAACTCCCGACATCAAGAAAAGACTTGATAAATTCTTATCACTGTTGCTGTCATCAGCATCACTAACAAATAATTAAATCATTGTTTGCATTGCCTATGTAGAAACAGTGAGGAATAACCATCTTACTCTTGCACAAATGTAACTTTTGGACCATAAGTAAGTCATCAGGTGGGACTGCATATGGGAATAAAATGTCCAAATAATTCAAACTATCTGTTATATGTGGTATTGTAGCAACACAGAGTCAGTGAGGTACTACTCCTGCACAGAATTAAAATTTATGTGTGAAATGATATTTTACACTGATTGGCATGTAAGAGTGACCAGAGTGGAAGATGGATGTATGAAGTTGTTTTCTGAAGTCCTAATTAAGACTACATTAAGATGGGGAAAACCTTTAAGAAGGGAAATATAATGCAAAAATATGAAAAGAAATAGTATTAATAGTAGTAAAGTCTGTCCGGAAATGTCAAAATAAACTGACCATTCTTTGTTTAGACATAGCAATTGAGTTTTGCAAGAAGTAACTGCATAAATTCACAAGAAAGAATTGTCAGTTCAAACTGAAATGCAACTCACTTTCTCATAATGATTGGTAAAGGAGTCATGGGGGCGGGTAACTTTTTCTAGTGGCACAAATTGTGAGCGGTACCAGGGTAAATCTGCTTTTCGTGAAGCATGTAAAACAGATTTGGAGGTTGGGAGAATTCAAAACACATTGGATGCAATTTTTCAGTGGATAAAATTAAATCCAGAGTGAACAGGAGTTTACTAGAACATAAATATGAATGCTAAAATTCAAGCTATCTATCTAAAATAAGATAGTCTCTTTTCAATAACTATATCAGTAGTATCTAGAAAATCAATCCCATGAGTTAAAAATCTATAAATAAAATTTTAAGAACCCACTTCTTTTCTATTCGCACAGTTAGTGTCAGATGTGGAGTTCCTTTTCTTGGTGTTCAGCATCTACCACAGCAGTAACTGTACTGAATTAGCACTAGATGTTAGTCATGAAGTTAAGTTAGTGATATTCAATACAATAGTGACTTACAGACTTTAGTTAAAGCAATGGATATCAAGAGATGTGAAAAGAAAATATTTAGATACTGGTATTCCTGTCTTTGAAATAAACAATGTAGTGTTCTATTTTAGAAACTGAAAATAAAATTGTTGAATAGACTGGTATGGACTTTTAATTTCTTGTAATTCTCAAAGTGTCTCAAGTTCAATAAAACAGAACTATGGAACATCTAAACACTAAGTAGAATCATTGCAGCAAGCTGTCTAGATAAACTACTCGCACTGATAGTTCTGGGATAACTTGTGAGACCCTTCCTCAATGAATAAGGTAGCCAGGGAGCAAGACCAATTTCTATCATCACCATTTGCTCCACAGATACATCCATATGAGTGTACCCACATGCATGCAAATATGTATCCATTTGTGCAAGTACCTTACAAACATATTCACATGCAAACTGTAAATAAATAAAAGAATTGCCAGAAGATAAATGAAAGAAATTTAATTAATCTATATGCTTACTTTATTTTGCAAAGAGCTTATTGATTCAGAACTAAATAGTAATATTTTAAGTAATAAATCATGAAGAGTAATAATTATTTTTTTGATGGGAGTACATACACAAACTCATGACCTTATGTCACATATGTGTGAGCATTTATAATTTATAGTCATATTAAAAATGATAAAAGGAAATTTTGACCTATTTATTTTTTAACCTGGGAGCTTCCATATGCAAGCCAAACACTCTACCAGTAAATTACATCTCCAGACTCATTTTCTTTTCTTTTTTTATTGTTTTTATTGAGCTATACATTTTTCTCCACTCCCCTCCCGTCTTCCCTTCTCACAATCTACCCTTTCCCGTGACCCCTAGATCTATGAAAAATAAAAAAGCATGCTGAGTGAGGTAACCCAGACCCAGAAAGACAAATATAATATGTATTCATCTCTAAGTGGGTTTTAGACATAAAGCAAAGAAAAATCAGCCTACAGTCTACAACCCCAGAGAAACTAGACAAAGAGGATCCTACAGGAACATACACAGATCTACATAGGAATGTAGAAAAGACAAGATCTCCAGACCCATTTTCAATTCATTATTTGAGACAAGGATTCACTAATAAATTTAAGAAGACTGAGTAGGTCAGATATCCTTTAAACTTTCAGTGCTGCTTCATTTTCCCAGGTAAAAGGATCTGGGGTTAGGGACATGGACCACCACCATCAGCTTTGACTGATTTCCATAGGGAAGTTATCGCGCTTCTATTTGTACTAAGATGAAAACAGAGAACACTTCTTGTTCTGTCCCCCAGCCTTCTAAGGTTGCCTCAGGTGTCTTTACACTGCTGAGTTAACAGTGGTAGAAAGAGTTGCTTGAATTTTTTTTTAATGGATTTTTCCAAGCGGCCCTTCAACTAACAAATTCCACAAGAATTATGAAATCTTCCCTACTGAAGTTTGGTCATTAGGCAGATGGATGGAATTTTTTCCTTGTGATCATTTTTAATTGTCATTAAGCTACATTTATCTTTCCTAAACCAGTGCAACATATGCTCTTCTGGGTTCAGTTGAAAGGGAAGCACCCTAAGAAAGATAAATTATTCTATTATCACCAAACATTCATTAAGTGTCCACATTTTTTAGAAGACACAACTAAGTCTTATAAAGGGGAATTAATTAGGTTTAATTCCTCCCTCTGGAAGTTACAGATATTGAGAAAGTAATGATACTGGGATTTTAAGGTCATGCATTCAATGCGGGAAGGGATTTTACAGGAAAATGAAGGCATGAACTGAATCTTTTTTACAATAAACACTTGTAACTTTAAAGAAATCGTGTAAGTCAAGGGGCTTAATTGGAGTCCCTTGGGGGATGCGTGAATTGGTGACTCATAACCACCACACAATTGATATAAAGAAGAGCTATGTCCGTGGTTTGATGACTTGACAGAAGCTGTCTAAAGAAGACGTGGTAAGAAGGAGTGGACAGCATGGGATTACCTACCCCCAAATCTTTCTTATCTCTTCTCAGACAGTTCTTAAGGAAAGGAATTGTCAGCTGTTTCTGACGTATATGTATGTTAAATTACCTTATGTACTGGGAAGCAAAGAGATGAAATGGAATGAAACTATGATTTAACAAACATTACAGAGGCCAATACTACAGCAGTAATTTGTTCCTGGTGGCAGATATTGAAACTGTTTTCTTAGAACTTAAACTCATGTCTATGCATTAGTTTTCTATAGAGTGCTAACAAGTCATTAGATCTCTTAAAATATCCATCTTTAAATTGTACCTGATTTTCTTTTTTTTTTGAATTTTTTTTCTTTTTTTTGTTTTTTTTTTAATTAATTTATTTTTTTATTAAAGATTTCTGTCTCTTCCCCACCACCGCATCCCATTTCCCTCCCCCTCCCCCAATCAAGTCCCCCTCCCTTGTCAGCCCAAAGAGCAATCAAGGTTCGCTGCCCTGTGGGAAGTCCGAGGACCACCCACCTCCATCCAGGTCTAGTAAGGTGAGCAGTCTGTAAAAATGCTAAAATACTTTCAGCTTTAGAGAATCATACATACACATGAGCAGTATTATCTGTGTACAATACATCTTTTAAGGAGATGGTGGTGTGCCATTTTTGGTGTCTGAAATACAGCATATAATTCCTATTCAATCATTTCTTCCCTACTCTTGGGTAAAGCATTCTAAGGGTTTGAAAGAATCAGAAGTTTCCTACTTCCTTCCATTTTCATTTTGGTCTTTCAAGATTTCTTTGAAATTTTTAATTTTTTAAAAAAATAAGAAATGAGGCTGGAGAGTTGGCTCAGAGTTTAAGAGCACTGACTGCCCTTTGAGAGGTCCTGAGTTCAATTCCCAGCAACCACATGGTGGCTCAAAAGCATCTGTAATGAGATTTAGTGCCCTCTTCTGGCCTGCAAGGATACCTTCAGACAGAACACTGTATACATTATAAATAAATCTTTTATAAAAAATTAGAAATGAGTAAAAAGTACAAGAATAATAAATTTCTGGTTAGTTTTACTCACCTTCACTGAGTGTCAACTTTGGTATAGCTTGTGTGTCTTTCTTGATATCTGTATGACATAATTCTGATAAATTTGAAAATATCATTACCATGTAATTTCAATACACATACCTCCTAAAACAGTATACATCATTTTGTAGACAATATACTCGTAAGATTGGAGCAGTGATACTGGGGACATGATACTATTTGTTGTAGCACCCATATGGAACTCTTACCAGCCACCTCACTATACAGTACAACACAGAATTTTTTCTGTGCTTATTGATCATGTTCCTTTAATATGACTCACTCTGGAATAGTTCCTCAACTGTTGACCATCCACATTGCCCACATTTGCTAACAAACTGGTGATTTTTTTTTAAAGTGCTTTTTCTTGCTTTCTTTGAATGTCTCTTAAAGACATTAAAATGAGTCCTCATCTTCAGAGCATCACAAAAAGCATCAGATGATCACAGCTTTGGTGACTCTTGGCAAGGTGCTGCCAGGTATCTGTATTAATAATATAAAGTTTGTCCTTATAACTAATACATTGAGATTATAAATGTCCTATTATACTTAAAAGCCATAGTTTTAGAGTACACTGAATGTATGGGATTGTTAGTTTCTCCAATCACAGAATGATTTTGAGTTATTGAGTTGTCTATATGTTACTGAAAGGAAGACTTTGCTTGTTACCAGCCTGAACTCCCAGGTTATTTTGTATTATTTACCAAATTTATTTCCACCAGGTATTTTTTTGTATAATTTGCCTTGATTAAATTTCTAGACTTATCTTTTGGAACTTTGTGTCTTTCTTGACTATTTAACTTGCTGGAATCATCATATTCCCTCAAAAATCTTTCTTGACAGGCTTTCAATTAACTGTGTCTACACAGTTCTCTGACTCTCTTTAATGTGAACACTTACATTAGAAATGAGACCCTGTGCCCGTGGGCTCATCGCTATGGGTGTCTTTGCTTCTGGGCTTCTCTGTACCCAGAGCTCATGCCTACATCTCTAATAATGCTCCAGGAGTTTCCCCAGCCCTATTCCCATTTCACATTCTCATCTCTTCATTTCACGATGAGAATTCTAGATGCAAATTTATAGTTAGAGAAGCAGTACAATTAGGACACTGTACATTGCTCTCTAATGATAAAATGTAACTTATATAAATCCTTGAGAAGGCTATGGGATGACTTGTTTACTTTAAGTCTGTTAATGTAGATTGGGTCCCATAAAGATGAATATTAAGAGGATACTATTGAATTTCTTTTTTTCAGTACAGGAAAGAAAAAATTTCTAGCTTTCAAATGGGATTGTTTTGTTAATCAAAACTGGTTATTTTTTGTTGCTTCCTTCTACTCTAAGAATATCACATAAATAAAGGCAAAGGTTGATTTCTAGGACAGTTTCTACACAACACATGCTTTATAATATTTATTCTTTGTGTCTTCCACATCATACATTTTGATCCCATTACTTTCCCCATTCCTTCATATCTGACCTTTGCCCTTGTGATCACCATCCCCTGGAAAGAAAGAAAAGGAAAGATCTCATCGTGGAAGCTGCCATGTGAGTCCATGCAGTAAATCCCTTTGTCCATATACCTTCACTTGCAAGTTGAACTTCATTATTTTAATTTCTCCTGTTAGTGACACCAATATTAAATGCACTTTAAAAAATGTGTCATTAGTTACAAGCAGATTCAAGGGAGTGAGAGACCCTGGCCCCAGCAAATCTGTAGCCATATCAGAATCTCTGATCACCCTGACTTTGAATCCAGAGTTAGTGAAAGAAACACACCCACAATATGAAACCTGAGTCAGCAAAAGCAATATCTTATCCCTGAACCCAGACCCAGAGGTGTTGTAGGGAGGAGGGCCTGCTTGTTCATCCTGATCGCCTGGCTTGCTTAGCCTTGAAATAACCACACTGAAACTGTATTAAATAAATTACTCCTTAGCCTATTAGCTCTAGTCTCTTATTGGCTAACTCTCATATCTTGATTTAACCCATTTCTATTAATCTGTATATCGCCACGTTACAGTGGCTTACCAGGAAAGATTCAGCATGTGTGACTCTGGCAGCTCTCCTACTCTACCTTTCTTCCTCCCAGAACTGAGTTCTGTCTTCCCTGCCTACCTAATTTCTGCCCTATCAACTAGGCCTGGGCAGTTTCTTTACTCGTTAATTAATGAAAGAAGCACAAAAACAGAAGGAACCCCTACATCACAGAGGAAAATACCCTGACCCTGAAACTAGAGCCAAAGAAACACACTTGTTCCTAGAATCAGAGCCAGTTAAAGAAATAAACCCTGAATCTAAAATTAGAGCCAAAAGGCTGAAAAGGACCAATGGTAGGAACACAGTTTGGTCCTGAAATCAGAACCATCTCTGCCCAGACCAAATAAAACACAAAATCAACCAATCCCTGAGCAGGAAACCCAAACCAATCCCTGAGCAGGGAAGTAGTTCTCTCTGGTCTAGAGGCATGGCTTCCCTCTGACCTTAGCAGGAGGATTCCTCTTCCAGTCAGGGAGGTATGATTGCCCCTGACCAACTGCTAACCTTATCCCTCTGGGAGGGGCCAATCAGAAATGAGTAAACAATTTCAGGTGTCCCCCTGCTGAGGCAACAATGTCACAATTTCCCCAGGACCTAAGGCTGTAAATCAGCTCAGTCCAGATAACCCTAGTCAGGGTTTGAGCCAATTCCAAGTCTCTAACTGCAGTTTTGAAGAGCTTGAGCCAGTCCTGAGCCTGTAGCCATGCAGGTTTGGAATTCCCCAAGCTCCCCCTCCACACTCTGCCTGACCACTATAAAAACCCCTCCCCACACTGTAGTTGGTGTCAGAGCAGATGGGATTCAGTATCACTTCCTCCAGCCTCCTTCCCCAGCATCACTTCCTCACAAATTAACCTCCCTGTGCCAGGTGCCCAAATTTCCTCTTTCATTTTCTGTTTAGGCAAATTTACAGCTTTCTAATGTGAAAAAAAAATATTAACCTTCGTCTTTTCTTTATTGTGTGTCACCCAAAACTGAATTAAAGTTTTGTGAATATAAGGCTTTCCTTAGATGCAATGTAATTTACAGTTTATTTCTACATTCCCGTGTCAGTTATAACACTGAGAGACAATCATTGAATTACAGAGAATTTAGTTGTGTGGAATACATATAAATGAATATTTCCACTAGTTATAAAGAAAAAAAAGAACAAGTTGCATTATGAATTTTACTTTAAAAACTTAAAATCATTGATTTTCAAATGTTGGGATATTGTGCTCAGTGGTTCTGTTCACTGCTATTACCTTTTCACTTGCACTCAACATAGACAAGTTCATCAAACTTACCAGAAGCTAATAAAAATATATTTCTATCTTTGAATTGCATGGTTAGAAGTAAGCAGACTCAATCTGAATCCATAGACACAGAAATACACACATACACAAACAAATAGGCTGACAAACAATTTTCATTAGTGTTGAAATAGGAGCGTCAGGGCTGCGTCCCCAGCACCCGGCCGCCTGCATGGCTAGTTTATACCCAGAAATAATTACACGGAAACTGTATTCTTTCAAACACTGCCTGGCCCGGCTAGGTCCAGCTTCTTATTGGTTAGCTCTAACATATTGTTCTAACCCATTTCTAATATTCTGTGTAGCCCACAAGCTGGCTTACCAGGGAGGATCTTAACCTGCGTCTGTCTGGAGNCTCCCACGAAACCAATAGGTCCAGTAGAATCAAAAACCCGTTGCCATTGTTCTTGAGGTCTCAGTAGTCCTCCTTGTCCACTATGTTCAGCGAGACCGGTTTTAACCCAGGCTTTTTCAGACCCAGGCCAGCTGGCCTTGGTGAGTTCCTGATAGAACATCCCCATTGTACCTGATTTTCTTAATCCTAATCTTTCTTTCTTTCTTTCTTTCTTTCTTTCTTTCTTTCTTTCTTTCTTTCTTTCTTTCTTTCTTTTTTTCTTTCTTTCTTCCTATCTCTATCCACTCTCAAAATCATACCTTCTTCATCACTTTGGCAGAATAAACAAATTAACATAGGTTATTAATCTTTTAATTATGTATCATTATATAAATGTCTGGTCATTTTTCTTAATCATCAATTATTGCAGCCCACACAGAATTGTTTTGACCAATAACATACTTTGCAGTCAATTAAATGCAATAATTTATATTGTCTTCCAGGGTCACATACAGTCTGAACTAGCATCCAGTACTGAAAATAATTCCTCTGATAATCAATTTTCATGGGTCAGGAATCAAAAGAAAAATGAATGTAGTTTACTCACTATTACTAGACAAAGGAGTACTTCTAGGAAAGCAGCAGTGATGTTGTTGAACTGGAGGTTAGGACTTCCCCCAAAGCATTTGGAGGTCTACCTTGCTCTGAGTCAACAATCTAAGAAGAGAGTCATGCTTTGGGCTAGAATTAAGGATCCTTTCTGAGGGGAAAATGGAGTAGTACTCTACAATGGAAACAAGGAAAATAGGCCTCGAACATACATATGACTTCCCTTAGGACACCTCTTAGCTTTGCTGGGCTCTGTAAAGAGATAAAATGGAAAACTATTTTATGCAGACAAATGTAGGCAAGATGATGACTAGCTCAGACCTAAAAACGGAAGCTTTGATCACTTCATGACATTAAAAGTGTGTGTAACTGCAAACGATGGGACTATAGAATATAAAGTGAAGGGCAGTAGTCACAAATTCCAGGAACAAGCAGTGACTGGAACAGAGGACTGGGCTTGTTCTAAGGACATTCTTTCAAGTATCTTCTCAGTTATGTATTTATATGGGCAGTAAGCAAACATATTAGCTTTCTTTCTTCTCTTCGTTCTTTCTCAAATAGCATAACATGTATTGAGTTGCTATTAAAATTAAAGTATTATTAGTATTATGTAACACCAAAACCGGGTGTTACAGTATTACATCATACTATTTTATGTTATGTGATGTCAGGATTGTGGAAGATAGTTGGCTTAGGTATGCAGCTAGTTTCGTTCAAATCACAGGGAGTTTCATTGAGTTAATACAATGTGCACTCGTTTTTAAGTTGAACTTACATGTTTTATACAATTTGCTGCATAATCTATCTCAAGATACTTTAATCTCTTATTTCCCCAGATAGAACTTACACTGTTGATCACTATTTTAACTATAATAAAACATCTTATTTTACAATTTTAAGTTTAATAATCTCAAATAATGTAGATGAAGGCTTCCTTTCCCAGCTACACGAACCCAAAATAATCACACAAAAAGTATATTAACTGTACTGCTATTTGGCCAATAGCTCAAGCATATTTCTAGCTAGCTCTTACATCTTGAATTAACCATTTTTATTCAATTATATTTTACCATGAGGCTCATGGTTTACTGGTAAGGTTCTCGGGTGTCTGTTGCCTTTGGTGGCTACATAGCATCTCTTAGGCTCCTCCTACACACTCTCTCTCTCTACTTCGCTGTTCTGAATTCCTACCTGACTTTACTCTGTAAAGCCATCGGCTGAGAGCAGATTCTTTATTAACCAGTGGCAATAAAACATATTAACAGCATACAGAGGGGGAATCCTACATCAAAATAAATTTTCAGCAACAGACAATGGAATATTGACAAACCAGCTGATCACTTGGAATCCAAGTTTTGGATAAGACTAGACTGTCAGTCTTTTCTTAAGCCACCTCTCCAAAACCTCATTCCCTCCTCTATATCTCAGCCTATGGTTTTCTGAAATTTTCCCAGTACTCGAGGATGATTTTTCTGTATGTTTTTACATTTCTTTGTGTGTTTAGAAATAGAATCTTTCTTCTCTGGCTAGGGTCTTCGCTTTTTCTCTGACATTATGTTCATGTACTGTATTGTCTGACTAGTGACCTGGTATTGTGAGACTGTTTAATACTCTTTTTCTAATGATACTTTGTTTGTTTTCAGACCTGAAGGTTTGCTAAGTTTCTCACAAGCAAACATGCTAAAAAAGGTTAAAGATTTTCATTGCATTTGATTGATTCTGATTTCTATGATTCTACAAACATATCCTTTCCTATTATACTTTCACTGCCATTCAAACGTGTACGGTAGAGCCAATTTTGTCCCAATAGAACAAGTAAAATAATTTTTCTTTTAATGATTCCTTTTTAGGTTATTCTAGATATTTCCTTTGTTTTGCTTATACTCTTTATATTTAAACTAGTTGTTGTAGACATTTACATATTTCCAGCCAAGGCAGACAAAATCATATCTTTGTATGTAACTTTCTTTAACCTTCTAATGAGCAATAAAAAAGAAAAATCTTTTGAATTTACTTTTTATTCTGCATCTAAACTTATAATGATGTATATAAATTATGGTTTGCTTTTTGGATGGCAATGTGGTGATTTCTCAGAAAATTAGGAAACAACCTTCCTCAAGACAGAGTAATACCACTTTTGGGTATATATCCAAAGGATGCTCAATTGTGCCACAAAGACATGTGCTCAGCTATGTTCATAGCAGCATTATTTGTCATAGCAAGAAACTGGAAACAACCTAAATGCCCTTCGACCGAAGAATGGAATAGGAAAATGTGGTTCATTTACACAATGGAGTACTACACAGCAGAAAAATAACATCCTGAATTTTGCAGGAAAATGTATGGATCTAGAAAACATCATTTTGAATGCGATAACCCAGACCCAGAAAGACAATTATCACATGCACTCACTCATAAGTGGTTTTTAAACATAAAACAAAGAAAACCAGCCCACAAATCACAATCCCAGAAAACCTAGACAATAATTAGGAACCTAAAAGAGACATACATGGATCTAATCTACATAGAAAGTAAAAAAAGACAAGATCTCCTGAGTAAATTGGGAGCATGGTCGCCTTGGGAGAGGGTTTAATGGGAGGCAAGACACAGGGAAGGGAGTAGAGAAAAATGTAGAGCTCAATGTAAATAACAATAATAAAAAAATAAAAAGATAAATTATGGTTTGACAGATTATCCACAAAAACTATTATATCAACATTTCATTAAATTTTTAGATAAAAATTTATGAACTATTTTGTGGCATCAGTTAATACTGTGGAATATTTTGGAAGCATGCCTATAAATGTTCAAGTAGGTGTCTTTTAAAGGAAGTAAGAATACATTTATTTTGACAATGCCTGCCATTATTATTTTTTTTTACTTTAATTCAAAAGATAAATGAAAATCTTTCATTAATAGAGTTAAATACAAAAGAAATTAGCTAGTGTTTTCTTTTAAAAATAAATCAGATTTTGTTTCCTTTTTATTGGGAGTGGCAGGTAATAATAGTAATCAAATATACCACCTTCCTTTCAATCCAGAATGGGAGAAATGACATTTAAGTGTTTTTAGTATTCTTAAAAATGTAACTAAAATAATAATTGGATAATCATTTTATGGTATGTTCTTTTTTATCATTTACAGAAAAGTGATATCATTTGTTTTAGTCATGCATATTGCTTCTCCATTAAGTTCGTTGGGTGTTCCCTAATTCATTCATTTAGTAATTAAGAATGTATCCATATGCATACCCTGGTATTTATAAACAGATGCATGGAATCTGTTATTGACCTTCCTTAGAGCAGTTCATGTGTACAAATATCTTTTAAAGCAAAGTTTAGTAACCAGTGCAAGAATCAGAGGGAAAACCTCTGATTAAGACCATGATCTCAGTGTTCTGAATCCCTATGATACATTCTTTCATTCTTTTCATTTTCTTTCATTCTTGGGAGTTATTGAAAGAGTTAAGGAGACACAAACTATTTAAATTGTATGCCTCTAAAATCGAATGGAGATGCAACCACAGTTGAGTAAAAGGCCATTAAAATGATGAAATCATTACATTGTATCCAAGGATAAAAGACATTGCAAATATTTAGCATTTAACAGCCTCAAACAACTTAAATGAATGGATATAATCTTTTCATCAGGTTATGGTTCTAACAGCTTCCAGGAAATGTCAGATTCATATGCTGTCCCATAACAGGAGATTTAGCTTTTGGATTTTAATTTAGCTAAAAGATGTGTAAAAACACACAGCCATTCATAGCCCTGTTGGCTCCACATCTGTGTAGGATTGTCTGTGAACAGTGTTTGAGCCAGTGCTGGCAGACATAGGCTCACTTGAATGTAATTAATTACAGTTGTTTTTTTTTTAATTTTTTTTAAATACAGACAAGTGGAATGAAGGAAGAAAGATTGGAGAAGCATTGTTTGCAGTATTAATTTTATACGTGAGGTAAAACTCAAACTTGCCAAAACGGAATCTAAAAGGAAAAATCCATCATTCCCATTCTAACGCAAATCATAATTGTTCTAAAATGATTAATGCTGGGTGACAGCCAACTTTCCTATGATAAAATAATACTTAGTTTGATTTTGAAATTGAGTGGGCAGGAAATGGCTCACCTTTTGGCAATGAATTAACACTTTCATACAGGACTCTAGTAATTCCAAAAGATGTCATAGGAATGCTGTGGTTCTGGGCTATTAAGCAGTTGTCAAGGCAGCAGACAATGGGATTTTTTGCTACCACTATCTCATACCATTTCTCCTTTTGCTTTTCAGATCCATAGACTTGTCTGACAGTGTACTTTTTTCTTAAGGTCTTTCTTAAAACTTCTTACTGATTTAACCACCTCATAGTAGAGGTTAGTTGTGGAAGCCCAAAAATGTGCGCCTATTTCCACCTGACCAAAGGACAGAGAGTTGGAACTTACCTCTGTTCCTTCAAAGTTATTTTCTGTTTCTACCCCAAAGAAAAGTCCCTCCTAGATTTAGATCAATGAGTTCTGCGCTCAAAGGTTATTGTCAATAGGTGTTGACAATAATATCCAGACTTTGTATTTCAGGAATAGGGAAGTGGATATGTTTCTACTCCAAACAAAAGTCTAAGGACTCAACTAAGTTCCTACTCCCTTAAGGAGGTATCAATGGATTCCACCCAGGGAGTGGTTTGCCTACACACTGTTTTAGTCTAGGGTGTGAGTGTTATTTGTATTTTCTAGCAACAAAATGTTTACCTAAGAATGTAGCCCGACTTTTTGGGATCCTATTCTATTTGGATGCATACCTTCCTAAGCCTGGATGGAGCGGGGAGGGCCTTGGTATCCTGCCCTCTCTTAGGACTGGAGGGGGAGGGAAGGAAGAGAGCAGGAGGGAAGTGGGAGGAGGGCAGGAAGTGGAAAATTTTAATGGTATTATTTATTAAGTAATAAAAAAGGATGTGGACCAAAACCTTCAACTCTTCTGTTCATTTCCTTGTATCGTTTTAATACAGTTTTTTTTTAAATATATATCTTACTCCTACCTCTTGGGGTTGGCATGTTTTAATCAATTGGAAATTAAATGTGGGCTATTTCAGTATTTACTGGAATTCCCTCCCAATGCTATCCTATGTTTTCTGTTTTATTATTTTACTCGTGTCTTTGTGCTCTACTATTTTTCTGATTTCCAGGCCTTAGCAAGTGTTATTTTTCTCAAGTCTTGTCTTAGACAGTTAGCGATGGGAAAGCTCTCAGGTAAACATTTATTTTGCAAAATTAAACGAAATACTTTAAAGTATTTTAAAGTATCAGTGTGAAAGTCTTATAATTTGTCAAAAATAGAAATTTAAGTTACAAGAAGGACTTGAGATTTGTAGTGACATTTCAATTGCATTTTAATAAATAAATTGTATTTTAATAAATAAAGCTTGCCTGGGGATTGGGAGTGTAAAGCAGCCACATTGGTTAGCCTTACAGGCCAGGCAGGCAGTGGTAGCACACATTTTTAATCCCAGTAGCCACACCAGTTGCCATAGAAACCGGGCATTGCGTATTTTTAATCCCAGTGGTGCGTCCTTTAATTCCAGAACCAGAGAGGATAATAAAATGGGAGGAATCAGTTCTCAGAGACAGACTCATTCAGAGATTCCTGCAGATCGCCATTTCAGACTAAGGTAGAGGTAAGAGCAAGCAGCTGGCTGCTTTGCTTTGCAGATACTCAGGTTGAACCCCAATTTCTCGCTCTGAGTTTTTATTAATCGTGCTTCAGAGATTTATTGATTCCCATAGTTTAAACAAACAAATAGATAGATAAAAAATGAATGCAACAAATTAAGCTGAGTTTCTGTCATCATGTAGAGAATTTAAATGCTTCTTTTAGACACTTGTCTCTCATTTCCACACTGCACTTCTTTATGTTATGTTGCCAAGCCCTAATTGTTCCTTCCTATGGGTATAACTCCAATCATCTAAAAACTACTCGATATACAGAGTACTTGTCATTTAAAACTAGAAGGAACAGCAGTGGTGGAGACAGCCGAGAATGTGGTTATCATAGACCAAAGTTAAAAATGACCAGAGCATCAACAGGGGATCTGGGCTGTTTGACTATTGTGGTTGTTAATGGACAAGGACTCTGTCTTCACCCAGAGAATTGCTTCAACTCCTTGTGGTTATGGGAATAGGATATGGATGAAGACAACATTTTACTGGCAGACACATTATTAATCTTGCAGATGCAGCAAGAATTAGAAACAGGAAAAAGGATGCCGAGAAGATACAGTATTTCATTGACATGGTGGTTGCTGGGTTGCATGGACCAACAATATGGGAAGGTAAATAAATTCATTTTAGAATATTTTCATCATTGAATAAGAAGAAAGATTTCCTGACTCATGAACACTTAAGAACCATGCCTATTTATGGAATGCAAGCCCTTGTGACAGTCTGTCATATGAAATCTGTTTCTGGGATGATCTTGAACTCAGATAATAAGTTTTGTAATAACAATATATCTTGATAATTACCTAAAAGTATAAAAATAATAGGGGACAAAATTTTCAGAAAAGTATAAGTCTCTTAAATAGTTCTTAAAATAAGCAAAATGACTGATTGTTTTCCAAACCTTCTTTATTTAAAATTGGCATAAAAGTTATGTATATTTATTATATACCACAATATTTTTATCAAAATATAATTAATAGAATGATTGAGCTCAATTAATTAATTCATTAATTACCTGGCAGAGTGATCTTTAATAAATTTCTTTATGAAAGACATGAAATAGCAAAACAAGAGGTTTTATTGTAAAATTCTCTCATGCACTTTATGTTAACCTGTGTTCCTTTCTCTTGTTCCTTCTCTTCCCACAAAGATCCTCTTCCAAATAGTTTCATTATTTTATGTACATACACACACATACACACAAATTCACTATATTTTGTATATCTATCTGGTAGCAGATATTTAGCCTTGGCTACTATGAATGGTGTCTCAGTCTATAAATGTACATTTTATAGTGATATACTTAGATTTCTCTTTTATAAACCTAGGAACACTATAGCTGGAATCTATTTTTAATTTTTGAGACTGCAACACTGATTTTCATAGTGGCTATGATAACTTTTATTCCTCCCCTAAAAATCTATAGATTCATTTTTCTCCTGAATACTTTTTATCATTTGTTGTTTGCTTTTTTGGTGACAGACATTATTACTAAGGTAAGATGAATTCTCATAATAGTTTTCATTTGTACTCTGTGATGTCTAGGGAAGTTCAACCCTTTTCCATATTTATCAGTCATCTGCAATTCTTGTACAAATGTGTCCTTTGCACATTCATTATTTGGATGGCTTGTTTAGTTATTATCTTTATGGCGAACACTTAACGTTCATTAACTTAGAAGTTTTAGATAATATGTCACCTGTAGTCATATTTGCCATGACATACTGCAGAACTCATAATTTTTCCTCTAAATCTGTATTAGTCAGTGTTCTCTAGAGTAACAGACGTGGTAGAAAAAAATATATATACATACACACACACACACATATATACACATATATGTATACATATATGTGTATATATATGAGATTTATATGGAAGTTTTATATTCTATTGTTCATCTAGTTCAACATGAGAAGGTCAAGAATCCAGTAGTTTTTCAAGCCCTATGTATCAAGTGGTCTTCAGTATATGCCAGTATCACAAAGAAGTTGGTTCTAATGCCATTGAGGAAATAAACTTCCTAGTGAGAGCAAAAGCAAGAAGGCAAAACAAGAGAAGGCTTGCTCCTCCCATATCTTCTATAAAGGCTCCAAAAGAAGTATGGCCTAGATTAAAGATGTTTCTTCCCACCTCAAAATCCTAGAGGTTTCTCTTCCCACTTCAAAAGATTTGATGTAGTCAAATCAACAATCAAGAGTAGCCACCACAGTATTCCTCCTTTAAATGAAGTTACCCCTGTCATGTACTCAATCTTTTACGTTACAGCTGTGGTAATAGCCATCCTAAGAAGAACATCTCTAAGAGAAATTAATGTGTCTAAGAAATTACTGTTCTAAGGTTCCACAGATGAATGTCACAATGTGCGTGGCACACTTCTGTACGGATCTACCGTGTATTGGTATCATATTTCCTTTATAATGTCATAACATAATACATGTGACAGTTGATTACATCCTGGTCCATTTAAATATTGTCATAAATAAGAACATGAAGATATTTCTTTAACCTGACTTTTATGTATATGGGAAACCTAGTACTGGAAGTCCGGGATGATATAGCACTTGTATTTTCAGTCGAGGAGTTCCAGGACTGCTTATTGAGTGTTGGTACCAACATTCTCACCAACACTATGCAAAGCTTTCTTTCCATTTACTTACATTGTCTCCCAGATTTATTTTTTAATCTTTATAATAATACTACAGGAATGAAGTGTTATCTCATTGTGGGTCTGACCTTCATTTCCCTGACAACTAGTGATTCTTCATATAACATGTGATAAATCTTTATGCCTTACATTAAGAATTGTGTATATATGACTTTGTCCCCTTTTACTTGCTACTATTTTTCTTCATTTCTTACATAGTGAGAAGTTAGTATATATTTTATCATAAAAATATGAACTGTATGTTTTTATATTTGATATTTCCTATTATTTCTTACCTCAAAGTTGTTTCCTTACAAAAATAACCAAGCCCTTATGAAAAATGTACTTGAGGACCTGTCAGTGCGACATAATATATCAAGAAGATAAAGAATGAATAAATAATGTAAGAACATAAATAAATGAAATTAGGTCAGAAATTGAGCCATACTAATAGAAGAAGATCCTCCCTATATTTTGTTGATTGCAGTTTCCTTTTCACTCCTCACTGTGACTTATGAGATGAAAGAATATCTTAGTTTTGGAACACAAACATGATTAAAGGAATCAGGCAAAGAGAAAAACCAGTACTTACCTCTACTTCTTCAAACTTTAGGAGGAGATAATGGAAAGAAAATAACCTTTACTAAGCAATGATGTTTTTTTTCTTTATCTGCCATACTTAGGTCATTTACATAATTATGTACTTTTTTCATAGGTGATATATAATTAAATTTGTGCTTAGGAATTTATCAATGCTTTTCTGCATTTTCCATAAATGACTTATTTAAATGGCATTACACCAAGAAATGGTCAAAACACTCTCAGAAGTTTTTGAGAGGTTTTCTTTATAGCTATATTGCAAATGTTTTCATGCTGTTAAGTAAAACAACATATTCTAAGAAGCTTTGGGAAGATGAAAGTATTTGCCTAATTTCAGAAGAAGCAGAAATGCACTAATAATGGACTCATTCTCCTTGAATGATCGCTTTTCTTCATGTTGCATCATGTACAAGAGAATTCTTCTCTGGCCGTTCTTCCCTAAAGATATTATTGGCAGTCAACTGAGCCCCTGCACATGGAATGCCACAGTCATGGCAGGACTTTTCTCTATACAGAAATGGCAGAAAACCAACTTTTTGGTACTCTGCCAGTAAAGATATGAATTCCTAACTAAAGTAGAATACTCAATTAAAAGAACTGTTGGAAAACTTCCCTCTGCCATGGAACCTGGTGGATGGTTTGAGTTTTCCCCAAATTACTCAGAGTTTACCTGCTTGGAAGCTATACCTGCCAACTGATTTCCATTGCAGTTTTGCATTTTTTGGATGCTTTCATCAAGAATGTGGTATAGCTCAGTCATTAGAGCAGGGATATTTGATATGTGTCCTGACAGTTACAAATACATTTGTCAAACATTTCTGGCTGGTGTTTCTCTCCAGATCTACCAGTTTTGTTCCCGTTCTTTGTGTGAAGCTTTTATATCTGCTGTTTATTTGCAGTCCCATAAATTTTCTACATGTTTCAAACGTTTTTCCTCTGCTACATTTTCAGTGACATATTAAGCACTCAATTGTCAATTTTTTTTTCTTGGCTTAGTTTAAGCTTTGGTAAACCAATGAAAGATGAAATAGGAAAGCAATAGAAGAAAAATGAATGCAATAAGAAAAGCAAGGAGGTGTGCCAGCTCACCTACAGTGTTCATACTGCAGGGGACACTAGGGTTTCAGTTAATTTTTTGGTTTAAACAACTATAAATTTCATGGTGTGAGTTGCAGTGTTGAAAGAACACATCATATTTGCCAGGTCCCATAGATGTGAGTCTGTTCCACCTTGACTGAAAGTCAGAGAGTTTGAGCTTATTCTTGCTCCCTCAAAGCTGTTGACAACAGGTGTGGCTACAAACAAGAGACCCCAACCTAAGGTGTGGTTAATTTGTATTTTGAGTATAGAGGTGGATCTTCCCCACCTTGACCCAAAGTCAGAGAATTCAAATCTATTCCTTCTCCTCCAAGGAGATTGACAGGAGGTTCCAGGGAGTGGCTTCCTGCACATTGGTCTGTTCCATATATAATGTTAATGAAGTCTGTTGCTTCCCTCCCTCCCCCATTGGAGTGAAGTATATAAGCCTGCGGAAAATAAAGGCAGGCAAATTCAGAATTCACGGAATTTTCCTCCCAATGCTATTCTGTGTTTCTGTCTTTCTCTCTTATCTCTGTTCCTTTTGTGTAATAATTCTAATCCTCATCTCCTACCCTGCAACATGTGAATTTTGTCAAGGATGGACCCTAACATATATTGTTTGTACTCAATACTTGCCCAGAAGAATTTACAGATGACATTTTGGCACTCAGAGAGTACTAGCTGGGTTAATGAAGTCAAGTAGATTTTCCTGAAGAAAATGTTATCTGAGTTTGAAGGTAAATAATAATATAAATAATAAATGAGAAAATACGAAGAGCCTAACATACTGTAGTAATATAGAAGAAATGCTGAGTTTGACTGGGAGTATGTGGTTTGGGAAATATCATATAAATGTTTCAGAGTTGATCACATAATGTTATTGACCTGTTATCTAGTTTTCTAACTTCCTTTTATGCTGAAATTTTTATCTCGGACAGAAGATAACTCTTTCCACTCTATGAAAACAGTTTTTCTGTCACTTCTTTGATACCTCTCCAATTTTATTTTATGCTTTTTTTCGAGTAGAATGTCTTACAATTTGTCAGGAAAGATAAAAATAATATGCATGCAATTAATTATTGTTCATATCATTATTTTCTTTGCACTTTGCAATACCAGATCTAAACACTTAGTGCTTCATTTATCATGACTGTATGGTTCAAGAATTTGAACTAGGTCCTGGGGAATAGCTTATCTCTGTCCTGTGTAGTGTTGACTAAACTCATTTATTTTAGGTAGCCACTAAGCTACAGGGTCAAACACAGCACCCCCCTTTTTTTGTCAGGGCCCACAGGATAGACTGCCAGCTGGGGACTGTCTATCTTCTTGACCTTTCTCTGGATGGGCAACTCAAGTTACCTTGTTAGGCACCTCAGAAAAGCAAAGATATGAACGTAGCTGCAGCTATGTCTTTGGCCCTTCATAAAATCATTTTCATTACATTATTGGGTCAAACTAGTTTCAAAGCCAATCCCAAATCAGGGAGAATTCCACTTTTTCACATGAAAAGCTGCTTGAACATACAGATAACAGGAATTTTATACCCCCTCCAATGATTCTCTCCAAAATCCAAATTTTTCAGGGTCATCTTTTAGTTTCTTGTCTTTGGGAATAGGTCTCTTGTGCTACTTTTAATCATATGTACATCAAGATAATATCAAGTAACACAATTGCATCTCTAATCTAATTTTTCAAGTGACTTTTCTGTTAGTAATATTATTTTGCATGTAAATTTGTGTCATCGGATCACACTTACTTATAGACAAAACATAAAGCTCATCTTCCTGTGACTCCCCTCTCACAACTGTTCTTTCTCAAAATGTTCTTTCCTCATATTTGTAGTATTACCAAGAACCAGCATGAAATTGTTTTTTTTTTAAATGTTACTTTGAAGTCAGATGGAGACAGAATGCCACTTAAAACTTGTTATAGAATATGCTGACTGAGGTGTGAAGTAAATAACTTAGCCTTTCTAATATTGCTTAGTCTTTATTTAAAAATAATGTAACATGTGTATTAGGTAACTTGTAAAATTTTGTTATAAAAACCTTTTCCCAGGAGACCTAAAGAGAGTAAACTCTAACTAGATGCTAATTTCTAACTTCGTAGTTTCTGTTCTTGGTGTTTGTGTATATTATGTACTGTTTATAACTTTTGAGAAGGAAACATTTATTTATTTGTTTTTTTTTTTTNTTTTTTTTTTTTTTTTTTTTTTTTTTTTTTTTTTTTTTTTGTGTGTGTAACTTAGAGAACAACTTGTGGGAATCAGCTCTCTGTAGTTTTCAGGATCCAGTTCAGCTCATGAGGCCTGGTAGAAAGTACCATTACCCACTGAGAAAGCTCACCAGTTCCTCTTTGGTAGCATTTTCTGTAAACGTTCCATTTTAAGTAACCATAAAATGCATTATGTGAAAACAGCATCTCCAAAGGTCTAGGAATTATAGAGTCATAAATATTAATAATTTGTACCTTGAGGAACTCTGTCAATTTACATTCTTTTTATCTAATAGACTTCTTTTCAAACTATCATCATATATACCTTGCTTTTTTCTTATCTTTTAATTCTTTTTCAGTGCTGAGTATAGAACCCAGTGTTTATGCATGCTACCCAAGCAATGTATTCCCAAGTTATATCCCTGGCTCATTCCTAAAGGGAATCTTAGAATTAACAATACATGCTATCCAAGCACTGTATTTCCAAGATATGTCCCTGGCTCATTCCTGAAGGGTATCTTAGAATTAACAGATTATCCCATTTTATGTAGTTGCCAATATTAATAGCAAGATTCCTTCCCTAAAGTTTGACCAATCACTTTGTTATTTTCTTGTTGTTGTTAAGGTTCATGTTACAACTTGTTTAAGAGATATGGTCTGTTCATTTCTTCATTACCTACTATATTGAAAACTGTGAGAAATGGGTTGTAAAATGTTGTCTTGGTGTTTATAACTGTATGTCAAGCTGTACATATAGTTTTAAACTACGAAGAACACTTTTTTCCTTCTAATATATGAAATCAAACTCAGTTTAAATCCTTATTTGAGCTCATGACTACAGATTGTTAATATACAAATATAGGTAACCATCTACTTATCAATAGGTCTTTTTCTAGTATTTTAATTGTTAGCATGTTGTATTTTCTAAAATCTAATGAGAGAATATTGCTTCTATTTCTCAGAGACAGTGCCAGAATTTTGTGATCAGTATGCAAACTCCTTCAAGTGCCTTTGAAGGGGAAGGGTCACTTAGAGAAAGGACCAGTAATTAAATAATCTATAGGGCCTTAAACTCTACAAATGTCAAAGCACAAATTGTTACATTAGGTATTTCCTGTACTTCTTATTAGTTTCTCCAAAATATTCAGATTCATTTCCTTTAATGGAAACCAGAATTTATCTTCAGATCATTACTGAATTATTTTCTGTGTAATCACATTCATCTGTTCACTAAATTTTCTTAAGTACAACATAATATGAAAATGATAGCTAGCAGATCTATAGACTAAACTTTTCCTGATTCCCTGTAATATAAATGAAATCCTATAAGTAGAAACTTTGAAATATTATCCCTAGTAAGAATTTACAAGAGTTTGAGATTTTACACTTCTGTGCAAAGTTAGCCTTCACCTTTCCAAGGACTGAAGTATGTTCCAATAACAAATGATATATTCAGTCAGAACAAAATGTTACAGTGTCAATCAAGGCCGACTGAGAGAAGCTCTTGCTGGTCAAAAGAATAGAACGTCTGGCCTAGGTAGGAACCTAACTTTCCAGTTAGGCCAGATCAATCACTTGGCTAAGGGATCAACCTTAAGTCATGCTAAAGAGATGGTCAGAATAATTAGTCCATTAGTGATACACTGTACTTTCCATTCCCAGAATCCCCATCTAGTCCAGTACCTTACAAATTTCAGACATGAATTATCTAATTCAGCCTTATGTTCAGAATTATTTAGAAAAGTGTAACTTTTTTATTTTATTTACATTATGAGCATGCTTTCCATAAAAAACGCCTCCATTCTTGCCATGTAACTGTCCACCATATATCAACCTCCATGCCAGCTTCAAAGAAATAGCACTTAATCCTTTTATCTGCTATTTTCCTCCTGCTATATCCATCTTGCCTGCCCTCAGGTGGGTGTGTCTTCTAAACTCTAAAATCTTTTTACGAATGTTTGTGTTTGAGTCTATCAGTAAATTATTTTATTAATGAAACTAAGAACCGTAAGAAAAGAACACTATTTTCCTTGCATCAAAGGGGTTTTGAAACAAAGAATAGGTGGTAGAGCCATCATTTAATCTAATGCCTTATGTGACAACAGTGAAGAGGCAAAGTGTGTCGTAATATGTTTCAGAGAAAACAACCAAACTTGAAAGTTGAACTTCCTATATTGAACAGCAAATCTTTGCACAAAAATATCATATTAAGCAATAACCACTTATTTTCATTTGAAGAGGGACATTGCTTTACTTTCAAGTCAAGTCCTACAATCATACATTATAAATAAATACAGAATAGTGGCTCTCATTTTTATGAGTTTTGAAATACGAAGAAGTATCCAAGATTAAGAGGACATATCATCCAAAACCAACAGCTCTTTAATCCCACATGTGATATGGAATCCCCTTTGTATGCTGTGAATATGTTTTATTGCCATTGGCTAATAAAGAACCTGCTATTGGCCAGTGGCTTAACAGAGTAAAGCTAGGTGGAAAATCCTAACAGAGATGTAGAGAGTGAGTAGCTAGAGTCAGATAGGCATCATATAGGTGCCCAAGAAGACAGACACCTGGGAACCTTACCAATAAACCACAAGCCTCGTGATAAAACATAAAATAATGGAAATGGGTTAATTTAAGATATAAGAGCTAACTAGCAATATTCGTGAGTGGTTGGCCAAGCAATGTTGTAATTAATATAGTTTCTGTGTGATTATTTCAGGTCTGGGCAGTCGGGAACTAACGAGCCACTTCTGCCTACAAAAGTGGTCTTGCATTTTAGAAAAAAATTTCTAGAGTGCCCCAGTCTATCACCCACATAGATTTATACAACTAATTAAATTTGGAACTAAATCTATTCATTTTTCTCAAGCAACATGTAACAAAGATGACTATCACCAGAAACCCAAGCATCAGCATGAGACAGTCCATAATAGTAACATTAACTCTGCTTCCCAGGGTTCTGTATCTAACCAGCTATACAATTCTCATAAACTCTCTTGATCTCCATTAGAAATATGAACGTTTGTATTCTTCTTTGCCTCAAATTTCCCAGAATACTCAGGTGCGGGTGGCATTTGTGGCCCTCACTGGAGTAAGGGGCATCTAGAACTCAAATAATTTTTCTTTTTAATATGTTAGTTTTAAGAAGAATTTGTTGTAGAGAAAAAAGGAATCAGAGCATAACACACTAAACTTTCACTTTTGAGCAAACTCTGATATGAATAATTTTTAATACTGTAAGACCCTCGTCCCTTATTCTCAAAGGAATGAGAAGGAATTTCCTAGCAGATTGTTTTAAAATCAAAAACCCCAGACTAGCTTCATGTTCCCAAAAATGATAGTGCCCCCCACACTCGGGAAATTCCAAAGCAGAGTCAGGATGGTTGGCCATCTGGTAGAGACTGATAAAGATGTCCTGACTCAGGGACCCCATGACCTTGCTCTAAAGATACAACAAGCTTACAAAACAGGATGGGAAAGAGCAAAGACCTTGCACCTGTGGTAAACCTCCCTGATTGCCCAAAATGGCTTGTGGTTTTTGCCTTTAAAAAGCTAACCTCACAGAGGTTAGCTCCTCCCTGCCTAGCTGTGAGGAGTGTTTGCAGATGAGTTCGGAGCTAGTTCATTTTACGCTAACAATAAACCTTGCTTCTGCAGTCTGGACTTCTCTGGTTTTTGGTGGTCTCTCTGGGGGTCGTAATCTGGGCACAACACTAAACTCAATTAAAACAACATCCTGCATTAGTGGCAAAGTCATCCTTACTTGTGGCGGTTTGGATTAATGAAGACCAATAATAATAGGTATTTGAACAAGTTTAATGACAAAACCAGACTCACGAAACCAAGGTTCCAGCAGAGTACCCGGAGCAGGAAGGAAGGGGCGCGCAGCGTCACAATTTATCAGTAAACATACGCCCGAGGGCAGCCCGCCCCCAAGGGGAGGGCTTATCCCTACACTTACTGACACCACTTTCTTTGACTTTGGAGATTCTTTGATTGAAGAATGATAGTCATGTTGCGTTTGGTTCTGGTTCCGGGGTATATTATCTGTGGAAGATCAAATAATATAATATTATTACAGTGATTGATGTATTTGGTTTAATTTATTGTAGCCTAATTAGTAAAAGTCATCTGTTCAATTCCTACTTAGCTTCAGCATCAGGTCTTACAGAATTTTTGTAAGAATTTATCTGGATCATTTCAGACCTGATCCAAGTTGCTAATGGATTATTTTTATTAGCATTGCAAAGTTCAGCCAGGACACAGAAATCTCAGACTACAGTGTCTTCTGGTAGTTATTTCCTAAGGAATGCACATCTCCCCAAAGAGTCAAGGTCTTCTTATAATAGACAAAACCACACCAAAGGATACCTTAAAGAAATATAAAATTGTAATCCATCAGCAGGATGGGCAAGCATTAGTTACCTTACTCTCCCTCTAATTCTGATGGTTTACCTCATCTTTCGACATAGTATCCAGGAGTTTTCCTTTCCTTTGTCTTAATGCATCTCTGACCAAAAGGTGGTGGCACTTGTCACTAGATCCCAAGACATTTTTTTTTCCACAGTTATTTGAGCCAGCAGCTCTGGAGGTTAACACCAGGATAGGTTTCTATTCCTTCTTTACCAGAAAATTATATACAAAAAGGGTGTACTTTGGGCTGTAGTTTTTCACTTCCCAAGGCATGTCCAGAATCATTGGCATTCAATTATAAGGAAATAAAGGAGGACTATCTGTTACCTGTTGATCATGAATCAACTCTCTCTACTCCTGTTACTTTGAACTGATATCTCAATCCTTTCTAATATCTCCTCATGCAGAAAAACCATGCTTCTTTCAGAAGCCTATCTGTATTACCCAAACACTCAAGAAAAAGAAAAAGTTTGACTTATACCATAGCACCAAGTAAATGTACTTCCCTTTCATCAATGTACAGAGATAAACAAACAAACAAACAAACAATTAAATGAAGCAAGCTTTGGACAGACAATAAAAAACAACTATTGGCAACAATAGTCACCATCAGTCATCCCATTTTAATTTCTATACCACATAGGCTAATTACCATGGGATGGTATGAAAAATTTCAGATATCTGTACATCTAGTGAGTTCATTACCAGAATAGAAACATGGAGTAGGAAACACTAAGTCTTTATAATGGGTAGAAATGACAACTAATGTTTACCCTTAGAGTTATGTCTACATATTATACTGTACAATAAGTGCCAAATTAAAAAAAAAACAAAGGAGACAAAAACAATGGTAACAAAATATACCTGCTGACCCCAAACAGAAATAATATCTTTATTTCCCAAGAATACCTTCTAAGCAAAAGCATACCTTAAGTAATTCCGAAGTGAAGCTGTTAGCACCTCAGTTCAAACATGTGAAGAAATGTGAGCAAAATGCTGCCTTTCAGTAATTCTATCCAAAGTGCAGTCTTTATCCTATCTATCTATCTATCTATCTATCTATCTATCTATCTATCTATCTATCTATCTCTCTACTTATCTATTTATCTATCTCTTTCTCTCTCACACACATAGAAGAAATGATGAACTTTTGTAATGCCTTTAAGTTTTTTTTTAGTTTGTTTAACTTTGTTTATCTGCAGTATAAATGTATATGCATGTATGTTCACATGTATGGGTGCCTATGAGTACTTGTGATGAGAGAGGCTGATGTCCTGCAAATAGGTCAAGAGGTTGAAGAATGTTCTTTCCAGTATTACTCAGTTTGTCTGAGCCTCTTTTAAGATTCAAAGCTTTCCTCTGTTTCATCTAGACAATTTGGTTGGTCCCTTTCTTTCAAGTGATTTGCTTAATCTCTGCTTCTTCCAGGCTGTTGGACTCATCTGAGAGTCTTACACTGGTCCCCTGAGAGTCAAACTCTGGTCCTCTGAGAGTCTTACACTGGTCCTCTGAGAGTCTTACACTGGTCCCCTGAGAGTCAAACTTTGGTCCTCCTGCCTTCAATGTTGCACTTCGTTAAGTCCTCACCCACTCTCCAGTTTAAAGATAACTCTGAAAATAATGAATTGGCCTAAAAATGTTATTTAGTGTGAACATTAGAATTTCATTAATAGTTGATAGAAAAAGAATAGATGTTCCCTATAATTATTAATAGGATGTGAAAACAAAAGCCATTTTCCCATACTAAGAAAATAGTTACGAGGAAGAATATGCACACTAAATGAGATAAGACTGATGTTTGGCCACACTGAAAATCAAAAAGGTAGAAATTTTAGATGTACCTAACACATATCAGGTTGAACAATTGAGCTGGAATGAAAAAAAATGGAGAATATTTGAAAAAAACAATTTAAGTTAAATTTATAAATGAAAAGAAATCCAATTAGTTCAGTTGATGGAGGATGTGTAAGCAGAAAGGAGTTCTGTTTCACTGAACAAGATAAGTCTTCTAAAAATCTTCTAGACTAAGGGATTTTAGAGACTAAGGATGAAAGATGCCTATGAAGGAATGAATTGTAGTAGTTGCTTTAAGAAGGATGAATATGTATATCAATGGAATCTTATTCAATGTATGAAAAATCTGGCGATATTTTAAAGATAATGATATTGAAAACTATATATGGAAGAATAAAGAATTCTGAGGATTTTCAGTCTAGAAGTATTTAACTCAGGTGGAAATGAAGACCTCTGGGACAGACAGCTCTTTCAGAGGACATAAAGATCCGCTATGGTGGGAAGAAATCAGCTCTTACATCGTTGGTGTGAAGATAGATGCTTCGTGAGATTAGGAAAGGCCTAGTATTAGATTATTCTTCATAAATATTCAAGACATGACACCACAGAGGGAACAGTGTCAAAAGAGAGAAAGAATTCCAGAACCAATGAGCCCAAGGAGTAATGCCATAGGTAAAAGAATAAAAAGAGGAATATAATAGCCTGACTTTTAATCTGCATTTAAAACTAACACTCATGGCTGTCCGAGGCCAACCTCATTAAAAGAGGAAAAAAGTAAATTATATCAGCATGAGAGGGAAACACACTACCAATTCCAAGCCCCATTTTTAACAGACTTACTTATGGAATAAATAAGGTAGCGATTTAAGTATTAGCATGAAATTATGCTTTACTGTCTGGTTTTGTTCTCACATTGTAAAGATGAATCCATGCAATGTGGAGAGATATTGATTAAGTTCAGTTTAATTATTTTCTCATGAATAAATATCTCTGAACACTCTCTCACAGGGCTTACACAGCACGGACACTTTTTTATGTTGCTGTCTGGATCTGCTTTGAATCTGAGAACAAATGGATCCTAAGGCAGACATTCACATACTAATACCTGTTCTCTCTTATCATGGATTTCACATCTCTAGCATAACCTCACAATAAAGTTCCTTTCGTTTGGCCCTGATTTCTCAGAAGCCATCTACGGTAGTTGCTTCAAAGCTTGTTTCTTGTGTAATACGTCCTGTAACTCTACCTTGGTTTGAGTCTGAATTCTAGAGTTAAACATCTCTGTAAGGAGAGCGCCCGAAGATCTTGCTTTTTCATTTTCCCAGTACACAGCAAAGCAGATCTTCTATTCTGAGTTTTTACTTTTGAGTCTGCATTTTCAGTAGCTTTAGCAGACTTAAAAAAGATGAAATTGACTTTGAATGTTAGAGGTTTGTCTGTTCTAATTATGTTGGCATCATTTCTAGGGAAATGACTAACAGAAGTTACATTGTGAAGTCAATAGTAGTACAGTAGCTGAAATTTCAAAGGTTTCTTTTTTATAAATCAGGCAAGATATAAATAAACAACTTATTATAGTTCATTTTGAAATTGGCATAAAGCACAATTCTAGTTTTATTTCTCTATGTATACACAAATCTTTTAATTAAAATATTACTATATCACTTTTGTCCTTCTGCTCCCTCTAGGCCTCTCAAGTACCCTAGCTCAAACTTTTCTACGTCCTCCCTCTCACTCTTGAATTGAAAGCTTCTTTCTTTTATTATTGACATCCACATGTAAAATACACATTGGCAGTGTAAGTATGTACACACTATAAATACAACCTGCTGAGTGTCTTTTTTGTTATTCTGTGTATTTTTTCTTAGAATGGATCACTTTATTGGAGAGAGTTCCCCTATTCCATTAGGATGCCTATTGAGACTGTAATTTTTTTATCATCTTGTTTTCCGTTTTTGCAGTCATTTCCAAGAGAGATTATTATGCAACAGGTTGCTTGTATTTTTCTAGATTTTTAAAGATATTCCCTGAGCTTTGATACTGTGATTCATATGTGCACACTGGCGTTTAGTTCCCCCAGACATATGGATTTCTAGATTGTCTTAAGTTGTGAATTTTTTTCCCCTGAGGATTTCCATTTTGCAAAGCAAAACTCCTTTAATGAAGGGTGGTAGCTACACAGATCCATGAAAACAAGGATAAAATTTAAAATACAGTAAGGAATTGTGTTGTTCTTTCAAAGAGATGGTAGACTTTCTTCTAATATCCTTGACATCACTAAGTACCAGGTATGATTTTCCTTATGTTGAGAGGGGCATACATACAATTAGGCAGCTATTATTACCATAAACACATGAACACCATTCATTGCACCTTTACAGATATCGTCCAATATTGCTCAATGGTGTGGTTCGTATATGTTGTAGTTGGGTAGGAATTATGTTCCTCCCTTGTCAGTTGCATTTTATTTTCTGAAACTAGACTAGGCTGCATGAAGGTGACATTCAGGTTAGGTCTAGCTGAAAAAATTCTGAGTCCTGGATCCTATGTGTGCAGTGTCTTCAAAAATAGGGGTTCACATTCAACCTGTGACAGGAAACCAAGGAAAAGAACAATAATCCTATATATTTTGAGGAATCACTTGGACTACCCTGACTAACCTTGTAAAAGGAGGTGTCTTATGTCTGCTACTGGGGATTTTGATAATCTATCACTCTGTGGAGGGAGTATTGCTAGTCCATGTGGCGTAATTTATATATAATATGATTTTAGATAAGCAAAAATAGTATGATTCCTTGAGGCTTTATACAAAAATCTTGGATTTCTTTGTCCTTCCTCCTTCCTTATTCTTCGGTATTGCTCTCTTTCCACACTCACCATTTGGAACCCTGTCTCAAGTTTTGTTTCTTGCTTCATACACACTGTACTATTTATCTCTTAGCTACCCTTGCCCTCCTTATAATCCCTTCATACTTTCCTGGTCTGTGCAGTTACTATATGCTGTGGACTCACATCTGAAGATTTTGGAGAATGTACTGTGTTTGTAATTTTATCACAGTCCTATAACGTAGGCAATAGTAGCCTATCATCTCCATTATATAAATGAGAAACTGCAGTGTCAGAGGTTATGTAACCTTCCTGAACTCATAAACCTGTTAGATGGTATTATCAATATTTAGGCTATTTTCTTTCTGACCCTGGAGCCAAGTTCTTCATCAAGAACTGTGTACAAGCTTGAGAAACACTTAAAACAAATTCCAAGATTTTCTATAGAAATAAATCTAACATTGATTAGAAAGTAATATGAGGCATAAAATTTAGTTAATTCAATTTAGTAGAACATATTCATAAAAAGTTTACTGTTATAATCCCTCATGTTGGGAAGTTGCTTCTTCTGGAAGCCAAAATCTCACAGTGAATCCTAAACTTGGAATATTCCCAGTGAATTCAAGCTGCTGCACTTTAGTGGGACCTAACACTGTTGGGAACCTTTCTCACTACTCATTATCATAATTACAATGGCAGAATCATCTCACTAATATAGCTCTGAAACTGATCAATAGTTTATTTATAAATATTGAAAAATATTTGTGAATTTTATAAAAAATGAAAAAAATTACAAATGCTGAAAAATAAAGGACTATTACAGGACTTTTTGGTTAATTATAAATTTTAAATATGAAAATGCTATTGAATGAAGAGTGATCTCTTACTAAGCAATGTATGGTTTTTAGAAACAAGTCTTTGACTCCACAAAGCAACTTATTAATTATTTGAAGACTATATATGATAAATGAGGTCAATAAATGATAAATACAGTGTATGTGGTCAAAATCCCAAGTGACTTACTATGAAAATTAAAATTTCTGTAGAATAAATAAATGATTACCACGTTATCTGCAACTATATGCTCATGTTATTTATTTAAGAAATATTGCTTATAAGTTCCATCCAGGTGTTTTGTATGTTATGAAAGACAATGACAAAGCCACAATCTACATTTACCTTACGAAGTTCAGTACCTTCTGAAAGAAGATTTAAGAATTGTGATATCAACTATGAAATTTCCTATAATTTTTATGACAACTTTAGAGTTTGTAACACAGATAAATAAGTGGGAGAAAGGCTATCAGAGAGGTGAGGTCTGGGAATGTCATTAATAAAGCGTTAGAAGACGTATTCTTTATCATAATAGCAATAGGAAGTCAGGGTTGTGTACGATATCATTTAAAGCAAATTTTCTTCTTTCTATCAGCCATGTGAAGAATAAAGACAGGCCCATGTTTATTGCTGCAAACAACTAGAGAAAATAAATAACTGTGTTAAAATGATTGCATTTAAGTAGGATTCTTGCACTCTAATTAAGGAAGTAAAATAAGATATGTTACAAACACAGACTACTGACAGGCATGAGAAAGTTATGGCAAAGTTGATACAGATTCTGTGGAAAGGAAGAATTGCTAAGTTCCAATATTGGCCAACTGTAGGCATAGTGGAACTGTTTATTAAAACATGATATCTTCAAATAGGTCCAGTGCTGGGAGCCGATTTGAATGGCTGCCATTACAAGATGGCATTTGGCCCCGGCCTCGCTTGATACCATAATAAAGGTTGCAGTTCTTCCACTAGAAAACAGGGTGAGTTGTTGTGATCTAGCTGCCCACACTCCCCCTGACCGGCAGGGGAACTTCCTTGTGGTCTGTAATTGACAGGGATGTTTCCCTGCTTTCTTTCCGGCGGGTGGGTCTCCAGAAAAGCAGTTAAGGTATCAAAGTATCAAAGGTTGCTAGGCAGACTCCCTATATAAGCAGCTACAGCTCAGAGCTCTGGGCCCCTTGCTTTCTGCTCTCCCTTACAACCAAGAGGCTCCAATAAAGCGTGATTTGAGAAGACTCCTCGTCTGGTGGCTGTTCCTTCCTGCTGGTCAGGGAGTTCGCCGCAGTCCAGAGTCAAGGAAGAGTCACTATTAATTCACTTGTTAGAGCTGTGTTTGAATTCTTTTGAACACTGTGCTATGGAAGTTCCACGATGCATCAGACCTGCTTTGACATAGTAACTGAAGATTTAGAGCCTGCTACTTTATACTTTATTCCAGGTTGCTAACATGTGTTCCACAAAAGTGATGAATGTGAATGAATATTCTATAAAAAATAAAACAAATTTAATGTGATATGATGAAGAATTCCATCACAGTCCCAGAAAAATGAAAATCAAAACAATTCTGAGATTCCATCTTACACCTTTAAGAATGTCCAAGACCAAAAACACTGATGACAACTTATGCTGGAGAGGTTGTGGGGAAAAGGGAACAATTCTGCATTGCTGGTAGGAAAGAAGATGGTACAGCTCCTTTGGATGTCAGTGTAGCAATTTCTCAGAAAATTAGAAAACAACCTTCCTCAAGACCCAGTAATTCCACTTTTGGGTATATCTCCAAAGAATGCTCAATCGTGCCACAAGGACATGTGCTCATCTGTGTTCATAGCAGCATTGTTTGTCATAGCCAGAACCTGGAAGCAACCTAAATACCCCGATGGAAGAATGGATAAGGAAAATGTGGTACATTTATACAATAGAGGACTACACAGCAGAAAAAAAATGACATCTTGAATTTTGCAGAAAAATGGATGGAGCTTGAAAACATTATTTTGAGTGAGGTAACCCACACACAGAAAGACAATTATCACATTACTCATTTTTAAACATAAAGCAAAGAAAACTAGCCTACAAACCACAATCTCAGAGAACTTAGATAACAGTGAGTACACTAAGAGACTTACATAGACCTAATCTACATGGGAAGTAGAAAAAGGCAAGATATTCTGAGTAAATTGGGAGCATGGGGACCTTAGGGAAGGGTTGAAGGTGGAAGGGAGAGGCAGGAAGGGAGCAGGGAAAAATGTAGAGCTCAATAAAAATCAATAAAAAAACTGCCAAGGAGATAAAAACTAGGTAAGGAAGAAAAAGGAAAGTCCGATGCTGTTAAGTATTTTTTCTTCTGAAAAGGATCAGCATTTCCTTTATATGGCTCACCTAAATTTGTATTAAAATTATAAATTTACATTAGAACTATAAATTATAACTACATAATTTATATTCTAATGAGCTTACTGAACTATAGAAATAAAATTCTTTAGATACCCAACTTTTCAGGTCAGGTCCAATGCTCAAAATATTTATTGATTGTATAATTTTAGTTATAGAAGGAATAGTGAATATTTTAATTAATTCTTTTACAATTTCATGCAATGTACTTTTATCATATTCATTCCTGAATGCTTCCCTGATTCACTACCACTTCCTAAGTTTCCTCCCCACCTTCATGTGTTCTCATGACCCCAGTCTCAACAATTGTCTCTAGTTTATCCTATCCATCTATTCTTGAGAGTAGGGTCACCCACTGAAGCCTGGTTGATCTACCAGGAGCCATACTCTTTAAGAACACTGAGTATGTATTTGTCAAAGCTCCTCGCTATGAGTGGGGCTCATGTACTTCTACCCCACTATACACTAGAATGTGGTTTGGTCTTTTTCAAGCAAGCACAGCTTGTATGAGTTGATGAGAGCAAGAGTCCTGTCATATTTAGAAGATAAAGTTTTACTTCAGTTTTTCTTGATCTCTAGCTCATATGATGCTTCCCCCTCTTCTGTGATGGTCCATGGAGAGGAGGGCAATATAAATATTCAATTTGTGTCTAAGTACTCTACAGTCACTAACTCTGAACTTTGCCCAACTTTGTTTCATTGTTTATCACCACCCATTGTACAAATAAGTGTCTTTGATGTATTTGACAACACTAATTACAGACAGATACACAGGAATTTAAAGAGAAGTTTGATGTTCTATGTCCATCCAGCAGAATAATAGTAGTAAGTTAACATGAGGATATATGATCTACTCAAACATAGGCTTTTAGCTATAAATTCAATCTGAAAGCAGCCAATTTCTCTTATAACCCATGCATCATTATAAAACACTTAGGCATATGTTGCCCCACCAGTTATGACTGCAGTTCACAAGATTCACAGGTGGATAATACTGTCAATTTCCCCAATCCACCCTCTCCTGCAGCCTTCATAATGCAGTCCGGTACTATGAAATAAAGGCAGCAGAGAGAACGCTTCCTAGTCAGTTTGGTTTCTCTATACCTCATGACAGAAGAGCATGCACCGCAAGAAATAAGGTGGTAGTGGTGCACGTCTTTAATCCCAGTACTCGGGTGGCAGAGGCAGGCGGATCTCTGTGAGTTCAAGGCCAGCCTGGTCTATAAGAGCTAGTTCCAGGACAGGTTCCAAAGCTACAGAGATCTTCTCACACAAGCAATGGAAACTGGTGTTATTTTAGGAGGTAGTATTTTACAATTCTATAAATTCATTTTATTGCTAATAGTCAGCATGCACAGACAGTAAGGGCCTCATTGAATAAATGGGACCTCATGAGACTGAGAAGCTTCTGTAAAGCAAAGGACACTGTCGCTAAGACAGAAAGGCAACCCACTGACTGGGAGAAGATCTTCACCAACCCCGCAACTGACAAAGGTCTGATCTCCAAAATATATAAAGAACTTAAGAAACTAGAC